>NW_017733059.1:0-5414 GCF_001890085.2 Hipposideros armiger | reverse complement strand
TACAGGAAGGAAATGTGAAGGTGTAAATTATACAGGTCTGGTCCAGAATCTTTGGTTAGTTGTCCACAGCAGATGGCATCTGTTTTATTTCCTAGAAATTTAAAATTTTAAATTCTTTGTTGGTGGAGTAGTCCAGGTAGGTGCAAGAGCTTTTTTTAAATAAATCATTTTGAAGGTAAACCATCATTTTAGGAATCATATTTGTAAAATCACCACAGTTAAATAATAACTGTCTATAAATGAAAAGTTAAAAAGACCTGGAAATGAGAGTGTTCCTGTGTCATGTGTTTCTCCAAAGGTGTGTCAAGTGGTGAAGAAGCAAGGCCAGAGAGTAGCCAAGCATCTGATATGATGGGTAAGGGGACCAAGGGTTTCTGGGTGGAGGTGTTTCAGCAGATACCACTGACCTTGGCCATGACAGTGATAGGTGATTGGGTTCTTGAAGAACATCAGATGGCTCAGCAGCAGGCAATGGCTCACTTATGAAGGTGAGAGTCACAGGGCCCGGGCTGCAGGATGCCACGAGTCTGAAATCAGAGCCCCCGTTTCCTGCTGCACTTGACTCTGAGCACACGTTGACCAGGAAGGGTCTGGTCCATGGCAGAATCCCATTCTCCACATTTGTTTCACCTGAGTCTTTGGGGGACAGCAGGGAGGCAAGAGATCGTGGTTACATTTGTGTTTCACAGAATGGGCCCTGTTGTTGTAGATGGAAGGTGTTATGGAAATACACTCTTAAAATGGCAGTGTCTAGATTACTACATCACTGTATTAACAGTAAGCCCAATTTTTATACAGTGATTTCTATCCCTGCCACACCCAATATTCTATGGAACCAAGTAAGCAAAGTATACTTTGCTACTAGAAAACAGTGACATTTTGTCACAATCTTACTGAGGCCTGGAAAGACAACTGATTCTGCCACTAAATCATCAGGAGGGAAAACATCAGTTTAACTATTCTAACCCAGCACATATTTTTGATGGATGTCCTCCAGCACCTAATGACTTATATTGTGATTTTGTATAAACTTTCACACACATACTTCCTCATAAAAACTGTAAGACCTAACAGGATACAATGCTTGATCCTATCCTTGCTACACTGAAGTACAGAGGTATTTAAGAATTTCAAAGTGCTATTCAGAAAAAAAGAAGACCCAGGACTCATCCTGGATTCTTACTTCTCAATATTGTAGGATTTTAGTTACATGAGAAAAAAAAGAGAGCAATAAATCAAACATCGTTGTGAAACTCAAGCCATCCTAAGATTTGTAACTTTTANTAAAATAAATGTGGTAATAGTACCACTTCACAGGGTGAAGAAGTTTAAAGAATTTCTGTCTTGTCAAGCATTCACTCTCATGCCTGGTGCTTCCTCAGCGTTCCGTGCATTTGTTAATATTGCTGTGTTTAATGATCATTATTATTTGTACCTGATGCCACAGTTTAAGCCTTTAACCACGACAGTAAACTAGGGTGTGCTGGACCTCGGTGGTTTGCACAGGGATTCATTCCTTACCGTTTCCTGCTCTGCTTTGCCTTCTATCTCTGACCACTGGCCTCTGCAGACTTGCTTGCCAGCTCTTTTGCTTGCTGGCTTCCTGCTGGCTTCCCAACATGGGAGACACTGCCAGCAAGACAGGAGGAGCCAGGGAGGAGCCAAGTATTTCCCTGCCGCTGCCTCACGCAGCAATTCTGGCAGCAGCTGCATCTCACCTGTGACACCACCTCCCACCAAGCAGGCCAGCCATGGTCCAGCTTCTGCCTACCTGGTGACCTGAGCACATGAGCTCGCCCTTTGTCGCTCCCATAGCTTCCTGTTGACTGTTCTTCAAGTTGCCGTGTTCTTCCTCTTGGGCTCCTCAGTGCTTCTATCAATTGTGTAACCAATCCCCTGGATCAAATTCCCTCTGCTTTAAAAGTTTATAGAGGTTTATATTTTCAAGTTGGACCCTCATTAATGTAGGACTCAAATAAAATATTTATGAATCAATTTTGGTTTAGGTACAACCCCACCTGAAAGTGGATTTTCAGGGCTCCTCTGTGAAACAGAGCAGATAAATGCACTGAAAACAATGCAACGAGTGACAACAATGAGGCACTAGAAAGCCAACAAGCAAGAGAACAATGTGCCCAAAAGCCTGAGCCAGCATGTAAGGCTGGGTGACTGGGTTTGATGAGTGTGAACAGGACCTGGCAAGTGGAGGGACTCAGTGTGGTAAATAAAGTCACAGGAGAAGAACTTTGGTAGCTATGAGAATGCTTAAAATGAAGAAAGTATAAAGACAAAACTGATATTAAAGCAGCATACACAGGTCACATAAATCATTAAGAAACAGAGATAGAATGGGAGGAAGTAGGAAACAACAGAAAATGGGTAAACTGAAATATCACATAGAGGACAGCAGGCCCGGGTCTACAATCAGGCAAGGGGGACCCTAGGTCACAGGTAAGGAGGATCTCACTCACAGCACCTTCTTATGCTCTAGACACCTCCTTTGCCTCATCTTAAACACTTCCAGGCCCTGGGGGGCAGTGATTTAAAAAAAAGTATATAGAAAGAAAGAATATGAATAGAGAAAGATACAGAGGACAATGAATACCAATAAGTAGAAAAAATGGAGGGAGACCCAAAAACACCTGTGTAAAGAATCAGTAAAAGACAATGAATGAAAAATGTTGGAGAATGGAGATAGTAAACAGAGAGAGAGGACGAATCATTGTCCAATTTGAGAAGACACTCACCAGAAAGAAGGCACAAAGAGCTGTTCCTAATACCATTGAAATGGTAAGATTGGACAGAATGATCAAAATGGTTCTGGAACACTTTCAGATAAAAATAGACCTCACCACAGGAAAATTGTTTTTGTGAAATGATAAACCCAGAGTTAAGATAAACACAAAGCAAGGGGCAGAGGTGAGCAGCAAGAAAGGAAGGAGTGAAGATAAGCTTTCCTCCTGTAGTGGAAATAGAAGAAGGACTTATTAAAGGTAGTGAGCGGTGCTCACTTCCTTTGGGGAGACAAATAAAACTCTTAAAATTTGGTCCAGGATCAGAGCTACCCAACCAATGAATCCAAGTCAATTCCTGTTCTGTGTATCTGGTGGGTATAAAGGAGGAAAAGCCATTTTTTGATTCAGGACTTGAATGACAAGTCCAAGCAAGGACGACTATGACAAGACATCTAACGTAGTAGACAGGGTTGACAGAAAGCATTTGAATCATGGTACTGAGCAAAGGTCTGGGACATGTCATCAGGGGCCATGGAGGCAGCCCAAGCGGCCTTGGTTAGAGGTGGGAAGGGAGGGGACCAACATCTCATACGGTGAGCTCAGCAGAAAAATGTTAGTAATTGGAAAAATACAAAAAATCCATAAATGGTCAGTTTAAATACTAATATCTGAGAGACTATTTCTACTCAAGAGTTGAAAGTGCAGGTGTCAGGTTCTGTTAAAGAAAAGAAAGATAATCAAAGTGTCAAGATATTCATTAGAGGAGATGAAAAAGAAACACATGAAGACAAGGAGAGATATCAAGAGGTACTATTGCCAGGAACAAGAATAATCAGTGGAAATTGTCCAAGCTAAAAGGAAAGTAAAGAACTAAAATGAGGATTAAAAAGAATGAGGTAGAATGAGGGTGGGAGTAGGAATCGGTGCAGGATGTGCAAAGCTGCCCTCTGTGCATGAATTTCCTCACCTTTTGCATAGTACCTGGAGCAACCTGCAGGTCACACACATCCAGGCACAGGCCTGGGTGACCTGAGTGCACAGCTTCTAGGTCTTCCTAGTGCTCTTCTAATGGGGTTTCCTGTCTGTGGGCTCCTTGGCGCCACCCTGAGAACCTAAGGGTTTTGCTCCTCTGTGCAGTGACCAGCAGTAACTTGTTGGAATCAAGTGAGAGAGAGGACACCCATGAAGTCACCCGCTCAGGACCCCAGATTGCACCAGGTAAGAATATTAAGATTGCATTCCTGGATGACAAATATCCCATGTCCAACTTCAGTGCTCTGTTTTCCTGGTGAATATTATTCTGAACATTTTCCATATGCCTTGATTCTATTACTTCTAGGATACTGTTTACCTAAAAATGAAAGGCCTTTCAAAGTGAGAGGCAACAAGCATTTATTTGAGATCAAAAGAATAGCTATTCAGGAAAGTACTGATTCAAGCACAAGCCCAAATAGTATTCTGATTAGGAGACAAAGGCAAGGGGTACTTATGAGACAGAGAAAGGGAGTAATTACATCACGAGAAAAGAGGCAATTCTACTGCTACAGATAAGTTAACATAGTGATGCTAATTCTAAAACATGTTTTTAATTTTCAGTCAGTAGTCATCGGTTCAGTAGTCAAAATATCTCCTTTCTTGTTTTCCTTGAAAACTGTTCCTTCGGACACAATGCTTCTTTAGGTCCAGTCCCAAAGTTGTTTTCCCCTGTTTTAACAGTGCAAAGGTTTGAGGCATGAGACAGGCAAGACAGTCGTTCCAGTGTGACAGTTCAACTCCATTTTAAACTGGATCCATTTAATTCTACATTTACATCTCCCACCACTTTTGTACAAGATCTTTCCTTGAAAACATTGCTGATTAATTACTGGAAAGCAGCACGGATCAGTTATTCAAATTGGCTCTCCATTGTCAGGATGGCTCATTTTGGGAATGTGATGTCAGTGTTGGTCCCTCATTGCCAGGAAGGCTCATTCCCACTATGTCATGTCCCACAGAGGAGGGAAAGTGGCTTTCTTTCTTCTTAGGAGTCTTAGGCCACATTTGAACAAGAGCACTGGAACAGAAGAAGGCTTTACCATCATGTTTCTTTAAGGGAAAATACGTTGAGGGTGTTTCTTGAGGTTTCTCATATGAAGTCGCACAGGCCTTAGTGATTATTTCAAAAATGTTGAGCAACCATTATCAGAGTGGTGTCTTTATGACGCTGAGCTGCGGACAGCCACCTAAGGTATTATATTAAAGAGCCATGTGATGCTAGTGGGCACTGTATTTAATTCCTTGGCTTGTACCTAGGTTTTATCTAGTTGTATTCTTATTTTGTCAGAGGTGTTTTATCCAAGTACAGCAAGCGGTATTAACAACAGAGTAAACGGTACCTTGTTCAGCTAGGATACAGTCAAGAGAAATTCTGTTGTCTAATATAACTCCTGCAAGGGAATTTAAACATTTTTCTGGTTGACTATTGCTGTGGTGGTCATTGCAATACCTGCCCAAGGAAAAAGTATTCTTTGAAATCTGGAGCCTTTATTGGAGCTGCCATCACCAGACATTAGATATCCTTGACTGGGCGTGTAACCAGCTTTGTGATTTTTGGTTTTTTTAAAGATTTTTTTTTATTGGGGAATTGGGGGAGGGGAACAGACAAGTTGCTGTTCTTTTTGGTTCTTCATTCTAGTTGTG
>NW_017733058.1:105888-108339 GCF_001890085.2 Hipposideros armiger | reverse complement strand
CTATGCAACATTGGACCAGGAGTTTCCAATGTAATCTTCAGGGCTCTCAAATTTTCTACAAGATTACTCTTCATGGCCCAGGATCTCTCACAGGATCTTCATGCAGGTTAAACAGTGCAGATTAAACGGTGACCTTCAGCTTTGTGACAACACTGTATTTACATGGACTTCTCAAAGTATATTGAGAAAGTATATTCCATCATAGCAATCGGAAAATACAGCTGCAAGAAAAGGTTTGGCTGTGTTAGGTTTGACCAAACACTGGAAGCCAGGAGCATTGTGTCAGTGGTCATGTCAAAACAAAAAAGTAGAATGTATTTGAGAAAGCATCTGGCTAATCTGCTGATGTAGTGAATGGGGCATAAGATGAGGACAACCTCCTGGAGTGAAGAGCTACTCATAGTGTGTGTATTATCCCTAAATGCTAAAATGTATCAGCACAATGAAATATTTCTCAGAATGCCATTCTAAATGTAACCAGAAGTTATCTATTAATTACCACCCCCCCACCCCCCACCGCCCTGCCACACAAACACACACTTTATGTACTGCAGTGAATGAACAGATTTGTTGGGGGGAATTTCTAGTGTTGGGTTCAAATACTTGTTGAAAAAAGATACTTTCTAATTAGAGTTTGTGGTTTGCACCTAAAAGAACTGTACAACTCATTGTATTTTGTCTTCATATTTCAAAAAGACAGGCATTCCGGACTGGAGAGTAGGATCCAGTGCAATTATGATGTCCTGGAAGGAGTAATGCAGGGGTCCTTCCATTGACTCATTATGAAAAGATGATCCAGTGTCACAAATGTCAATGAGTAAAGACCAAGGAATGAAATTAAGGAACTTGGAGGAGAGTCACTATGTAAGAGCTTGGCTCAAACAATCACTACTCTCACCCAAACGCTTCACTGAGGAGTCAACCCAAACGTCATCTTTCTCACCAATACCCCCAAGTCTGACAGATCCATTCTGAGAAGATAGCCTCATCTGTGACTGCCTTCTTTCTCCTATGAAGTAGTGGCAACACTTGCTAAAGAGAAACAAAGAAAATGTGAAGGGCCCAATGGGACTGGCACTTCCAGAAGGATGTCAAGACTCCAGGGCCTTTTATCACTCTGAAGGAGACAACTAGACCCTGAGGATATGCCTCTGTGTGAGTGGGATACACTTCCCCATAGGTGGGGTGAACCCTGGTATTAGGCATTTAATGAAACCACATAANCTTTCTTTACTGAACCCTCAAGTGAAGTCATATTTTAGGACAGACTGACTAATCTCTTTTCGTATCTATCATATCTCCCATGGCCCTCACATCTCTACCCCAGCTATAGGTGGCTAATACCCCATAAATCATGGTAAATGGCACAACCATTTCCTGCCTGGGCTATGGATTCTAAGCTACCGTTCCTCCTAGGGAATTTTGGTGAGGAACTTTCTGGTGAGAAAACAGGAAGGGGATTAAAATATATACCTGTTAAGTCAAACTCAGGATTAGGACCTTTTCAAATGTTGTTTGAATTGCTTGTTAATGTACTATTTTGCACATGAAGAAACTGAGGCTCCAATGGTTAGTTACTTGTCCTCTGTCACACACAGCTGATAGTCTCAGGTGAGCTGGTCTCAATCACAAAAGTCAAACCATTGCATTTTGCTAATATAAACATAATTTAATCATAAAACAACTATTTTATACCACCAACTAACTATTGCTTTAAGTTTTGGGAGAAGTATAATAGCAGGAAGGTAGGATTTCCCCACAACTTCAGGTTAGAATGAACATATAATGACATTTATAGGAACATATTGGTCTCAGAAGCCTTACCCACAACTCTCCCCTTTTATTTCAGCTCTGGCTTCTATGTTCTTTTCCACAGAGTTCCTGGATTCAGGGCCCTCTGACCCACCTTGCCTTGTATTCAGATTAGTATGATCAGGACACTGAGGTTTTACTTCAGTTACAATAAATTTCTTTCTCCATTGATACATTTTTTATATTTTCCCTGAATGGAATTTTACTGAGGATTTTGAGATAATGTAATCCATACACTTTTGTATCCTCTCAAGGCTTTTAAATATTTTTAAATGTAAGCAATTGGCTTACACCCCTAGCCCACATAGAATGGGAAACCCAGCATCTCAGCCACGAATGCTCAGGATTCTTTGGGGAACAATATTTCTCTTAATTACCTGGCTTTTTATCGTGCTCCAGTTCTCAGTCTCCACACTTGACTTTTTAAATATATTCTTCCTTTCAACATTCTATCTCTTAACTGGAAAAACCATGGTGCCTTCAATTCCCAGAGTAACACTGACCTAAAGATGGTATTTTGCTGTGTAAAATGCACACTCTCTTGTCCAAATTTGTGAGGGAAAAATAAGGCTGTGCATTAGTCGTACTAATTCCATTCCCCTGAAAGTTTGGGCCTAAAACATGGGAGTGCATTACACA
>NW_017733058.1:95600-96608 GCF_001890085.2 Hipposideros armiger | reverse complement strand
ATACCTGCTGTGGCAGCTGAGAATTGGGAGGAAGATCTCAATGTTGAGATTCCCAAACCCCAGGAAGAGTGAGGGACCCCAGCCTCATGCTGGCCCTAGCTCAGAGTACTGGTGCTAGGAAGAGGAGCCTCCACAACATCTTGCTGTGAAAAACAATAGGAATTCTGACTGTCTGGGTGAGAAAAAAGGCTGCTGGGAAACCCAGATGTCTTCTTAAAGGGCCTGTGCACAGACTCACTAGCTCGCAGGCACTCACCCTGGGCTCCAGTGGAAAGATAGTGACTCAGCAGGTGTCAGAGATATACAGGGAGAGACTGAATTGTGAGGCTTCAAGGTGAAGACTGGAGGGACAATCATCATTTTCCCTGCATAGAATCCTCTTCCTGTGCAGCCAGAAGAGAGGCACCATCTTTCCTGTGTTTAACCTTCCCTCACACAGCGAAATCTGAACTTGAACTGGCCTGCTGAGCTCTGCTCACTCCACGCTGGTGGCTAGCTGGGGCCCCACCCACTCAACTGTGGCAATGCTGAAAGCAAGTTCTTAGTGAACAGACAACCTTAACTGCAATGCACTCTTTCCTGAACAACTCTCTGGGGTCCGTGGGACTCCAGACATGTGGCAGCTGGCCTCGGTGTGCTCTGAGATTTTTGCTGAATATGTCCAGGCTCAGCACTGGCACCAAACCAGAGTCTACATTAACCTGATGACCACAACTCTTCCTACTTTATTGACTCCCTGAGACTCTTCCTCACCCAACTCATGTACCATATGAAGCTTTCAGTGTCTGAGCCTTATGGGAGCCAACAGGCAACAGCAGGCCTCAGAATGTCCTGGGTTTTTGGAGGAGCTACTCTAAGGCTGGCACTGGTGGCAGCCATCCTCAGTTTGCAGCATGGCCTCTCCCAGGTGCCCCCTGGTCTAGCATAGGCAGCAACCAAATACAGATTGCCTTGTAGTTTCTACCAGGTATTCCTGGGCCAGTCACAGGCAGGGGGTGACCTGGGCCT
>NW_017733058.1:91633-92565 GCF_001890085.2 Hipposideros armiger | reverse complement strand
GCCAACAAACTGGACAATCTTGAAGAAATGGATAAATTCCTAGGAGCATAAAATCTTCTGAGACTAACTCAAGTAGAAACAGAAAATCTGTACTGACTTATTACTACTAATGAAATTGAATCAGTATTAAAAAAAACTCCCAACAAACAAAATTCCTGGACTGGATGGCTTCACAGGTGAATTTTCCAAAACACTCAAGAATTAACACTGATCATCCAAAAAATTCAAGATATGGGAAATTTCACAATCTCATTTTACAAGGCCACTATTACCCTAAATACAAAACCAGACAAAGACATTACAAAAAAAGAAAATTATAGGGTGATATCCCTGATGAACATAGATGCAAAATTTCTCAACAAAATATTAGCAAACAGAATTCAGCAGTACATTAACACCATGAACAAGTGGGATTTATTTCTGGGATGCAAGATTGGTTCAATATCCACAAATTAATTAATGTGATACACCACATAAACAAAATGAAAGATAAAAATCATATGATCATATCATTTGATGCAGAAAAAGCATTTGACAAAATGCAACATCCATTTACGATACTCTCAGCAAAGTAGGAATAGAGGGAAAATGCCCCAACATAATAAAGGACAAGTATGAAAAACCCACAGCTAGCCTCATACTCAATGGGGGAAAAGCTAAAAGGGTCTTATTAAGATCAGAACAAGACAAGGATACCCACTTTCACCACTTTTATTCAACATATTATTGGAAGTCTTATCCACAGCAATCTGACAAGAAAAAGAAATAAAAGTTATTCATATTGAAAAGGAAGAGTAAAGCTGTCATTATTTGCAGATGACATGATACTATATGCAGAAAACCTGAAAGATTCCAACAAAAAAACTATTGGAACTAATAAATGAATTCAGTAATGTAGCAGAATACACAATTAATATTCAGAAATTGGTTGC
>NW_017733058.1:85827-90293 GCF_001890085.2 Hipposideros armiger | reverse complement strand
TTTTTTTTTTTTACATTCTGAATGAGACCATGAAATGAAGCTTGAAATGGCTTTCTTTTTCCATCTTTATATCTGTACTTAAAAAGACACCATGAATACCCATTCTATGAGATTTTATTGTCCCTCTTATAAAACTGGTGAAATTGAGACCCAGATAGAAATATATATTTCTAGTGATAAATGTACATATGCATATTTCTAATGATACATATCTATATATGATGTATCTCTATCACTGAGATACAAATATTTCTCATCAAAACAGTTTATGTCATGACAGATGGTCTATCCACTGTGATATATTTAATCTGAGGCTTGCATTGTACAGTAGATCATTTAATTTTATGTTCATTAGAGATTACATTTCATCACTGTGGTCTCCCCATGGATGCGGAACAGATTGAAACTGAAACAAAATAGCACCTTATACCCCAGAATTCCATAATCAAATAGCCAGGACTCCAGAGATGCGGCTAGGGCAGCAGAATTTCATTCAACAGCACTCAAAGAAGTTATCATCCCGGACTCTTCATATATTCCAACGTACTGAACTCAGACAGCAGGGGGGCAGCTTTTGCCTTTTGGCAAATTATACAAAGGCCTTTTAGCAGAGGGTTTGTAGATAGCAAGAGCAGCAGCATGCAAGATGGTTACATTTCTGAACTGAATTTGAATTATTAATTTAGTAAAATAAAATTTACCAAATGAACATTTAATAATATTGGGATAAGGAAAAGAAGCAAAGCTTTCATCAGTAAAATCTGGGACAGCTGCAGCCTCACAAGATCTCCTGTGAATTGTCAGGCTTTGGTAACATGTGACCTTGTGCTATTTATACAAAAGAGAGTATTCCTCTAAAAGCTAAGATCTAAGGCATGAAACACAATTGATATTTCATAGAATTTGGAGAGAGCATAATGAGCCTCTGAAGTTAGAAAATGATACCAATTCTGACCTTTAAGCCCTGGAATGGCATCTGGCGATGGATGAGATGGAAGTTTTCCAAAAAATTAACCTCAGTCTTCCCTGCAATGTAAAGATTATGCATTAATTCTGGGAATTTGTCCTTGGATTGCCATTTTCTCTCTCCTTATTTACTGTGTGCTAAATGTCTCTGAGGTGGGTCATGATGACATAGTAAAAGAAAAAAAAATAACACCTATTTAATCAGCACCTGCTATTTATTTGCCTGGCACTGTGCACACAGCATCTCATTATTCTCCCAACACTCCTGTGAGCTTGGCATTAAGTTGATTGGGGCAAGGAAACTGGGACATAAACATGTAAGTAGTTGCTGGAGCAGGGATGTGATCTCTAGTTATCAGATTCTAAGGCTTACATTTTGTCATTACACTGTACTAATTCAAAACTGGGAGACAATCAATCCCTTTAAGACTTTTTAGTCACCCTGTTTAAAAAGAATGAAATGTCTGAAACTTTAATTTGGTGGTTACTCTCCAAGTTAACTTAAAAAACAGCAGGTTGTTCGCAGTATTTCTCTAGGCATAGTGGAGAATAAAGACGAACTATACAAGGGCTTCAAGATGTTTATGGACTAATAGGATAAGACATTATTGATCATTAAAATAGTTGCATAAAAAACTGTAAATGTCGGGCTGGCTGAGTGGCTCAGCTGGTTAAGAGCGCGAGCTCTGGGGCCGGGCAATTGGCGCGATGGTTAAGAACTGGCTTGGGATGCCAGAGGGCCCCAGTTTGGATCCCACATATGAGGGCCAGTGACACTGCCCTCTACAGCTAAGATGCTGAACAACAGCTCAACCTGGAGCTGGGCTGCCGTGAGTCGCCGGCGACGGCATAGGCTGCAGCCCCTGTGGCAGTGGATTGCAATGGGCTACCGTGTGTAGCCAGCAGCCGGCGTGAGCGGCCAGCAGCCGCAGTGAGCGGCCGTCCAGAAGCCCGCGACTGATCTGCCTCGCCCGGGAAGAGCGCAATGATGGTGCCAACTTGGGCCAGTGAAGCAACGTCCTCCACAAGTAGACTGAAGGACAGCAACTTGTCTGTTCCCCTTCCCTCAATTCCCCAGCGCTGTTCCCATCCCTGAATTCCCCAATAAAAATCTTTAAAAAATAAAAATAAAAAAAAGAGCTTGAGCTCTGAACAACAGGGTCACCGGTTCAATTCCCACATGGGCCAGTGAGCTGCGCCCCAGCTGAGCTGCTGCTGAGATGGTGAAAGACGGTGCTCTTAGCCTCAAGGTTGCTGGTTCGCTCCCGCATGGGAGTCCACCTGCAACTAAGATAGAAAGCGGCGACTGGACTTGGAGCTGAGCTGCGCCCTCCACAGCTAAGATTGAAGGACAACAACTTGACTTGGAGCTAATGGGTCCTGGAAATACACAATGTTCCCCTTCCCCAATTCCCCAATAAAAACCTTAAAAACAAAACAAAACAAAAAAAAACTGTAAGTAGAAAAAGAAGGTGTGTTATAACTTACACTTATAGAACACTTTCTAAGGGGCACACACTCTTCTAAATGTTCTGTGTACTAACTCTTACGAGCACTTGGAGGTAGATAACATTATAACCTCTCTTTTCCTGATGAAGTGATCTTAATCTTATAACAATATAAGAAAATTTCTAAAGGTGGGATCTGAACTCATGCCCAGCAGGCTCCCCCAGAGACTGGGATCTCCACACCCTACTGCCTTAAAATAATGATCTGACTTGACTTTCTAGACAAAGAGATCGGTTCCAGTTTTCTTTAAAAGTAAAGAATGCTATCATATGTGGCTGTTCTGAACCTGATTGAGGAGGAAAGCAAATAGTTCAGCCAGGGGCCCACTCTCTTACTGCCTTAGAACATCAGAGCAGGGTGTGACCAAAAATCAGAGCTGGGTGGATATTAGCAGAGGTATGACAAAAATTGTTTCAGAAGATATTTACCACCTGCTGACCAGGACATGCCTGAGAGATTCAATATATATTCTCTTGCAGCTGAAATTTGACATAACAACTTTTTTTTCACCAATTCTATTACTTGTGCTAATTCCTTGTTTTGGAAATACTATATATAATTTTATTTTTTTTTTAGCTGAGCCATCCTGCTACCTGTTGGCAGCTCAGCAGCTGCTCAGCTCGGGCTGGACTCGAAATGCTGTTGCTCAGAGCTCAAACCCTTGAGCGAGCTCTTAACCAACTGAGCCACTCGTCCGGCCCCTGGAAATATTATAGATACTGCTGAATTGTTTTTACTTTAACAGTTTTTATATGGTAATACATTTACACTGTTCAAGCATCAAAATATATATATTTTTTAAAATACAGAAATATACAGTGAAATATCTTGCTCCTAACTCAGGTCTCCATTTATCCATTCTCAACCTGCATTACCTAAAAAACTTACATCCCCAGGAAAGCGCTATCTACTAGGTATCCTTCCAGAGTTTTTTAATGAATATGAATTTATATTATTTCTCTCTGTTTTTAAACAAGTTATTATATTATATACATTGCTCTGCATCCTCCTTTTGTTCAATTAAAAACTTATTTGGAGATCTTTCCATATCAGCATATGGTCTCTCTCTCTTGCTTATTTTGTTTTATTGAAGTAACATTGCTTATAACATTATATTGGGCTGTCGGAAAAGTCATGATGCATTTTTGCAACAAAAAACATAGAAAAAATACATCATGACTTTTCCAACAACCCAATATGTTTCAGATGTGCAACATCATAATTCAACATCTGTATATACTACTTCGTGTTCACCACCAAAAGTCTATTTTCCTTCTGTCACCATACAAGTGACCCCTTTTCCTTCTTAACCTGTTTTGCTCTCCTTCCACTCCCTTTTTTTGTTTTATTTGTTTTGTTTTGTTAGTGTCACTGCCTAGTGTCCCATTGTTTGGGTGATTGTAATTTATCTAATCCCAAAAAAACTCTTTGTCAACATTTGTATTGTTTATACTAGAAAACATTGAATATATTTCATTTAACACATCTGCAGATATATCTGCAGGATTAATTCCCAAATTGGAAAAGGGTGGAAAGTTATGTAAATTTATAACTTTGATAGATATTTTCAAATTGCCTTCTGTAGCAATTGTACCATTTCAAAGCTTCCCAAGCTTTTTCACAGCATAACACACAAAGTAAATAAAACCATTTACACTTGGGATTAACTGGAAAGAATTTGGAGCTCCATAAAACATGACTTGTGGCCAGAGGGAATAAGCCTACAAGTTCTAACTGACCAAGGTCCATCCAGCTGCCAGAGATCTGAGGTCAGCATCTCCCAGCACAATGGCTGGAGAACTCTGTGGCCAACATGTATGATATGCCTATTTCCCCTCAGCTTCACCAATGAAGAGTTATAAACTTTGGAATTTGAGGTAACTCGATAGATTTTAAAAATAGTCTTATTTATGCAGTTTTACTTTATTATAAGTGAGTTTGATCATTTTCTCATGTTTAAGATTTTTTTGTAAGCTTTTTGACAGTAAGCT
>NW_017733058.1:83161-84202 GCF_001890085.2 Hipposideros armiger | reverse complement strand
AAACCTGCTGTTTTCCTGGGTATAACCTTCTAATAATTTTATCTATTGCTTCTATTGAAATAGTTCTGTTTGAATTTTCAATATTTCTTTTTTTTAACTGTATTAAATTTGTTGGGGTGACATTGGTTAGTAAAATTATGCCATTGATATGGCATCAGGTGCATGATGGGAGTTGTAGTAATTGCAATGTAAATGAGATTATAATGACATTAAAATTAGCTAAAGGTCAGGTCCCAGTCATAGGTCATAGGAATCAGCTGAGCTGAAGAAAACTGGTTCTTGTTTTTCTCCAGCTGCAGGCGTTGTATCCTGCAGGAGGTAGTCAATTTCCTAGGCTACTTATCCTGCCTCACTTTGAAAGAGTTAAGAAATGAGCACCTATGATGAGCTTTCAACAGATGGAATGTAAACTCTAAGAAGCAAATCCATTACTAAGATGAGACCATGTAAATTTGAAATCTCCAAAAATAATCCTTGAGTAAAAGTATATACATCTAGAGAATCAGCATAAGTAGTGGAGACTGTAAAAACTGTAAGAATTCAGATAAAGA
The DNA here is from genome assembly GCF_001890085.2 of Hipposideros armiger. Lineage (NCBI taxonomy): Eukaryota > Metazoa > Chordata > Mammalia > Chiroptera > Hipposideridae > Hipposideros > Hipposideros armiger. Next base: position 83,651 of record NW_017733058.1, on the reverse strand, counting down.
GAAAATTAAGCATTGATAAGAGAAAGTTTAAGGGATTATACAGGAACAGAGATTAGAAGGATTCATTGGAGGCTAGAGCAAAGTTAACTTGTGTTCTTCCCTATAATTTTTGGTCTAAGAACTTTGGAAAATTCTTTCTCCCTTACCATTCTGTGTTACTGGTTGCTTTCCATCTACCTCAGGATATCTCAAACTGTGAAGAAAATGGAAAGAGATAGAACCGGGTGAGGGGGAGAAAGAAGGTTTTGGAATAAAACAAATATTTTTTTTCTCTGTAGTGTCCAGACTTTATGCTGGTTCTTCAGAACCAAGCCAGGTTCCCAGAGGCATTCTGGACCCAGGGTTCTTGGCACAGGCAAGATTTCCAGAAGACAGAGGTGCCTTTGAGCCACATCCTGGAACCTGAAACCAGGCCAAAATAGCTTGGAGAGTGAGAGCAGTGAAGCAGCTTCAGAACATTTTGTGTCACATATTTGATGCTGTCCTCTTT
>NW_017733058.1:75671-79575 GCF_001890085.2 Hipposideros armiger | reverse complement strand
GGGAGGAAAAACCCAACAGAAGATATCATCCAAAAGTAGTGGGGCAATATCAAATGGTTTAACAGACAGGTAATTATAATCCCAGAAAGAGGAGAGACAGAATAGAGGAAGCAACACTAAAGAAATAAAGCAAATAACCTTTTAAGATTAATGACAGACATGAGCTTCAGATAAAAGAAGCTCAGGGAACAGCAGGCAGGAAAAATAACAAACATGCACAAATACACATTCACAGGCACACCACACCCACCTAAGTATATCATATTCAAACTCATAAAAACAAAAGGTGAAGAAAGTCAGAATAAAAGATACATTACACAATAATGGAAATAATAATTAAAGCAGAAGCCATGCAAACTAGAAAACAATGATACAGCATTAAAGTTCTGAAAGAAAAAATCCCTGTCAACCCAGAATTTTGTACTCAGCAAAAATACATTTTAAAAATTAAAAAATAAAAATTTTGTTTAGATTATAAAAAGTAAACTGTAGGAATTCAACAAAAGACCTAGTCAACAAGAAATATAGGATGAAGTTCTTTGGGCAGAAGGAATATGACAACAGAAAGAAACTTAGATGTACACATGAAAAAGAAGAGCATTAAAAATGGAAGTAATGTGAAATTATTTTGTTTCTAATTACCCTAAAAAACAACTGCTTATAAAGCAAAGCTATTAGGAATATATACTGTGTTTATAGTATGTAAAGAAATACAACATATGACAACAAAAGCATAATGGATGAAAAGGGGTAATTGGGACTATACTGTTTTAAGTTTATTAGACTACACATGAAGAAATATAATCTCATTGAAATGTGTACATTGATTAACTAAAGATGTATATTGTAAAACATGTATATTGTAAACCCTAGGGCCAAACTAAATATTCTTTATCAATAGAGGAGACAGAGTGAAACTATTTAAAAAAAAGAAAAGAAATATGAGAAAAGGCCAAAAAAAAAAAAAAAGGAAAAATCAAATGAAAAACATAGAAAGTAGCTAAAAGGTTAGTATATTTTAACCCAACAATTTTAATCAGCATTATTTTAAATGAGAATGGTGCAAACATACCGGCGAAGAAATAGAAATTGTCAGATTGAATAAAAGAACAAGACCCACCTATATGTTATCTACAAGAAATTTATATTAAATATAGTTATACATATGTTCAAAGTATAAAGATAGAAAAAGATATGCCATGCAAATATTAATCAAAAGAAAGACTGAGCAGTTTATTAATATCNTTTTATTGATTATTATTAATTACAACATTTTAAGCAGTACAGAAATATATAAGTAAAAAATTATCTTTTCTAGCTTACCTCAAACCAACTTTTCAAGATAACAACTAACAGTCTTTTTATTCTTTCAAATATCCTTTTATTCTCATAAACATACATTACATTAAAAAGCCTATAAATGTCCATTCTTTTGCTCATATCATTGCTTGCATGTACAAATATTTCTCTATAATAGTTTCCAGGGAGCGGGGTTCCTAGGTCATGGAGTATGCACGTGTTTAACTTTGATAAGTACTCTCACATTGCACTCCACAAAAGCCTGTATCATTTCATACAACAATAGAGTATATTCATGGCCGTTTTCCTACACTCTGATCAACATTGATATATAACATTTCCATTTATAATTTGATCTCAGTAGTATTCAGCAGATAAGCTTTAATTTTTAAGCAGCTGGATTTTTTCTGTTGTTGGTCATGATTGTTTAACTTTTCATTATTGTTGTTCCAAAAATTTTTTGCAACAATTTAATATGAAAATGTGATTGGTTAAAATTTTACCTTTCAAAATTTATTGAAGCTTCCTTTGAAGCTTTAGGGGTAAAATATTGCCATATTTCTTATAGTGTTTATAATCATTTTTATTTAATTGAAATCCCTGTATATCTCTGAAATTAAATTATAGATTCCTAGTCTGGGTAGGAAATAAGTCAACATAGGTATAGTTTCCATATAGATGCCTTAGTATATATTTGTAAGCAAACAATAAGTTCAGGCTCCTGGCTTTCTCTCTTCAACTCAAATTTAGAGATGCCACAGCAACTAACAAAAAGTTTGAACAAATACCTTGGAGAGAGAAAGAGTGAAGGAGTCCCAGTATGTGGGTATGCATCCAGTGGACAAGTTCCAGGGTGCACATTTATGGCCTGGCCAGGGACAGTTTTCTCTCATTGTTCTACTGGGGAACTAAGGGTAATAAGTGTCAGCATGGTCTAAACCATTTCTCTCACTCACTGAACCAGGCCATATTCTCAGATGGTAGCTACTCCTGGATTAAAATATATCTTGGGTCAGAGCTAAGAGATACCTGCAGAGGTAAAGCGGCATGGAGGATAATATTCAGGCTCTTTGTCCTGAAGAGCTCNAGATCTTGGCCATTATCCAACGAAAGAAACCAGGGCTCCTTTGGTAAGTAGTTGATTCCAGGGATGGAACAGGCAAAAGATGTAAGTTGATTTTGGACCATTACATAGCATCAGAAAGAAAGAAAATGCTTCCGGAAAAGAAGAAGGGAGGAAAGAGAAGAGAAGTAGAAAAGATGGGAGCATGTTGAAAGGACACAGAATCTGAAAGAGCTCCCAACAGCCAAATGTGGAACAATTTGAACGATAACATTAAATTAAATTTTAAGCCAAAGAATAAAAAAATACCCATGACTCCATACTAACATATATATACAGTAAGTCCCTGACTTACGAACGACTTCCTTTCCAGGAAAATGTTCGTAAGTCTGATTCATTTGTAAGTCTGACAAAGTGAGTGGTATACACCTTTGACACAAATATACAATGTAAAGCATAAAAAAAACTAAACACACATACAAATATACTGTAAATAAACTATTTTTACTTTTACAGTTTCCTTAAAATGGTGGTGTAGTATAGCACAACTGGCATATAGGGGAGTGCATGGAGTGAACTGACAAGAAGAGAGTTACTAACTGGAGGAGGGAGGGCAGGTGGGAGACGGTGGAGCTACTTTTCCTCTTGCTTCCGGACACCCTGGGTTCTGATTGAGCACTGTACTAGTGTACACTATCACACTGTACAGTAAGCACACAGCAGCACAACCGTGACAATGTCCGGCAGACACGTGAGCGACTTCCGCTATTTGTTCGCATCTACGAATGTTTGTAACGTGAGGTCCATTCGTATCTGTGAAAGTTCGCACCTGGAATGTTTGTAAGTCAGGGACTTACTGTACTCATATATATGAATTCCAATTAATGAACATAGAAGAAATGGCAAAATGGAAAATCACCATTAGAATACCATAGTAATAGTTGTAGGCCCACTCATCTGATGAATGCTAAAAAACAGTGAGTCAATATTTGAGGAAAAACAAGACATTTGCATAGTCTCAAAGTATCACCATACAAGATGCTTATTACATATAATAGGAAAAGTAATATAGTGAAGAAACGTGGCAGACATCACCTTAACTAAGTGATCAAAATCAACATCACCAGTAATAAAACATAGTAACTTTGTGTATTTTTTGATATGGTACACTGAAAACGCATATCATCTCTGTGGTATTCTTCCTCAAAATGCATGATCTCAATCTAAGCATGAGATGATATCACATAAACCCAAACTGATGGACATTTTATAAAATAGTTGATCAGGACTTGTCAAAACTGCCAAAGTCATAAAAGCTAGGAAAGACTGAGGGATTGCCGCAAAATGAAGGAGTCTTAGGAGACATTATTGAATGCAATGAGGAATTCTGGATTGGAAATTGGAACAGAAAAAAAATTAATAAAAAACTGATGAAATGTAGAAAAAGTCTCTAGTTATTATAGTTAACAGTACAGAACTGATGTTAATATCATTTTGATAATTGTACTATGGTTATGTAAGATGTTAACATTAGGAAAAGTT
>NW_017733058.1:63347-68497 GCF_001890085.2 Hipposideros armiger | reverse complement strand
CTGGCATTGGTGCATAGCTTCCCAAGAGGAGTACTTTGAAGGTGACCATAGTGGTATTCAGCAATGAGGTATGTAGCACTTTTTCTAGGATGAGTTAACAAACTTAATTGTTAGACTTTATAATCTATACACACTTCATTTACTATTCCACTGCATGGATATACCATCATTTGCTTATTCTTTCTGTTATTACTTCTCTTATATTTGGTCATTATAATTGTTTTGATTTTTGTACTGTTATAAAGGTTGCAATGTATATATCTCTGCATACACATATATTTTAAGAAGCTTTTTTTTCTCAAAGAAATTTTATGTCAAATGATATAAACAATGTTTTATATATAGGTAACATTTATTGAGGGTTTATTATGTGCCAGACATTGTTTTAAGTGCTTCACATATATTAACTTATTTAATCTCACATTAATTTGCTTAAGTAGTTACTATTATTATCCCTACTTTACAGAGCCAGAAACATCGGAGAGATTAAATAATTTCCTCGTGGCTAAATAGCAAGTGGCAAAGTTGGAGTTCAAATTGAGTTTCCAAAGATGGAGAATTGCAGGAGCACTTGTGAACCCTTATACCAGCTTTGAGGATCAGTGCCAGTCTTTTCAGAGTAATGAGCAGGATATGCTATCACATCAATTCTCCATTAAAATGGTAGCATGGCACTTTCATGGCATAGAAAGAATTGGACTACTTCAGTGTCTAATTTAGGTAAAAAAGCATATATGCAGCATTTCTGGTCAGAAGTTTACCCAGTCTATGAGGTATCTAAGCTATTTGGGAAGCCTAAAATTCATAAACGTACATTCCCTTATATGATGATGGATTCAGAAGAATTTATAAGGATTACAAAAAGCACCCTAGGTCTCAATGCAGACATTAATTCTGGGAGACTATAAAATGGTTTTTCAATTTTACTACTTTATGTTTTTAGCTTTCTCTGTTAATTTGTTATTTTTAATAACCTAAAATCATAAGATATTTAAATATAAACTACTCCTCAAAGGAACTGAACATTAACCATCATAGAAAATANAAAAGAGGATAAAGTTTGGGCTTCTGGGGGACATCAAGACTTTTGCGGACTTAAGGGAATATAAAAGTAAGATGATAAACTCAGGAAGCTGTACAAAAGGGGGTACACTTAATGGAAGAGAAAGAACAAGAATTTAAAATACTCAGAAGAAGATATTGGGAACACGAAGGAAGAAAAAGCAGCTAGGAAGAAAAATTAATTGGAAATATTTGGTATAAGAGATACAGTTATTGAGATAATCTCAAGGGATAGGTTAAGGAACTATTAGGTGAGCAGGAGGCTAGGTAAAAAAACATTTCCAGAGAGCATCAGGAAAAGATAAGTGATAAGGGAGAAGTTCATAAATATGGGGAAAACAGAATACATTCAACAACTACCCAATAGAAGTCCCATAAAAAAATACCAAATCATAAACAGAGAGGAGAAAGCATTTGAGAATATAAAGGGAATTTTACAAATAGTAAATGATGTAATGTTTTAGAGTGAGAGTGTTCAGAGAGTGCCCAATACAGTAGATAACAACGCTAGATGCATTTTAGTGAAATTCAAGAGCATCATAGACAAAGAACAATTAAAGTCTCTAAAAAGAAAAATTAGATTTCTCTGAAAGGAATAAAAATTGGATTGACATTAATAGGACTATTGATTGATCTTATTAAATTCATAAGATTGACACCTTAACAGCAACACTGGCTTGAGAAGATAATAGATTATTTATAAATTATTATGTTGAGAGTGCTGAAGAAATGAAATTTTAACAAATAACTTTATATACAACTGAATTTGCATTTAACACAGAAAGGGATTAAAGATATTCATAGGCAGGCATACAAGGTCCAAGTAGCACTACAGTAAGACACTCTTTAAAAGAATTCTTAGAAATTGAGCTTCAGGAAGAGGAAAAATAAATGTAGGAAGAAGCAATAAGATATGAAGGGATGAATGTACTTAAGTTTATGTTTATCCAAATAAGCATAAATATGTAAAAATTAGATCCATATAATCTTGTGTTGAAACTGTAGAAAATGCTAACTTGATTGGGGGCTGGGTGTAGTGTTCAGGACACCAACTAAAAGTAAGAGCAGACTAAGTGTTTTGCTTTTTACAGGGTAATGTATAAGTACAGCTTAGCTTTAGTACTGCTAATGAATAAATAAGGATGCATTTAAGTCTTAATAAATGAGAATAACCACCAGGAGAATCAAATTAGAAATGCATAACTTTAAGACAAGTAGAAAAAAATCTCACCTAGCCAATGGAAAATAGAGGTTGGTAAAAGAAGAAGTAGAAAACAGGATAAAATGGCAAGAATAAGCCCCAGTGTAACAATAATAACAGTAACAACATTGCTCATTTATACCTAACTATAGTCTAGAAATGAATTATGGCAACTTTTAAAGAAATATTATATACAGTAAGATAAATTACACCTAAATGGAGGGAAAGTTAAGGCTATGACAGTAACATCCCAGTCACAGGTGAGATATATACACAATGCTGCCCTTAAAGAAAACAATACAAAAAGATTGATAATGCACACCTATTAGACAAATTTACATACTCAAATACATAATATTACTATTTATTTTCTTCTGAGGTGCCACCTCTCATGAACCTGTTACTCTCATAACCAGCCACTGAGGGTTGTACAGTATTAACTACACATGCTAATAACACCAAAATGATAGTCAGGGTAGTTAACTATTCCAAAGCATTCTCTCTGATCCTTTTAAGCAAATTAAAATCTATCTCTCTTAAGTGTTAATGCNATTGGCTTCTAAATTCAAATGGTTCTATTCAAATTAGGATTTATCAGTCAGGTTTATATCTAAGACTAAAAGCTTTAACTGTAATAGAGAATTGTGTGTTATTTAAGCCAAGTCTCATTACCACTGTAGCATTCGATGAGTGAATACAAAGGGCCAGTCTCAGGAACACTCACCAGACCTCAATAGTATTCTGTTGAGTTTTCCAAGGAGACAGTAATGCTACCTGTAAATAATAATAATGCCTTCTTTTGTTTTTTAAAGTTAAAATTTTTCTGTCAAAATCTCAGAATGTCTTTTTGTTTGCCTATTTTACCCGTTTTATTTAATTTGTTCTAATTCCAAAATACTGTTAAATAAAATTGGTAAACATGGGTATATCAGTGGCTTCGTCTTTACTTAACAGAAATCCCAAATAAAAGTGGCTTAAGTGATAAATAAGATTAATTATTCTACCTCAAATAACCTTAAAATAGGGTTATTCCAGGGCCAGTTAATGTATCTCTGCAACATCATTTAAAAACCCAGGTTTTTCCATCTTTCCTCTGTGCCATTTTCAGGAAGTGGGCCACTCCTTATAGTTACAAGAAGAATGTTGCTGCATCAGGCCTTACATACTCACACCAAAACATGCTAAAACTAGGATAGAGGGACTTTCATGCATCAGTTTTGCCCATTTCCTCAGAATCTCCACAACAGAAATCTCCTCAGATTTCATTTGATCATATGCTCTTTTCTAAGGTACTCCTTACTCAAGTAAACAGAATATTACCAGGATAGGCTCAGACCTGTCAAATTTCTCCCTCCAGGACTGGAGAGGGACACAGCATCCCATAACGTGCATGGCCACTTAGTGTCTAAACCATATCGAGGTCCTATTAGCAGAAGGAAGTCTTGAGCAGGAATTCACCAGCTGCCAGAGATGGCATGATCTATTATTATTCTTTACTGCAATGTATTCTCTACAGAGAATCTAGTGTTCCTCTGAGGAAAGATGCAGTTGATTGAGATACTCATTATAATATTTACAAAGTACAATTTTATTTCTAGTATACTGAGAATTTTCATTGGGAACTAATGTAGTACTGCATCAAATGACTTGTTTTGTGGGTTTGTTTGTTTTTTCCCCCAGGAGGGGCAGTGTTTGCCATTAATCTAGAATATATCTTTTAGCTTATTGACATGCTTTATTTTATTAATTTTATAATATTAAATTCTCCTTATAATCTCAAAGGATATCCTACTTAGGCATGAGAGTACTTGTATTTGACCTGAAACTTTTTTTCCAANCTATTATTATTCTTTACTGCAATGTATTCTCTACAGAGAATCTAGTGTTCCTCTGAGGAAAGATGCAGTTGATTGAGATACTCATTATAATATTTACAAAGTACGATTTTATTTCTAGTATACTGAGAATTTTCATTGGGAACTAATGTAGTACTGCATCAAATGACTTGTTTTGTGGGTTTGTTTGTTTTTTCCCCCAGGAGGGGCAGTGTTTGCCATTAATCTAGAATATATCTTTTAGCTTATTGACATGCTTTATTTTATTAATTTTATAATATTAAATTCTCCTTATAATCTCAAAGGATATCCTACTTAGGCATGAGAGTACTTGTATTTGACCTGAAACTTTTTTTCCAAATTTTGAAATACACATTTGCAAAACAGGTTTTCATGTAATAGTTATGGCAAAAATCATAAAATAATTTTAAAGCTTTCCATTTTTTTTATGTTCTACTTATTTTATGAACTATCTGTTCCTTAAATTTTTGAAAGATCTTTTCTATAATATCGTCAGGTCCTGGAATCTATAGTACATCTTAGTTTTGGGTTTATTTGGGGTTTCATAGTTTAAGAAAAAGGGATGAATTTTGTGAATTTATTTTTACTAGAAAGCCATAAATTTCATCCAAAACATATAATAAAATAGCTTAAAGGTATAAAAAGTATTATTTTATATTTTTCTCTCTGTAGTTATATCTTCTTTTTATTCCTAATTTTGAGTACGTTTTCTCTAGACCTCCCAAAGTTTTTCATTTTATTAAATTTTTCAAAAAACAAGAGATTGACTGTATTTCCTAAATCATTGTCAATCTTCATTTTGAATATTTTTCTTCATATTTTTCTTAGAGTTGCTTTGTTTTATACATTCAATTTCTAGTATTGAATATTTTGTTTACATATTTTCATTCTCTCTAATATAATGTTGTCATTCAAGGTTCTGAATTGGTGTATGACTAGATCTTTGGCCACATATCATAATGATATTTTTAAATCACATTATGATTATTTCCTAAATATTCTAAAATTTAAAATGCCATTATTATTTTATT
>NW_017733058.1:52072-55501 GCF_001890085.2 Hipposideros armiger | reverse complement strand
AAATTCATAAATGTACATTCCCTTATATGATGATGGATTCAGAAGAATTTATAAGGATTACAAAAAGCACCCTAGGTCTCAATGCAGACATTAATTCTGGGAGACTATAAAATGGTTTTTTAATTTTACTACTTTATGTTTTTAGCTTTCTCTGTTAATTTGTTATTTTTAATAACCTAAAATCATAAGATATTTAAATATAAACTACTCCTCAAAGGAACTGAACATTAACCATCATAGAAAATATTGCTTGCTTCCTCTTTAATTTCCCTTGGTGTGAATGACATGGTCAGTGGATTGGCATGGTAAGGACTTCACCGTGGACCTAGGAGTACCAAATGAGGTCTTAGGTTGGCTTAAGCAAAACTCCATAGCATTATTTTTATACTTAGGTTTAGTATTTAATTAGCCAAGTGTTCATCCACATTGCCTATCTTTCTTCTGAACCATGCCAAATTCACTCTTTGGCAGATGGTAAAATAATGAAATTGCTGGCTCTAAAATCCAAAATCTTCGAGATAATTAGAAGACTCGATAGAGGTAACATTTATTAGTCATGAAGAGCTTGACAGCATGCAGAATATTTCAACCCACACAATTTTGAAAGGTGAAAAAAGCTTTTTTTTGAACACTGATCAAATTGTGTCTGTGACAGGAAGGGAGAAATGCACTTCATAAAGCTTAGCTGGACAGCTTCTTTCTGTAAGCACAGCCTAAACAGAGAAAAGGAAAGAAAACCTTTATGAAGGTAATTCCATTACTGAGTGACAATGGCAAATGTGAACAACCTTTTGAAAATTTCTGGTGCTAGTGAAACAAATTACACATTCACTAAGTAGAAATGAGCACCAAGAATAATCTTGGTAATCATTAAAGTAGTTGTAAAAGAAATAAAACGCCTTCTAATCATCAGTGTACCTTCTTTTTTTTTTTTTTAATTCAGGAATTGAGGGAGGGCAACAGTATTGGGGAATTGGGGATGGGGACCAGCCAAGTTGCTTTTCTTAAATCTTAGCTGTGGAGGACGCCAGTCGCCATCAGGCTTCCTGTGGGCAGCTCGTGGCCTCTAAGCTCAAGGTGCTGTGTTATAATCTTAGTTGCAAGTGGGCGTAGCCACCATCCCATGCAGGAGTCAAACCAGCAGCCTTGTTGTTAAGAGCACATGCTCTATCCACTGAGCGAGCCATCCAGGTGGTAGCTCAGCTCAAGGTGCTGAGTTCAGTCTTAGTTACAGGCGGGCATAACCCACCATCAAACAGACAGTCTTGTTGTTAGGAGCATGTGCTCTCAGCAGCTGAGCCATCCTGCCACCTGTTGGCAGCTCAGCGGCAGCTCAGCTCAGGTGCAGCATCACTGGCCCATGTGGGAATCAAACCGGCCGCCCTGTTGCTCAGAGCTCTCCCTGTTAAGCTAACTCTTAACCAACTGAGCCACTCGTACCTTCTTTCTCAGCATAAGCATCACTCCTGGGCTGAGAAAGAACCCTCTACAGGATAATTTGCTGGTTGTAGAAACTTAAGATTTTAAGATTTTACTTTTTACCTATTTCATACCCACCATTCCATATATAAGCTATAGTGGCAACCCCTGTTATATTTCAACAAAGGCAAGTACAACATACAAGCATAGCAAATTTCAGCAATCTTTCTATTAACACTATAGAATATGGATAAATAGCATTGATAATTTCCTGCCCCGGGGCTGAGAACTCAGGGCAGGTCATGTTGATGTGACTTAATCATGGACACAGGCTGTCTCCTTAGAGTCAAAGTATTTCCAACTGAAAGGAACTTTCAAGATCTCTAATTGCATTCTCTCACCTCCAAGAGGAAAAAAATTAATACTTTTTGAAGTTAAATGGCTTGCACAAGTTATACCCTGGAAAGTCTCATACTTGATCATAAATATCCTGACTCCCTGTACAATGCTCTTTCTATTACATCATAGCTGCAAATTTGTATGACGAAGCATTTGCCAAGATTTACCAATCCTAATGACTACAATCATGGTTTGTGAATACACACAAAAATAAGACAAGGCCCAATAAAATTGCAGTTTATAATTTTTTTAAAAGTCAAGAGTGGGTAATAACTTGAAAGCCTTAGGAGGGAAGGAGGAAGGAAGGAAGGAAGGAAGGAAGGGAGGGAGGAAGGAAAGAAGGAAGGAAGATATTTACTTATTTTTCTTTTTGTTTTTTTGGGGGTTTTTTAGTTGAAATAGGTCATGACCTTTAAAAGGGAATTTCAGAAGAGAGTGACTGGCTCTATACATTTATCAAAGATTGGGATTAAATATTATGGCTTATGAAAATGAAATGATAAACTGGCAAATAATGGAATACAGCTATTCAGACCAGGAAAGATATTTTCATAGAAGATTTGCCAATCAGGTACTTCTGGAAAGAGGGACAGTTAAACTCTAAAACCAGGTACCCTGGCAGATAACAGATACAATTTAAAAATAACAATAACACATAGCTGTAAAATCAACAGTATACAAGTGGTTAAATAATTCCTTAGAAATAGAAATCATGATAGAAAATGATAATAACAGTAACTGACATTTATTGGGTTCTTTGTGTGTGTAGATGCTGTTCTAGTGCTTCGCACACATGAATTCATTGATTTCCTACAACATGTCAGTGAAGTACTTATGGTTATTTACTTCATTCTGTAGATCTGAGACCATGGCATTGATGCATTAAATTGCTTGTCTAAGGTTACAACATTGCTAACAATATAACTGGAAACTGAGCCCAGGCAATCTGATTCCAGAATCCATGGTCTTAACTTTTATACCATATGACCTTAGCCTAGACCATAGATGATAAAGTAGAAAGAAAATTTACCTTATAGAAGTTGATACAATCTCTCATATAGCACTGAGACCATTACAAAAATATGTCTGTACTAAATAGTGAGAGGGTTTATTCAAAGAAAATTGATCTCAGAGTGGGATGTAACAGCTTTACATATAAATAAGTATGTCATGAGGCAACTATTTAAAAGAAGAAAGGAGGGGAAGAAAGGAGGTAAGGAGGGGATAAATTATGCATGTGGTAATGCAATAGTATAAATATAAAAACATGCTAGAGAGGAATTTTGATAAAAAAAAGAAAAGATAGAAAAGTAATTGTAAGAATATATGGCGGACTTTCAGCTGATGGTCACTGTTAATATTTTAGCACTTTGTGTGTATTTGTGTGTGTGTATAAATATATGTGTGTGTTATGAACTGAATGTTTATGTTCCCCCAAATTCATATGTTGAAGTCCTAACCATTTAGGAGTTATTAGGGTTAGATGGGGTCATGAAGATGGGGCCCTCATGATGTGATTCGTGCCCTTATATGAAGAGACACCAGAGCATGAGAGCATTTCTCCCTCTCTCTCCCTCTCTCTCTCTCTCTCTCTCTCTCTCTCTCTCTCTC
>NW_017733058.1:45849-50402 GCF_001890085.2 Hipposideros armiger | reverse complement strand
ATATATATATATTTAAATATCTTACAAGGGTGGTGATTTCCAAAGATTAAGTGGTGATTTCTGATTCTATGTTCTGTAGGAAAGAGTTATCAATGAGGTATGTCTGCTGTAAGAAATGGTCACCCAAGAGGTGTCTACCCTACTGCTGACTGGTTTAGGGGTAGGCAAGAAATGTAAATTCATCCACATAACCCCTTTCCTGGAAATTTTAGAAAAAAAGAAAAACGTTGGTGAAAAAGATAAATCACTCATCCTAAGTTTGGGCATGTAACATTGAAATCAGAAGATTTAGATGGCTGTATTTTCTGTAATGGGGTCAGAGAGAGAGAGAATAGCCTGCAGAAATAGAGAAGAATTCGTAATAAAGAGGGGAGCAAAGGTAGAATACGGTGTGAGTTCTGAAGGCATTTGACACCAAAGCTGATCTGCTTCTGAGGCTGGACTGCTCTGGTGCCCTTGGTTTCCATAAGACTCTCCACTATCATTTCAATATGTGGGCACCACAGACTGATTTCTGTCACCTGTGACAGGGAGAGTATGCTTTTTATTTCAAAGTTTAAACATGACCTAGGGTTTTATTTTTTTGCTTTAATGTTTACAGTTTTCTTTGCATTTACATTTGAAATATGTTATCACTTTTAAATACCACTTTATGCAAAAAAAAAAAAGAAACTATATAATTTTACTTTGATTCACCTCTACTCTCTTCTTTCTGATCATGGTGAATATAATCTGTAGGCAACAACCAAGAGTCTGACACTACTAAATTAATTTTGTTTTTAATATTTAAATACCCTTAAAATTTTTTTTGTCTTTTGAATTAACATTTTTACCATATTTATTCCTATTTAGATACATTTCAGTGTGTTTGCTGCTATTTCTTCTTTCTTGCATTTTAACTTACAGTTCATGGCATTCATAGCTAGAATGTATTTTAAGTAAACGTTTCAAGAATTGCACCAAGAGTGGTATGTCATCTGAATCTTTAAACACCTTGAAATGACATATGAATGATACTACAGCGAGCATAGCACTTCCTGTCAGTGTCTACTCATATCCCTCAGACCATCCATGTATTTCCAGCATGCTGCAGACACTTCCCAACTGCCAGGGTCTGCATCTCTGTGCCCAAGGAATTTTTTGCAATCCACAGAAAGCTTTTCTTCCTTTACCTACGCAGTAACTTAGAAGCACCAGGAATCAACAACCCCAGAGAGAAGCTCTCAACCAATGATTAATGATTGATATGAGATAGGATGTGAATGCCTCACTCAACTTCTTCACCCCTCAAGTGGAATAATTCTGAGGCATGTATTTTTCATTTTTTATTGAGGCAAACTTCATATAACATAGAATTAACTATTTCAAGTTGGAATTCAGTGGCATTTAGTACACTTACAATGTTATGTAACCAATACCTCTATCTGTGTCCAAAGCATTTTCATTACTTGAAAAGGAAACCCTGTACCCGCTAAGCAGTCATGCCTCATTCCCTCCTCCCCACAGCCCCTGACAACCAGTAATATGCTTTCTGTCTCTATGGATTTACCTATTCTGAATACTTCATATAAATTGAATCATATATGATCTTTGTGTCTGGCTTCTTCCACTTAGCATAACGTTTTTGAGATTCGTCCACATTGTAGCAAACATTAATACTTCATCGCTATGAATTCCACTGTATAGATATATGACAATTTGTTCATTTATCAGTTGATAGAAGCTTGGTTTATGTCCACCTTTTGGTTTTTGTAAATAAATCTCCTATGAACATTCATGGACAAGTTTCTGTTTGCATACATGTTTTCAGTTATTTTGAGTAGGTGTCTAGTTGTGGAATTGCTGGGTCATGTGGTAATTCTATTTTAAATTTTTGAGGAACTGCCAAACTGTTTCATTTTTAATTCCCACCAGCAATGTAAAGAGGTTCCACATCTTTGTCAACACTTGTTACTTTCTGCTTTTAAAAAAAATTCTAGCCATACTAATAAGTGTGAACTGGTATCTCATTGTGGTTTTGATTTGCATTTCCCTAATGATTAATTATGTTGAGCATTTTTTCATAAACTTATTGGCCATTTGTATATCTTCTTTGGAGAAATGTCTAGTCAAGTCCTCTGCTCATTTTTTAATGTTCATCTTTTCATTGTTCAGAGGCAAGAGTTCTTTATATACTCTGCATGCTAGACCCTTACCAGATATATGATTTGAAAATATTTTCTTCTGTAGGTTGTATTTTTCACTTTCTTGATGTTGTCTTTTGATACACAAAAGTTTTTTATTTTGATTAAGTCCAATATATTTATTTTTTTCTTTTGTTTCTTGTGTTTTTGTCATACCTAAGAATCCGTTGCTAATAATACAAGGTCACGAAGATTTTGAAGCAAGTGTTCCCGTACTATTTCCCAACGTTTCCAAATTCAGTTAACTCTAATGGTAGCTGCCTTAATAATTCACATCTTACTGGTTATTTTCCTTTCCTTTCTGTATCAGCTCCCACTTACTTCCTGGCGTTCCCCAGACCTCTAAAATAAACTGCTTGCACTCAGGGTCTTGGCTCAGGGCGTGATTCTAAAAGAAACTAAACTAAAACAATCAAGTTTGAGGTTCACAATCTTTTTTTCCTCAAAACCCTGTTGCAATGTCACCTTTATCTTCTGCCATTCAGTGTTGTAAAAAAAAATAATGTAATTCTGACTCTTTGGAATTTAAAGAATTACATTTTTCTTTGTGCAGGTATTAGAAGACTTTAAAAAGATCTATAAGATAAAAAAATAAATTGAGCAGCATAATGTTAAGTGAATATTTGCATCATTAATATTTTCTAGACTGCGGTATGATGGAGAGCATCCCTATTATTCATCTCTCTCCACTCTGTTTCATCTTGCAGTTTTAGCCTGTGACATGTCTGCAGAAAGAGAAGTTCTGATGTTTGAATTAGGGGAGGAATCAGGAAGGGATGTGAAGGGTGGGTGGGGTGCAAATAGTGAGGAGAGTCTAAGTTCTCTGTTCAGAAGTCTACACAGGAGCTGATTTCTGTTTTCTTTTCTTCTTTTTATTGAGGGATAACTTACATACAACATTATATTAATTTCAGGTGTACAACACAATGATTTGATATTTGTATATATTTCAAAATGATCACCACAATAAGTCTAGTTAGCATCTGTCATCATACAAAGTTATTGATTTTTTCTTGTGATAAGAAATTTAGTATCTAATCTCTTAGCAACTTTCAAGTATGCAATACAGTATTATTAACTATAGTTGCCATGCTGTACATTATATCCCCATGACTTATTTATTTTATACCTGGAAGTTTGTGGCTTTTCACTTCCTTTACCCATTTCACCGACCTCCCCCTTCCCCTCATCTCTGGCAACAACCAATCTGTTCTCTGTATCTATGAGCTTCTTTGTTTGTTTGTTTTTATTTTTTAGATTCCACATATAAGTGAGACCATGCAGTATCTGTCATTTCTCTGTCTGACTTATTTCATTTACTATAATGCCCTTAAAGTCTATCCATGTTGTCGTAAATGGTAAAATCATTCTTTCAATGTTTGAATATTACTCCACTGTGTGTGTGTGNCCAGAGAGACAGTCCTCATTTCTCATCACTTTTTCCTCCAGCCAATACCATAGTTCTATATTTATGTTCACTATATTGAGCTTTATCCTCTAGGGCATTCCCCATATCAGATTCACCTTGCCAACACGTTTCCCCTCCCCTTTCATCTGGCTTAATTCTTGTGATCCTTCAACCCTTGGCTTAGATGTTCCTTCCTCAAGTCTATGCTGCCATTGCTATTAGCATCCTTTATATTATTATTAGCCCTGGCAAAGACTGAGAGAGGTTGCCCCAGTCTATTAACCATTTGCTATCTGTTTCTGGCAAACCATAGGATGTCTTTCTCAGTCCATACGTTCAGAAAGGAGAGAGACAGAGTCCCTGGGTATGTGGCTAAATTCCAGTTTCTGTTTAGGTTTTCTCTTGAGTTGAGCCCCTATCTAGCACATATAAGGCATAGGGATGGTTCATCCTTTACCTGGTTATTGACCATTGCTTCTTTTCCCTTTGTTCTGGTTTCTTTTATACAGACAACTGTGATGTATCACAGACTCTTCATTGTTTGCCCAGAGCTAATGAGGTAATGGTTTATGTTCTTCAGTGATCATGCTGTGCAGCCCCTCTGAGCCTTGTTACTCTCTGCCTGTGAAAATACAATCCAATGAAAAACCAATCAGACCTTACTTACCAAGTAGCCAACAAACCACTGCTCTGGGCTGAATGACTTCAAGGGGTCCCTGTAGAATATAATTTTTTAATCCCTATAAAATGGAACATTGTTCCAGAGTTCCTAGTGCCATCACTCAGGCCTTCCTGCTAGCCAGAGTGAAATCGCAGGAATTACCTGGTTGGTTGTTACAAAGTTATTGAAAAGAACAGCAGGTGGGCCTCTCTCTGATGGGTTGACATGACTAGGAGCAAAGTCACACAGCAGGGTAGTTTGACCAGGAGCAGGCTAGCTTGATTTTTGTTTTGGTTTAGTA
>NW_017733058.1:29575-40059 GCF_001890085.2 Hipposideros armiger | reverse complement strand
ATTGCATGTGGCTGTCCAGTTTCCCAACACTATTCATTGAAGAGATTGTCCTTTCCCCATTCTTGGCTCCTTTGTCATAAATTAATTGACCATATATATGTGGATCTATTTCTGGGCTCTCTGTTCTGTTCATTGATCTATTTGTCTGTTTTTATGTCATTACTGTACTATTTTGATTACCATAGTTTTGTAATATTGTTTGAAATCAGAGAGCATGACGCCTCTAGCTTCTTTCTTCTTTCTCAAGGTTGCTTTGGCTCTTCACAGTTTCTTTACCAGGAGTTTGCATAGGAACTGATTTATTATTCTGACCATTTGGACTGCAATGGAGAAATTTTTCTTTCCAGAAAAACCTCTGGAAAGGGTTGGCTGTTTTTAGTTTCAGCTACTTCGATCCCTTTTCATGCATTTTTATGCTTACATCAATGACAAGTTGAAAAGAATCACATCCCAAAATTGAAAAGCAAAACTAAAAGACTGTATGAGAACCTACGAGTTTGTATGTCTGTGTTTGGAGACAATGGGAGGTGTATAATGTGAGAGAAGTTAAACAGAGTGCACTTTAGTCACAGCTGCCTTCCCCTCATAAGATGGAGATCATGGGTGGAAGGCAATATCCGGGTGTCCCAGCCCCAGAGAAGAAGACTGTAAAATAATGAAGGAGGAACCTAAGAGCAGCTAAACATGCCTACAGCACGAATTTTTCTAGCTTGTTTCTTCTCCACTCCTAACTATGGAAAAGCAGCTGGCTGTTTTTTTAATTTAAACCTTTGTCTATCTTGGAGTTGACAAAGCATGTTCTATTTAAAGGAGCCTTTTACATTTTCAAAGGAGAAAAAAGGGGTGCGGGTTGCATTTATATGAGGAAACTTAAAAAGTCTTCACAAAATACATATGTTGCAAGAGAAAACTACAAGGGGGAGAAGCCAATCAGTCAAGATGCCCTTTTTTTTTTTTTTTTTTTTTCAGTCTACTTGTGGAGGACGTTGCTTCACTGGCCCAAGTTGGCACCATCATTGCGCTCTTCCCGGCCGAGGCACATCAGTCGCTGGCTTCTGGACGGCCGCTCACTGCGACTGCTGGCCTCTCACGCTGGCTGCTGGCTACACATGGTAGCCCATGGCAGCCCACTGAAGCAGGGGCTGCAGCCTACGCCGTCGCTGGCGACTCATGGCAGCCCAGCTCCAGGTTGAGCTGTTGTTCAGCATCTTAGCTGTAGAGGGCAGCATCACTAGCCCCCATATGTGGGATCCGAACAGGGGCCCTCTGGCATCTCAAGCCAGTTCTTAGCCAATGCGCCACTCAGCCAGCCCTCAAGGTGCCCTTAATGTCTGCAAAGTCTCTTGACCTGAATTCTAATCTTGAAGTACTGCCATGTAACTCGGCAGGTCATTTCATCTGTTTGGATGGTGGGTATTCATGATCTTTTGGAATTCATCCTGGGTTTTTTAAAAACGCACATCTTCTACTCTGAATTTCCTCTTATGACCCCACCAAATTCCCAAGCAGCATAGGAGAGGCCTTCACACTGCACTTGGATCTGCAGGACCATCAGGGTGGGCGTGGACTCAGATTCGTGGCCTTACTATTTGATCTAACCCTGATGCTACATTCTGTCTGCTCCTCTGTATAAGTGCGGCAGAGACTTGGACTGAGATGAACTGGCTTCATCCCATTCTGGACAAAACAAAAGCCACCTGCCAAGAGCAATATCTTGAGGAACAGACATGGTTTGACTGCCTTTTCTATTGAAAGCACATGTCTTCATTTAGCTGCTAAACTCTTTAGTCTTAAAGCTATATTTCACATTCAAAGCACTGACAGAAACATCAAGAACTCGCCTCTTGTGTTCCCTTGACTCTTACAGCAAAAGTCCAGTATTCCAGATAAATTGGTATGTAGTCAATCTTTAATTAGCCAAATAAATGTTAGCATTCTATGGCATAAATGACCCACATTAGCAAATAATCCATGAATTAAATATCTTAGGCCTTGGGGCTGATTATATTATTTTGTTCCCATCAATTTATACTTCTTCTTAAAGAGAAAAATTACATATTTCATTGACCCAAAGATGCTTTTTCTTTAATATTTTAATATCTCTCAAGTTAGGATGCACTTTACAGCTGATGCTATGTCATAATCTTTATTGACAGTGTCATTTGGGGAGATTTTTTTTTTAATATTAAAAATTATTACATCTTAAAATTGATGGTGTCTTACATGAAACACAGAAGTCAGAAATTCTTGAAAATTCTGTATTGGTAGTTCTAGTAACGAAGAGGCAATAGGAAGTAAACTTAGAAAGTGAACTCAAGAGTATCAGAGATGAAAGTTGTTTTTTTGTTTTGTTTTGTTTTGTTTTGTTTTTAAGCTGAGCCATCCTGCTACCTGTCGGTAGCTCAGCGGCTGCTCAGCTCGGGCCGGGACTCGAACCGCTATTGCTCAGAGCTCAAACTCTTGAGCGAGCTCTTAACCAACTGAGCCACTCGGTCAGCCCTAGAGATGAAAGTTTTATAAATTAACTTTAATGATATGTGTTTGGTTCTCTTGCCTCTTGTCAGCTTTTTGAATACAAGGATTAACTGTATCTCTAATTATTTAATATAACATCTAATCTAGTATGAATATTTGTTAACTATATTGTCATAACACAAATAACAAGTACTTATTTATTTTGAGGGGACAAAATTATTGAAAAGAAAAAGAGGAACCCAGCATTAAAATTCCAACTTATAATTTTTTACTGACCAATTCCATACAATATTATAGCATTATTTTTGCATTATCTTGTACAAGAATTTCCCCATCAGAAACCTAAATATTGAATTAGAGAAATCCATTAAGTACTTCTGGAATCAAGAATTTCTTTTACTAGTGATTGTCAAGCATGGTTGCACATTAAAGTCGCCTTGGAAGCTTTTAGAAAATATTGGTATTCAAACAAGACTCAAATAAAATCAGAAATAAAAGAGGACAATACTACCTATTTTACAGAAATAAAAAGGATTATAAGGGAATACTATGAACAATTGTATGTAATCAAATTGGATAACCTAGATGAAATAGACAAGTTCCTAGCAACATAAACCTTCTATGACTAGATCATAAAAAAATGAGAAATCTTAATACACCTATAATTAGTAAGATTAAATCAGTAATCAAAAACCTTCCAACATGGAAAAGCCCAACATAAGATGGCTTCACTAGTGAATTCTTCCAAACACTTACAGGAGGTTAACATCAATGTTTCTCAAACTCTTCCAAAAAATTGAAGACACAGGAACACATCTTAACTCATTCTATGAGGCCAACATTACTCTGATACTAAAGCTAAACAAAGATACTACAAGAAAAGAAAATTATAGATCAATATCCCTGATGAATACTTATGCAAATATCCTCAACAAAATACTAGCAAATCAAATTCAACTGCGTTAAAAGGATTATACACCATGAGCAAATGAGATTTATTTCTGGAATGCCATGATGACTCAACATATGAAAGCTAATCAATGTAATACACCACATTAAAAGAATGAAAGGCAAAAAACACATGATGATCTCAATTGATGCAAGAAAAACCATTTGACAAAATTTAACACCCTTTCATGATAAACACACTTAACAAACTATAATAGGAATAAACATAAACTCAACATAATAAAAGAATTATGTGGAAAATCCAGAGCTAACACCATACTAAATCATGAAAGACTAAAAGTTTTTCCTCTAAGATCAGGAAAAAGACAAGGATGCCTCTCTTAACCACTTGCATGCAACTGAAATTCCTAGCCAGAGCAATTAGGCAAGAAAAAGAAATAAAAAGCTCAAACTGAATAAGAAAAAGTAAAATTATCTCTATCATGGAGAACATGATATTATATATAAAAGAAATTTAAAGATTCCACACACACACATAACAAAAAAACCCTTAGAACTAATAAATGAATCCAGCAGTTTCAGTATATAAAATCAACATCCCCAAATCAGTGGTATTTCTATACTATAACAATGAACAATCCAAAAATGAAATTAATAAACCAATCCCATTTATAATAGTATCAAAAAGAGTAAAATATCTAGAAACAAGCTTAACCAAGTTTGTGAAAGACTTGTATTTTGAAAAATACAAAATGTTTTTGAAAGAACTTAAAGATACAAATAAGTATAAAGATATCTCATGTTCATGAATTAGAAAACAATATTTTTAAGATGCCAATGCTACCCAAAGCAATCTACAGGTTCAATGCACTCACTATTAAATTCCAAACTTTATTTTTCAAAGCAGTAGAAAAAGCCATCTGAAAATTCATATGAAATCTCAAGGAATGCCAAATGGCCAAAATAATCTTGAAAAAGAGCAAAGTTGAAAGCAAACAAAGCAAAGTTTCTCACACTTCCTGATTTCAAACCTTACAGCAAAGCTACCATAGTTAAAACAGTGTGTTACTAGCATAAAGATAGACGTATAGACCAATGCAATAGAAGAGGGCCCAGAAATAAACCCTCACAAATATGGTCAAATGATTTTTGACAACAGTGCCAAGTCCATTTTAAAGGAAAAAGGCAGTCTTTTCAGCAAATGTTTTTGGGAAAACTGGATATCCACATGCAAAAGAATGAATGAAGTTGAACATTAGCCTTACACTATGTACAAAAACTAATTCAAAATGAATCAAAGACCTAAATATAAGAGCTAAAACTATATAATTCTTCAAAGGAAACATAGGGGAAAGCTTCATGACATTGGATTTGGCAATGATTTCTTGGATAGAACACCAAAAACACTTATAACAAAAGAAAAAGTACATAAATTGTTTTTCATCAAAATTTAAAACTATTTTGCATTAAAGGACACTATCAACAGAATAAAAAGGCAACTCATAGAATGAAATTATTTTTTAATCATATATCTAATAAAGAGTTAATAGCCAGAATATATAAGAAGTTCTACAACTTCATAACAAAAAAAACAACCTGATTTAAAAATGGAGCTGATATTACTCCAAAGGAGATACACAAATGGCTAATAAGCACGTCATTGGTAATGAGGGAACTCAAAATCAAGATCACAGTGAGATACCCATTCACATCTGGCCATTACTTAAAATAATAAAATAAGTGTTGGTGAGCTTGTGGAGAAATCAGAACATTTGTGCATTGCTGGTTGGAGTAGAAATGGTGCAGCTACTATAAAAAACAGTATGGCAGTTCCTAAAAAAAAAGTTTAAATGTAGAATTACCATATGATCTAGCAATTCAATTTCTGGGTATATACCCAAAAGAATTGAAGCAGGGACTCAAATAAATATTTGTACAACCAGGTTTATAGCAACATTATTAACAAGAGCCAAAAGATGGAAACAACCCAAGTGTCCATTGACAGGTGAATGGATAAACAAAATGTGGCGTATACATGCAATGGACTATTATTTAACCTCAATAAAAAAAAGGAAATTAAGGAAATTCTGACACATGTTACACCATGGATGAACCTTGAGGACATTATGTAAGTAAAAAGCCAATCACAAAAGGACAGATATTGTGTGATTCCATTTACATAAGGTTATGAAAGTAATCAAATTTATAGAGACAGAAAGTCTGCTTGTTATCAGAAACTATTGGGAGGAGGGAAGGGGAGTTATTTGGGTACTGAGTTTCAGTTTGGGAAGATGAAAAAGTTCTAACCATGGATGGAGGTGATTGTAGCACAGCAGTGTGAAATACTTAATGCCACTGAACTGTACACCAAAAAATGGTTAAAATGGTAAAGTTTATGTTATATATATTTTCCCCTATTAAAAATTAAGAAACAAGCAACCTCCCCAGCTGTTTCATTATAGCCAAGTTTGAGAACCATAGATTGGACCAAATGATAATCTCAAGTGATTCTTATCACACTTGACAGTTATATTCTTCCAGATGAAAACACAAATATTTTTTGTGTGTGTTTCCAGCTCCTAGCACAGAGTTTTCCACAAAGGCAACAATAATCCTGCTTTTTATTGACTCCAATTATGTATCAGAAATTGTGCTAGGCCAGTGGTTTTCAAAAGTTTACAGTGCATCAGAATCACCTAATGCCTTCATAAAACTCTGATTGCTGGATATCACCTACAGAATTAGACTGAGGTATTATTACATTTCTACTAATTTACTTAAGAGGCTGGGCTAAGGATCACAGGCCGAGCACTGATGTGCCAAGTATCCACAGATTATAACAGTATGTACCATCGGTAGGTATCAGAGCTAGGCTCACAGATATTCAGTGACTTGCCCAACATCACACACCAGGAGATACTAGAGATAGGATGAAACTGCAGGCCTTTCTGACTCCACAACCATGCCATTTCACTATGCTCTGGAAAGCAGCCACTAAATGAATGAATTTTCTTAATAGATCCTTAGTAGACTTCAATGGAAAACCAAAATTTGACTTTTTTTTTTTTAATTTTAAAAACTTAAAGTCAGTGGAGGGGAGTGATCTTATACAGAGTTTTGCAGTTATGGTAAAGCCAAGGCAATGTTTTATGATGTCACCATTTGCCAGGGTGCAACCATATGCCATTTGAATCTAAGCTCTAAAGTACTTCCATTTTACTGGTTATCAGTTTAGCTAAAACACCCCCCTCTTATCATATTCTATCCAGGCATGATGCTTCTTTGGTACAAGAAATGTCTCCTCTCCCTTTTTCCATACATTTTTGTCAATTTATTAATTCAACTATCACCCTTCCCAAATAGACCATTTTCCTTACCTATAGATTATGTTTTGTCTCAATTCTTTCTTTAATCTCATTTCTATTTATAAATAAATTTAAACAACTTTTCTTTTTGCCCAAAGAGTTAAAACTTAATGTTATAAAAATAGTCTTCAGAGAAGGATTTTATCCTTAATGATATCCACAGAAAAGGGGAAAATATATAAAAGAAGGAAGAGAGAAAAAAGAAAAACAATATATAAATAGAAAATAAGAAATAGCAAATAAGTTTAAATTCCCAGTTCTAATTGATGCTTCTTGTTCACATGCTTTTGATTAATAATAGTGACAGCTACTATTGATTGGGTACATATTAGGTGTAGAACACTGTGCTAACCCATTGAAGCCATTTTTTCCATGATTTTCTAGATATGAAAATAGGCATACATAAAGTTAGGCAACTTGCCAAATGTATATTGCTGGTGTGTCTGGCTCCAAAAGTTCATGCTCTGCCCCTCCCCCACCCCTCCACACACAAACACACACAACACACACATACACTTTGTCTTCTTTACAAAAGGGAAAAGATACTAGTTCATCAGGTGGTCTTGACATTCATAGAGAATATGTTGGGATCATTTTGTACTTTTGAAGCGTATTTCAAGATAGAAACCCCAGAACTGATGACTTGATCATCTCTGGTCATTAAGGCCACCTTTGTTTATAACTAAGTAAATCTAAGGAGGTTGTGTCTTGCGATGGCTTAAGAGAAAGTTCTTCAGAGACAGACTGCCTCAGTTTGGATCCTAATGTTACCATAATGCCTGTATAACATTGAGCAAGATACTTGATCTCTCCATGCTTTAATTTCCTTAATAGTGCAATTGTACCTAACTTACAGAAATGTGAGGATAAGTGATGAAAACCATGTATAGCTCTTCGAATAGTGCCTGGAACATTAAACACTAAATACTTGTAGCTATGACTGTTATCAATTTTTAAATATTGGCCCTGTTTTATGATTATTTTTATAGTAAGATTTATAGTGCTTTTATCAATTTCTAGATTGTTTTTTCCATCATCATGTTGTAAAGTGATACCACAAATGTTATTAGGTGGCAACAGGTAAGATAAGCTTTTTTCCCCATTTACTTTTCTGTAAGCAGTTACATCCTAATTCCCCTGGAGGCTATAGTTGTGAAAGAACAACTCAGGCTACCCACATCACCAAAACTTATCCTGCAATTTCATGCAAAGTGATTTCATATAAGAAAAAATGTTTTCCTAAAATATGTGCATAGGCTATTGTAATATTTGTGGTTGCAAAATGAAAGCTATTCCTTCCTTTTGCTACACCCTTCAATATTTGCTCAGGTGCAATTTGATTTCCACATGAACCGATTCACAAAACTTACCAGAGAGTGACAGAGCAGTTGTCATTCTGGTCTGTAGTAACTTCTCAAATAAAATTATATTCCCGAAAAATGATTACATAAAATACCTCCAACAAATCCCTCTGCGTGTGTGTGCCTTATTATAAGCCTCATCGGTAATCTGCCTGTAAGCACGAGCACCATTTTAATCAAGCGGTAAAGCATTCGGAATACAAAGGTCATCAAAGCCGGGGCTGGAGCGAGCTGTTTTGTCCCCCTGGTGAAGGAGCTTGGCTGGAGAGAGTCTGCTGCAGTTGTCCCAAAGTTCTGTTCCCCAAGCCCTGTGTGCCTGACTGCACTTCCCCAGTGACAGCTAAGAACAAACTTCAAGGAGATAATGTTGATTTACTTATAATAGGGACCTTAATTCCAACTGGAGAGGTTTCTTTTTCTCTTAATGAAGGATATGTTCACAAAGTCTACCCAACAAAGACATCTTTCTCCAAGGACCAGATGAGTAATAAAATAATAAGTAAAAAGATAACGCTCAGTTAATAAGTAGATTTTATATTTACAAAATGCAAAAAGTGAAAGTAGACAAATTCTGTAATGAGCTTGGAACTCAGGCCACTTCATCTCTGAGCCACTATCACCAGATTCCTATTGGACGTATGATCATCAACAACTACTCCACGAAGGCAATGGCTTCTGAACTTGAAGCAGTCCACTGGCAATTTTATGTCCCGTTATTTGCTGATTTATTCTTCAATCAACCACGTGCATTCTCTCAAACTGTAGTTGGCAATGTTTCACTGACTTTTTATATGCCTGCATATAGTAACTTAACACAAAGAGAAATAAAGAATAAACTAAATGTGCCCTTTCACTCGCTTTAAACTGGGATGTGACTAATAGGTGAAGTAAAATAAAGATTTTAAAGTAAACACGTTTTCAAATGCATAGTATTCTATTTCCAAAATGTCAGATTATATCCCCACATCTATATCTATATCTATATCATCTATGTCTATATCATCTATGTCTATATCATCTATCTATATATCTGTATTATCTATGTGTGTAGATGTGTGTGTTTACACATATTTCTATGATATTTATCTCTACACTGTGACTTAAAAGTAAATATTTAGGCAGAATTTACAGTTAGCAGGTCAATCAGACATTTAAAGCAGTCTGCAAGTTTAAAAGACAAAATAGGACTCTGCAGATTTGGATAGCATTTAAAGTATAATCATGAGTCATCACTGATCTATAATGGATGGTGATGTTACTTAGAGGGAATGTGCAAATGATGAGCCTAAAGAGACAAATTAAGAAAAAAAAAAGAAAAAAAGAACTAGGGGAGGCTGGCTCTTACACATTATTTAATCATCACATTTCTACGATGATTGAGTATCTTGGCCCAAATGCTTGGTATTATGTTGACACTTACAGGAAAAATATAGATGAAACTAGTTTTTGATCCAATATCTTAGATTCATATCCAAGTCAAAACAATGTAGAATAGATCCCACTGATAACTGCTATTCTTGTTTGTCTTGGCCATTAGGCATGCTTGCCAAAAGAGCCTGATTTCGCCATCCTGTCTGTCCCAAATGCCACGTCCAGGGTTATTCAACTGTCTTGTCCTGCATGACTCCCTAGGAACCAATGTCCTACATTGTTGTCTCACCCCAGTTTTACTCTCTTTCATAGCACCTAATACATCTCATTTTCTTCTTCTTTCCTTTTTTATTTCATTTCCATATATTTTTCATTCTGTGCAGACTCAGGAGTCTCCCTTTCATTTTCTTTACCTCTCCATGGATTTATGCTTTTTTCACACCACAGACAAAAATTATTCCATGAATACCCTCTCTCCCAACATTACAAAAAGCATCTAGCTATATCTTATACAGTAATATTTTCTTAAATATGGAGCTAGAGATTATTATTACTTTTGCAGGTGACCTGGCCAAGTTAACAAGATATTTTTCTCCAGTAACAATTTTTTTCCAGTTTTGTTAAAAAATAATTGTGTAAGTTTAGGTGTACTGTATGATGATTTGATTTACAAATACTGTGAAATGATTACCACAATAAGTTCAGCTAACGTCCATCTTCTCATATATATATACAAGAAAAAGAAAAGAAAGAAGAAAAACTTGCTCCTTGTGATGAGAACTCAGGATTTACCCTCTTGACAACTTTTCTATATATCATACAGCAATATTAGCTACAGTCATCATAGTGGATGTTACATCCCTGGTACTTATTTATCTTATAACCAGAAGTTGGTAACTTTTGATTACCTTTCTTCAATTTCCCCTTCCCCACCCTTCTTGTCTGGTAACCACAAGCCTGGTCTCTTTTCCTATGAGTGTGTTTGTCGCTTTTTTTTTTTTTT
>NW_017733058.1:20943-28430 GCF_001890085.2 Hipposideros armiger | reverse complement strand
TGAAAGGGGTCTTAATGACTGTTAAGTCCCACACCTTCAGTTAACAAAAGAGGCACCTGATGTTCAGAGAGACAAAATGTCCTATTTCTGTGTAGAGGGATCAGAGCTGTAAACAAGTCCCGGGACTTCCAGGCAGGCTCGTCTCACTGCCCCACTGAGCCTATCTGAACCTGGCTTCCAAGTGATGAACCCCCTTGTGCTGAATCATGAGGGAGGGATGCTGAACTCCCATAACTCATCTGTGTCCAGTCACTAATGGTGGCAACTTTGAAGACATCACTCAAATCTCTGTCATCCTTTACATTTGAAAAAAAAGCATAATGCTTCATTTCTTGTCAGTCTATTTAGAAAGAGAGAGAGAGAAACAAAAAAGAAAAAGAAAGACATACACACAAATAAAGAAGTCCTTTCAAAACAAGTAGAACTTTCAAAGGCATCATTTAGAAATTGAGTTTTCCTCAACCAGCAGTAGCATGATCAAGAGAGAAAATAAATTGCCTTCAGTCTTTAAAACATCAAGAAAACTCTATTTCTTATCCTCCAAGAGCATCATTTAATTACCTACAGCGATACCAACTCAATGGACCACCTATCCCAATTAAGCAGCAGTGCATGCTAATTATCATTAGGCTTAATTGGTTTCCCAATTCAGCAACTTCCCTGATCAAGTCTGCCCCAGTTAAGTGGCATTTATTGAACCACCTGAATCTTGCTTAAAAGAAACAAAAGAAAATTTCCCATCTCAAGTTCATCAAATATAACCTGGTCTCACCAAGTCACACTAGCCAGTTTCTAATTAATTTTGCAAAGCAGACACTGAGGTTGGGTACAGTAAGCATATCTTCTCCAATTAGACTGAACATTTTATTAAAATCAAGTAAGATTAAGCAGAACATTTCGAATAGCAATTAGTAACTGTGTGAAAATTAACAAATATTTTCTAACCTATTTCCCCTGTCCTTCTAGGACACATTTTTAGACCAAGATCTTATGATTATTTCATCCTTTCAAATTTCCATTCTTGAAATGTACTATGTTTTGTAATAACACATATTCTGAAGAGTAGGTAAGCATAAATAAAGGAGAAATTATGCTCTTGGGCTCAGCATTCCCAGTGAAATTATTATGTGCATAATAGTTCCTTTGTTTAAATTACATCAGTGAACTAGATACATGTAAAATCTGGTGCTTGAGAGCAGCTCAGGACAGCGAGATCTTGGCTGAATGGGCCTCATAATCTGCATAGGTTTTGAAAGGTCAGGGCTGAGTATAGACTGGAAGGAGATGTCCCTCCTTCTGGAAAGTGGACATTTGGATGGCATATAATATAAGCACAGTCGTTGAAACTGTGGCCCTGGAGTGATCATTCCAAGTCTGCTCAGTGACAGCTCTAATGGGCTCATTGGACTCAAGAAGACAGATGAGCATTTTGGGACTCTTCTTTGACGAAGTATAGAATGTTCACCTTAGATTTACCTGCCAAAGTGAGAGCATTAGTGTTCAAGAGAAAACTTGTGACTCCTACATTCCTTCTTTCCTTAGTTTCCCTAAGAAAATGATGGGACAAGAAAAGGTGGGAAGAGCTGGCAGAATCAGGATGTGTCCTGGCACCACATTTCTTTCCAGGGCAGTAAACGTGTTCGCTATATCTCTGGGAAAGAGCATGGCGGTCACAGTGGCCTTGGTTAAGGTACAGGTGGAGATGAGGGCTGAGGCCCACCCTGGCACCTGTAGTGGAATCACACAGCCGCCTGAGGTGGCATGCTGTCCACTGGTCTCACCAAGGCCTTGTTTGGTGTAAGCATACTGGGTAGTCAAGGACTTGAGGTCAGCAGTGAAAATAGTAAATGACCAGTGGCACACTGAGTGGGAGAGAAGAGAAGGGTGACAGCGTCACAATACATGGACAAGGGCATGTGGAGAGGGCTACTTGAGATGCAGCACTTTAGCACTCTCTTTGACAAGTATAGTCCCATCTCAGATGGCCTTAAAAAGTTCTATCAGGGCCGGCCGAGTGGCACGTTGGTTAAGAACGGGCTTGGGATGCCAGAGGGTCCCGGTTCAGATCCCACATATGAGGGCCAGTGACACTGTCCTCTACAGCTAAGATGCTGAACAACAGCTCAATCTGGAGCTGGGCTGCCGTGAGTCACCGGCGACAGCATAGGCTGCAGTCCCTGTGGCAGTGGGTTGCCATGGGCTACCATGTGTAGCCAGCAGCCAGCGTGAGCGGCCAGCAGCTGCAGTGAACGGCCGTCCAGAAGCCACCGACAGCTTGGGCCAGTGAAGCAACATCCTCCACAACTAGACCGAAGAACAAAACGACAGCAACTTGTCTGTTCCCCCTCCCCCAATTCCCCAATAAAATTCCCATCCCCCCAATTCCCCAATTAAAAAAAAATCTTAAAAAAAAAAAGTTCTATCAAAGAATTCAAGGTTAAGCAATAAGAAAAAATTAATCTTGTGAAGTTGCAGACTATCTGGAAGATACATTCATATAAGCAAGGAAAGGACAGACATTCCTCAGAAACTGCAGGGGGGAATTTTTG
This sequence comes from Hipposideros armiger, assembly GCF_001890085.2. Classification (NCBI taxonomy): domain Eukaryota; kingdom Metazoa; phylum Chordata; class Mammalia; order Chiroptera; family Hipposideridae; genus Hipposideros; species Hipposideros armiger. The sequence goes on along the minus strand of NW_017733058.1, from coordinate 25,881 downwards.
GGGGGAGGGATTCTAATGATATTGCATCAGAGGGTCTTCTTATGCCACCAATAATTAATAATAATAATAATAATAATTATTATTATTATTATTATTATATAGAACTATATTGTTATGCTTGATCTCAGTTTTCTTTGGACTGGATAAAAATACTTTAAATTTAGGCTGAGGGTTCCAAAAGGAAAACACGAAAGTATCACATAATGCTTTAACTTTTCTCAAGAAACTAGCACACATTTAGATTATATAAGAGTTGATTCAGCCTATTACTATAGTAGAGGCCCCTATTGGGAACATCAAAACATAAAAAGTAACCTAAGTTTCTTGGATGCTATATAAATAATTAAAAATCCATGTTCTTAGTAATATGTGAAATTACCTCAAAAACAATTTCTATATGTCTGCTTATAAGCGAATTAAACCATTCTGGCCTAAAGCTAAATTGAAAAAGTAGACTCACTGAAAGTAGAGCTGGAAGGAATCTTAGAAATCATTTATTCCCAGGCACTCATTTTGCATCCAAGGAAATGAACCTTTAATCATTAAAGGATTTGGTCAAAGAAGAACCAAGTTCCCAATTATTGTCTAGTACTATTTCAGTTACCCTTGGTGGAAACCTCTGGTAAACTTCCACTATGCTCTTAGGTTCCTTTCTTATTACCAAAATTTGAAAAGATTTGATACCAGTTATTCTTTGCTGTTATTACCTGTTATTTTTTCTGATGGCCTTGCCCCAGATTCAGAGTCAGACAGCAATACGTCCTGTCTGACATGTTATATCTGCCATGAAAGCTTCTCTGAGGAAATGAGAGGCTCATTTCTGGACACGGTCAGGTGGGTGGGAAGAATAGAGGTATCATGGGCTACTCCAAGTGTTGGAGAATCGTTCCAGTACTTGTCAATGAATATATAACTAAAGTTCAACTGTTTGTAAGATGAGTGGGGAAAAAAGCCTCTGAACAATGATGCTTGTTCTTAAACTAGTTAATTAACAACAGAAGATTAAAGCTATAAAGATCTGTCAAAAAGTAGCACTAATTACAGTTATTTATGTGGACTAGTAAACTATTGGCCTGAAATGTCATGGGACAACACATATCATTAAATACGTGTCAGATTAACTTTGCTATAAATTGTATTTCATTCATTTTTTTGTCATCAGCAATTATTGAACACCTGCTATACACAAGATTACTATTTTTTTCTTTGTTCCTCCACTGATCTCCAACTTTCCCCTTTTAGTGTTCCTTTGTTTGTCTCCTTGTCCCTGGTGATCATGAAATAGGTTGTCTCATGATAGGTGATCATGACTTTATATAGGTTGTCTACGAAAGCTATTCCCCACCTTTGCTTAAGAAACCACATTTTGTTCAGAAATCCACATTTTTTTTCCATACAGCAATGTCCTTGAAGAAAGGATAACCCTAACCCTGATAAATCTTGACTTATGTAAATCAACTGGTAATTTTATTTATCAATGATATGTTTAGAAAGAGCCATATGACCCAGCTCTGTCTAATAAAATATGAGGGTAAGATTTCTGGGAGAGCGTTACAGAAACATTTCTTAGCTTTTAAAAAGTGTCCAAAGGAAAATATAGATATATATTTTTACCATATTGTGACCTTTGACATTGAAATATAAGAATGTGATGCCTGAAGCTATAATAGCCATCTAGAGATCATGAGAATTAACACATCCATAGAGAATAGCAGATAAGAGAGAGAAACAATCTGTATCCACTATAATGTTTGCACTACTGAATTATCAGACACTAGAACCACCCTACCTAGGATCAACGTTATATGAGATAATAAAATTTTCTTATTATTTAAGCCACTTTGAGTTAGATTTCCTATTCCTTGTTGCTAAGTGCATTTAATGATATAGTAGCAAATTGATTAAGTGAAAAGATTTTGGAGTCAGGCAAACCTGGGTTGGAGGGTTTGTTCTACCGCTTACCATCTGTTTTTTATCCATAATGTGTAAAATGAATAATATCACGCCTAACGCATATTTGCTCAAAGAAAGTTTGTTAATAATTAAATAGTGGTTGGGGTGACATCAAAAATTTACAAAGTAAAAAAAAAGATATTTAGAAGGAACAGTGAGAATAATATTCAGAGGTATAAAGCACGCAACTCTGATCTAGATTTCTTCCTGAAATTCCAAAAGCCACCTTTCCAGAGCATTAAGTCAGAACTGAGAAGCTTCCACAAACTACAGCAGGGTTCTGCATGTGTCTAGGTCTGGACTGCAGAAAAATAATAATTGAAAGAAATTTCTATGAACATCTTTTTAACATGTTGCTATGTCCTTCATTTTATGCAAAAATGAATAAAATATCTAAAAAAAGTGAAGTTTGAGAAAATAAAGCTAATATACAACTTGAATTTAAAGTATATATAAATCACATTCATTAAGTGGCAACAGTTGATTTCATAATTTAAAAAGCTTACTGTGAAATAGCTAATTTCCTTACCACCTAATGTATCTGTCAGTATAGGAAAGTGTGTGTGTGTGTGTGTTTGTGTGTGTGATGCAACATTCTTTATTTTATCCTTTTGTATTAAAAATAATTAAATCAAATTATATATGGGACAAAATGAAAACTGGAATAAAGAAAAAACTAACATTAAAATATTTACCATAGCTAATCAAAACCTTGTACTCTTTAGCCCAAAGACTTTAATCATGATATTCTCCAAGTATTCTCAAATTCTCAGAGTATTATATTTAAATAATAAATCTTTTTGAAATGGAATATTCAGACTGATGAAAATAGTACTTGGAGATGATTTTATTGAATACCATTCTAGGCAAACTTCTAACACACTGATTTATAAAGAACTCTGGTAAAGCTTTTCTGAGTATTGCTCAAGAGAAGCAGATGTGGAGGAACTGAGTTATACTACACTCAACAGTACCGTCTTTGGTGCTGTCCTTTGCCTGAGTTTTCTACCCATAAGGTATGCTTCACACATTAATGCCAAAAGAAAAAGGTTTGGGGTTTTGTTTGTTTGTTTCAGATTTAGGAATACACAGAATTGACACTGATAACATTTCTTCTTATTTTTATTACTTCAATTCCATGCCCCCCACCCCCAAAAAAAAGTCTTACATAGTAGACCTACCTTCAAAAAATGCAATGTGATTGAAAGTGACTTGAAGCCAAACACTTAGCCCAGACATGGTGGAGGAAGGCGGCAACCTATAAGGCAAATTAGACTGGGTAAATATCTTTGAGGATCTGTTGATAATTAGACCATACTTCTTATCCAAAAATAAAGGAGGGGAAAAAAATATGTAGGAAAAGGGATTCATTCAACAACATTGAATGATCACTATGTGCCAGGCAGTATGATGGGTGTGGGGGACACGTATGTTCCTTCTGAACTTCCAGTCAAGTTTAGGATTTAAAAACTCATTCCACAGGACCAGCCTAGTGGCTCATTGGTTAAGAGTTGGCTTGGGAGTGCGAGCTCTGAGCAGCATGGCCACCAGTTCGGATTCCACATGGGCCAGTGACGCTGTGCCCTCTACAGCTAAGATGGTGAACAACAGCTCGACCTGGAGCTGGGCTGCTGTGAGTGGTGGCAATGGCGTAGGCTGCAGTGGGGCTGCAGTGGGCTGCCGTGAGCCACCGTGAGTAGTCATTGCAGCGACTGATCTGCGTGAGTTGGGAAGAGCACAATGATCACAATACCAGCATGGGCCAGTGAAGCAATGTCCTCCAGAACTAGACTGAAGAACAAAAGGACAGCAACTTGTCTGTTCCCCTTCCCCGATTCCCCAACGCTGTTCCCTCCCCCAATTCCTTAATTAAAAAAAAACAAAAACACCTTAAAAATAAAAAACTCATTCCACACATATATTTGGCTGATGTTCATTTCCAAGGTAAAGTATTAAAAATGAAAATAAAGATTATATTTCAAAAAAATTTTTTAAATATTTATATTGGGTCTATCCCATCAAGAATTTTATATTCTGTCTTATTTTTAATGAAAAATTTATTGTTTAAGGAGAATCCCTACTAGCAGTTGCTGAAAAAGATGTGGTTCTGGGATATTCCAGAGATCGCTGGCTGAGAAACATTCTCTGCTGATTTACAAAGTGGCAATCTGATTTTCCTTCCCACACCTGGAGGAGCTCAACAAACAGCAGCTTGCAGGTGTCACCCAAGTCTGGCTAAGGCTGGCTCCAGTGAGTCTAGCCAAGATCTGGCTTAGCTATTCGCTATCCTAGAGGGGCCTGCTTCCTGTAAACTCGGGCTTGAGTACATATATGTGGGTGGCTGAGCATATATAACACTCTTCCTTATAACTCTCCATCCATTTCAGCATCTAAATAGTAGTCAAACACTTAAAATAACATTAAGACACGTTCCAGCTTGCCCTGCCAGTCAAAGGGAAAAGAAAAAACAAAATTGAAACCCTGCATTTCAGAACCCCAAGGGCTTGCTGATTTGTTAGGTTTATCGGTTCAGAGGATTAAAAAGGCAGAAATATTAGGAAGAAAAAAGAAAAAAGAAAGAGCCAGCATAGCCACTGAAGCACATCTAATGGGCTGCTAGGGCACAGAAGAAAAGGTTCTACTACCTGAACACATCTTATTTATTATTCTCGCTTCACAATTAAACATTTTTAAAAGCTAATAATTTCCTAGATATTTTTCTTTTTTTGCTATGCTAGTCACATTTCCCAAATCCTTTATCAACGCTGCTCTGCATATGAATGGGCTGTAATTGAACTGTCACATTCATGAAGGTCAGTAACCTTTCATTAGGAAGAATGTGTCTTTCTTGATAAATTATATAAAGTCCCTGAGGATTTGAAAGCACACTGAAAAAATTTCTACTATACCTTGAAAAACAAAATACAGGTTTTTCTTTTTTATTTTGTGGGGGTGGGGGTGGGAAGGAGAGAGCTATTGATTGTG
>NW_017733058.1:10359-20813 GCF_001890085.2 Hipposideros armiger | reverse complement strand
GTCACCAGCACTATGCAAAATTGTCTAATGTAAGCTTTTCCTGAGTTCTTTTTAAAAACAAAATGGAAAACTTGAATTCCTTCTCTAAAAAAATTATAGCTAGTTATTCTGTCTGCTGTTTTAAAAACAATAATTATGGATGTTTTTCTTTCCCCTTGTAGTATACTTCAGCATTTGCTATGGAAAAGACCAAAGTCATTATGTGCAAATGAAGAACCACCTGAGTTATGCATATTCTGCTAATCCTACCCAATGATCTAAGTGGTAATTAACACAGACAAGCACTCAGCCATCCCACCTTTGTGTTGAAGATGGCTGACCCCAGAGTATTTCACGTCCTGCCAGGGATGTCTTTTTCTGCTTCTCTGTAATTTGACTTGAGACCCTCTGGGGATTTTCAACCAAAGCTTCAGACTTACTTAACCAGCACTAACTCCCAGCTCCCCTTTAGTTCAACTGATCTTTAGTCCAAAACTACAAATTACGTATACTTTTAATGTGCACTAGTAATTTCAATGAGAAACATTTTGGACATAGTTTCTTTATTCAGTTTTATCAACTTTAAATTGCATTAAAAAGATTCTGTTGGCATTATTGACATTGAAAACCACTTAAACTATTTAACATGAAATTCAAAAGATATTGTCACAAAGACTAAAATGAGGTGACATGAGGAGGATCTCAATGCCACATCGATGTCATGTATGCTTAATTTGATACACCGAGGGCTTAAATTGATTAAGAACTTGCTCACCTCCCAAACTCATGAACAAGCATCAACGCAAAACATAATCCGCCGATGAAAATTTTAAAATTTAAATTTCCCATAAAAGAAACAAAGGTAAGCAGAAGGACTTTAGCATGAGATGATTCCACTTTCAAAAAATGTTATCTTCATTTGTAGTTTTGTGTGGTGGCATGGTAGCGATATCAAAGGAACTTTCTATCAAAAAACCTAATATTCCCCCACAGTGTTAGTTAGGTTCCAAGAAAACAACGCCTATGCCAGATATTCAACAGGGGAATAGTAATAGTGGGAAATATCTGCAACGTTATCAAAAGAGCTGAAGGAGCAAGGTGGGGAGGAGGGAAGGAAGGTGAGTAGCAACTACAGAACATTCCTACCACCTACAGGGCCGGAGCGACAATGAAGGAGACGGAGTAACTGGGGCCTGGGTGCTGACTGCAGCTGCCAACACCTGTGCATCGGCATGTCACCGGTGAGATCCATGAGTGCTCTTATAAAACAGGATTTCAAAGAAAAGAAACCAATTATTCAACCTAGTATATCAGAATTGGTACCCAAACAATTCAGCTGGTAGAAGCTGGAGTTGTAGCATGTCTGCCTGGAGGAAACTGGGAACTTGAAGGGAGGAACTGAGTTGTCAAAGCTGAAACCAACGATGAGGCACATTAAGAGACCTTGCTAGGAAGTATGGGTAAAGGAGAATGACAGGTGGCGTCAGCAAGGGTGGGGGGCTCTGTGCCCTTGGCTCCAACCTCAATCATGGTAGCTTCACTAATTAGGATATGGACATAGTGGTTGACTTCCTAAAACATTCATCCTATTTTCTCCTAATCTCTCATTCTGCACCACAATGAATTGATTCCAGTTCTTAATTAACCCTCAAGCCACTCACGTAATCTCGAAGTCCCTTTTACTGACTGGTTCAGGAGCTCAGGAAGAAGCCAGTCAGTCATGCCATTGCCCTGTAGGCATGTGAACCTGGTTGGTTCATTGATGCCGAAGAGAAGGAAATTAATTCCATGTTAGAAGAGAAATTATTTCTCTTACCAGGTGTGAACAAGGAAGAACTGTAGCCTGGACATACTTGTAACCATCTCATAACTATTGGGGGGGGGGAATCATTCTTGGGATAAAATCACACTAGAGAGAAAGAAAGAACTGGGTCCTTTAGGAAATTACTAAACAACTGATTCAACTCACCCTGAAGCTCACTCTACATTTGGAAGTCTTTTTATATAAGATAATAATCTCCCTATCGTTTAAGGCTGTTTGTTGAGTTGGATTTTCAGTTACCTGCAGCAGGAACCATCATAAATGATAGTGTTTCACCTTTAAAAAGATTGAAAAACACCACCCTAGATAAACTTCTTAAAAAACCTCACATTTTAGACAGATATTTTAAACAAAACTTTTGTACTTTGCTATTCTAAATTTAAAAGTAAATTTTAATGTAGTGAGATTTTCTGGTTTAGAAGTACTCTTATTTCAAAGGGCTGTTCTTGCTTCACAAGTGCATGGCTGTACAAATGGGCTCTAAAACGAATCTGTGGAGCCGAAAAAACTTTTTGTTATTGTTTTCTATTTTTATACCTTTTATTTCCCTTTCTTCCCTTATGCCTACCTCCCTCCCTTCCCTTCAGCCCATCACTCCCTAACTGTCCCCAGGCTGCCCAGGATCTTAGTCTAGTTCCTACCTGCGTCTGTCCTCTTTAGATATATATCTGGCTACCAGCTTTCCCCTATACCTCAATCTTCACTCAAAATGTAGTTACCCTAGATTGCATGTCTCAAGTCGGCTGTCTGGAATCGTAGAGGAATTAGTGTTTGCTGAGCTCTTCAGGGTCAGTAATTACAACAGAAACGTGAATTTGGGACCAACACGCCTTGCTTACAACAAAAGGTTTATAAATGTTTGCTGGCTCAATAAAAAGGTTAGTGAAATTAATATGTGATTCCATCTATAGAGTGTTTATGGTTGAAGAGATAACTCTTAAAATATCACATCATAACCCCTACAAATGAATCCCAGACATGGTGGCTAGCCACTGGACATTTTTGAGAAGAGGCACCTCTCTCAGGGCTATTACCATCTCAGAATTTATTTAACCATGTACTTCACCAAGCACAAAACCAACCTAGGTGGCAGAGGTATTCAAAAGAAAACAAAAAAAGCCTCACTGCTAGAAACAGGTGTTGGGGAAACCACCCTAATGTGAGTGTGAATATCATCCAACATTCAAAGAGCTGCTCACCATCTCTGCTGGGGCCTGGCAGCCGGCCCTTCCAACCCCCTTCCCATTCTGTGCTGCCTCATGTTTACACAGTGAAAATGAAACTGTTGCCAGTGTTAATAAAGCATAATTTATAAGCTGAGAAGAGAACTCAGCATGCATTCCCTTTTCGAGTGAAACAGGCTGTTATTTTCAGAACCAACTGAAAGGTGGGGGCATTTCTTGGAAACCAAGGAAACTGCTGATTTCCCCAGATCCTTCGTCCTTGTAGGACCCATCTCTCATGAGGTAGGCAGGACCAACTCACAGAAAACCTAGGTCTGACAAACCACCCCCTCAAATTAGAGAAGGTAGATTCATCTGAGGAGGCCACTCCTTCCAGGCTTCAAAATGTCACTTAGGCCTCCAGTCCAGAAATTTTAGAGACCTTGCTTATTAGAGAAGTCCCTGAGCACAGAATCTAGTTCTCATCCTTTAGGTAGGGCTTCAGAGATACCACAAAAGCTGAACATAGGGCACAAAATCCTAATCCCCAAGTCTATGTCTTAGGATTCTGTAAAAGATGCCCATATCCCTCCTATATCCATCCCCCTATGCTTCTAACCTAGCACCTGAGGTTATTTGACTGAAGTATCTCCCTCCCCCCTGCCCTCACCCCGCTTCCAAATTTCAGGACCAAACTTAAGGAGAGCAGTAGGTAAAATCTCCTGGGACAGTTGCTAACCAGTGTCAAATCTATCTTGCTGGTACCATTCTAAATTTGGTAGTGAGGCCTCTCCAACATTGGGTTTCTGTCTTTTCTCTAGTCCCCACATGATTTTATCCTTTCATCCAGGTCTCCTAATTACTGAGCTTATTATGCTGCTTTTAGACAGCTGCTCTCCCAGATCTTCCCTCTGAGCCTTCCACGACTCTTCTTTTGCCTTATGACTGGCTTCTCTGGACCCTGGACTTGAATTGGACTTTGTACAGTGGTATCTGATTTTCCTCCATACCTTGGAATTTCAGACTAACTTTGAAGCTCACATTCCTATTTCCCTGCCCTTGGCAAATTCCCATGTGCTGCCATGTTTAGGCCCTCAGCTTTTGCCCCATGTTATCCATCTGAATGACAGTTAAACACCAGTCATAATAGAGTATTGAGACCTAGATCCCCTTTGGGACATGATACCCAGGATCAGAATGGGTCAATTACACTGATTATCCTGCTAATCCTCACAATGAGGATAAAGAGCTGTGGTATTCTATGGAGCAAAAGGAGAGGACACTCAGGAATATAGCTAGATGTTCCCTAATGCCTGACAGGAGTATGTTAATGACCCATATCACATTCCACATAGATGGCTTCAACCTTCACAGGGGTACACTCATCACCCTATATGATGAACTTGGCCTTGGATGCTAAGATCCAACCTGGTGCTAGAAAAGCATGATAATGGGGCCCCTATGGCAGCTGCTTAGTGCTATTTTGAGTTCCTTGGTGTTTTACACAATATTTTTTCCCTAAATTTCCATTGCTAAGCCACACTTACGTCTTTAGAGTAAAACACTGTATTTCCTATATTCCTATTAACATTTAAAAATTCTGGAGCTACAAGCTGCCGATCCATTGCTACTCTATCAGTGTCTTATTGGAAATCATTCATTTGATAATTATTTACTGCTGTTATTTTCCAGTATAATACAGTCATGCACCACCTAATGATGTTTTGGTCAACGACGGACTGCATATACAACAGTGGTCCAATAAGATTATAATGGAGCTGAAAAACCCCATTGCCCAGTGATGTCGTAGTCATTGTAATGTCATACTGCAATGTATTTCTCATGTGTTTGTGGTGATGCTGGTGTAAACAAACCTACTGCACTGCCAGTTGTATAAAAGTGTAGCACATACAATTATGTACAGTACATAATACTTGATAATGATAATAAACAACAGTTACTGGTTTGTGTATTAATTATACTAAACTTTTATCATAATTTTAGAGTATATTCTTTCTATTTGTAAAAAAATTTGCTATAAAACAGTATGCTGTGTTATGTAGGCAGCAGCCTCATATATCCTATGCTCACTGCATCTCTTGATTGCATCATTTTCTCTTGTACTTGATTTAATCTCATATTTTTTTATACAGTAATATGCTGTACAGACTTGTAGCCTAGGAGCAATAGACTATACCATACAGCCTGAGTATTTAGTCGGCTAGACCATCTAGGTTTGTGTAAGTGCACTTTATGATGTTTATACAATCATAAAATTGCCTTATGATGCATTTCTTAGAACTTACCCCCATTGTTAAGTGGTACATGACTGTACCTGGATGAGAAAAAAAATAGAACTTGGAACAGATAATTTTTTATGATGAAAGAGAAATAATTAATAAAGAAACAAATTTCTCTGCTTGAGTTTTTGTTGGTGAAGAGGGTAAGACAGAAGCTTGCATGGAATCAAGAATTAGGAGTCACTCAGCTAGCTATAGCATAGCAAGGAGACAAAGTAATCCCAAACAATTAAAGGTAAAGATAGGAAATGAAAGTCTAACTGTTTGGGGCAATTAATCTTCCCCAAATTCCCTACATTTGCCAACCACCTGGCTCATCCCAACCCTCTTTCTACCAGGAAATCTGTTAACCAAACCAATATAAGCATGAAGGCATTTGCTACATGAGTCTTGAAATTAACCCCAGAAACCTATAAAATATTGTAGTTAGTTAAAGAAACTATGGAAAACTATTTTGATTTCCCAGGATGCACCAAGTGGCATTAAGGTAGCCTTTCTTTTCCATTGGCTTTCCAAAAGGAGGCACAGAGACCGAAAGATTGACAGTGTAAGTTCAAAGCATATTTAAAATAAAATCACTCTAGGTAAACCATGGCTTCATTAAGCAAAACTTGTTAAAATAAATAAATTTGAAAAGCAAAAACAAAAGAAAGACATCCAGGTACATTGTCTAAATAACTCAGTGCATATGCTCCCTTATACTTTTCCTAGCACTTCTCTGGCTGTGTTGCCCTGAATCGGCCCTTCTATAAGCAAGGGCATCCTGATAGCTCATGGGAAGATGAGTTCTTCCTGCTTGTCTCCCAGCCACATGGTGTCCCTGGCAGCACTGTTTTGGTGTTACTTCATGACCTCAGCATTCCATGTACTGTTTGGTTTTTTTCCTTCTGCTTTTAAAGCGATATCGTGGCAAGAGTCTTGTCTAAAATGCTGACTAGTATAGGCAGGGATTCCTTTAAGGTAATGCTTCAGGATCATGGTGGGGGAATGTAAAAAGCTTTTTTTAGTTTTTAGTTTTTGGGTTTTTTTAATTTCCAGCTGATAGGGCTCAGCAATACCTCTCTCATCAGCCAAGTGAAACTCATTTGAAGAAAACATTTTTCTTTTTGGTTTCCAAAAAGCCAACAAACACAAACATGACAGAGAGAACTTTAAAATGTCACACGTCATCTTAAAAGTATTATAGGTGAATATTCTTCTATTGTTAATTAAACTATGGAGACAAAAATCAGAGTAATACTGTTCATTACCTTATAATGGCCAAATCTATGTTCTGGCTGATATGTATATTTTTCCTTTCAAAAAGCCAAATTTAAGATTTTAAACTTCTTTTTACATAGTTTTTTTAAAAAAATGTTTATTTAGCCTTTATAAATCCCTAAGTTAACATTTTAATAGGTTGATACTCCTTACTCTTGAAAATTATAAATAATAGTATATGCAAAAGCAATACATCTTTACAGGATAACAGGATTTGCTGCATCTAGATACCTTACTAGCCGTAACAGTCCAAAACAAATAATTAGGAACCATCTTATATGCGTATTCTCATTGGTTTGAGTTTGGGCACATTAACAGAATGACAATACTTGTTAAGTGCCCTCAAGTAGACTATGTGGTCCTGGGAAGTGTTCAACAAAAATGAGAGACAATCTTCTCCATCGAGGTGTCTTATTCCATAGGTTCCCTTACATTCAATTCCTTCACATAGAAATGAGAGATACCCTGACTCTTAGGGGTTTTACAAGATTTAATTAATGGATATTTAAAAATATATTTAGACTCATATCAGAATAAGCCTATGTTCCTGTAGAGACAAAAGGCCACCCTGCCCTCCTTTTGAAATAGTTCAAAAGGAAGAAGTGATATGCTTCTCTAATGCGTGACTAATTTATTGTAACTAGTTAAAGTCTTCTTATTCTTACTCTTTGCAAATATCTCAGGAGATATTTGGATGTCAAAACAGTTAGAAGGTTTTAAACATGATTGACTCTCCAGTTCTCTATTCCTGCTAACAACAGTGTAAACATTTATGAGTCCACGCTGACACCAGTTTCAGAAACAACAATTATCGCCTTCTTACCATCTCAGAGATTCAACTACATATTTGCAAGACCCTCACTCCAATACAGATGGGTGGTATCAAAGAAAAAAAGGGTTAAACATCTAAGGGAGACTAAAGAAACAAGGCAATGAAATGTCATGCTTAATCCCTTACTGGATCACCTAATAGAAAAAAAAAAAAAGAAAGCTATAACAACATATGTTGAGATGATTGGGGAAATTTGAATATGGGTTGTTTATTAGATAATCAATCATGTGTATAAATTTTAAATGTCCTGAGTGTGATAATTTTGCTGTGGTTATGAAGGAGAAAGTCCTTGTTCTTAGGTGCTGAAGAATTAACAGATAAAGTGTGCCTATGTGTGTAACTACAAATGGTTCAAAAAAAAATGTAAAGATAAAGATAGATTGGTAGATGATAGATAGATAGATAGATAGATAGATAGATATAAAACAAAGGTGAAAAAATGTTAACAATTGGTGATTGTTACATGATTGCTCTTTACACTTTCCTTAGACATTTCTCTGTAGATTTGAACTTTTTAAAACAAAATGTTAGGAAGAAAATGAAAATAACCAAAAATGAGGGAGGTAGTATATGGGGTATAGATGAAAAAATATTGGTCATGTGTTGATGGTTCATTATGCTGGCTGACAGTTCATGAAAAAATCATCAAGCCCGTCTTTTCACTTTCATGTATTTTAGAAATTTATATAATAAAAGCGGTTTTTATTTTAAGAGAGAAGGAATATTCCCACTCCACACCATTTCTTACTTTTCCTCCATATTCTGTTTTGGTTAAAGCACCTCTCCACTTTAAATAGCCAGAAAACCAACCATAGTTGCAACCCCATTTTCATGACATGGCAGTGGACTCTAGAGTTAGGTGAGATTTGTGTTTATAGCAACTAAATTATTGGCCTGGGATTTCTTTTTTTCTCCTTTTATTAATATTTACAAAAACAAAACAAAACAAAAAAACAAAAAAATCACAGTATTTACAGGGTGCTTGCCTAATTTTATGCTAGGTACTGGAAAAGAGGGCAGACATGTGAGAACCACATAATTTAAAAGAAAACCTCTGTGGAAGCAACTCAAGTGTCCATAAATGGACAAATGGATAAGCACATGTGGTCCATCCATACAATGGAATAGTATTCAGCTTTAAAAGGAAACTCTGACACATGCTATGTGGAAACACTATGCTGAGTGAAATAAGCCAATCAGAGCAGGACAAATACTGTATAGTTCTACTTACATGAGATACTTAGAGTAGTCAAATTCATCGAGACAGAATGTAGTATGGTGGCTGCCAGAGTATGGAGGAAAAGGAGAAATGGGAAGTTACTGTTTAATTGGTATAGAATTTCAATTTGCGAAAACTAAAAGAGATCTGGAGATGGATGGTCGTGATGGTTGCACAGCAATGTGAATGTTCTCAATGTCACTGAACTATATACTTAAACATCATTAAAAGGGTTAAAAAATGTGTGTGTGTGTGTGTGTGAGAGAGAGAGAGAGAGAGAGAGAGAGAGAGAGAGAGAGAGAGAGAAAGGAAGCAAGGAAAGCCTCTGTCCTAGCAGATCTTTGAACTGTTGAAGAATTCTTGCTTCAATACTTGCGATGTCCAGGGGTAAAAATGTTTCCCATGGCTGTGTAAATTGCAGATTCTGGTGGGAATTCTCACATTAACACGGACCCAAACCTAGGTGCCACGATGACACAGAAGGGTTTTGGAGAGGATGCGCTGTGGGGAGACCCTGCTGTGTGGCCCGAGGAAACCCTAGTTCACCAGAAGGGTACTTGGGGTAAGGGGCGAGGGGAAGAATTCCTGGTAGTGCTTCTTGTAATACCTTGTTAGTGCTTGTAATCAACATGGCTGGGATGAAAGAATTCTGGCTTCACAACAGAAACACTGTGCTTTAAATTAAATCAGCTCCCTGCTGTGAGCCACTTACTCCCTTTCTTCCCCACAGCCAGGGAAACAATTCAGAGGTTTCTCTGCATGGTTACCAGCATGAGTGACCTTCAGTCTTTCCACTTAAAATTGATTCAAGATGATCACACTGGCTCACATAAAAGTCTCCATGTCACCCTCCCTGTCTCCTCCTCTTCCCAGTATCTCCATTTCTCTTACCTTCTCTTTGCATCTCTCTCTCTCTCTCTCTCTCTCTCTCTCTCTCACACACACACACACACACACACACACACACACACACACACACACACACACTCACACTCAGATACTTTCACTTTTATTTCTCTTATGCATGCGTGCATAAAAATTGCTAAACCTATCTCTGAAAGCATCGCCCTTCCACCGGGCTCAGAACTGACAGCGAGCTTTTTCACCTCCTCACTCTCCGTTCTCCTCTGCTGAACAGCGAACCAGATGGCCATTCCCCAGTCTCCCAGCGTGAGTTTGACTGACAGGAGCCTTTGATAAACCTCAGAAGAATGAAGTCATCTCCAGGTCACCACTGCTTCCTGGCCTTTAACACTCCACACCGACCACCATTATCTGCTGAATAGGAGACAAAGGAAATTAGCCGGCTTCCCTATCATCCCCATTATTCCTGGATGATTTAAACAAGGAAGCAATGAGATGCCCTTCACTTTCCTCCAAAAGGTACAAATGTCAGCTGTTAAAAAATGCAAACAGGCGGTTCTCCTATGTTAATGGCTGGGTTTCTTTGTGAAAGCTGAGGAGTGTGGAGTGCGTTTTATTCCCTGCCTTAGAGGAGAGATTTAACAAGCTTCTAAACTACTTCCTTAACTACAGGCACCCCAGACCAGCTGATGGGTATTCTCAAGCCTTAGGGTTTCAGCTGGAAAGGAGAGGTGGAACGGAGGCTTCACTTCCAAACTGTAACAGCAGATAACCAAAGAACTTGGAGAGATAAGTGAAAAGAGGTTCCTATCATTTTGAAGCTAAAATTGAAAGTCACCTTCTCCTTTCTCCCACAACAATTGTCGCCTCATATTCCCCAAAACTAAATGTATAAGTGTCAGCTGAGCTAAAAATGAAGTGTGGGTACCATGCAACACTCTAGGTTTGACATTTGAGGAGGCTGTTGCTGATTGTCTCCTGCCATGATACAGAGGACAGACAAGTGTACATGTGC
>NW_017733058.1:7352-8268 GCF_001890085.2 Hipposideros armiger | reverse complement strand
TGATTTTATCAATTTATTTAACCTTCTTGGGTCTCAATTTCATCTTGTTTAAAGTTGAGGTGATAGAACCAACTTCACTCTGGTTTATATTCTATGGTTTACAGAATATCACCTACTTTGGCTATGAGGTAGATTTCAAAACTACTCTGATAGACTGTAGGAGAGCTTAAGAACAACATATTATTCAAATTTCAGTGAGATTCTTTTGGGTAAAAAGAAAATATAATAAGACATAGAGCAGCTATATATGCAAGAGTCACACCAAATCATGAGATAAACACTGAAGCTGGGATGTAGATTTAAATGACAAAAACACAGGCCTGAGCTTGGGCACCCTCAACAAGATTGCAGTGCTTGAGAACCCTGAAATAGTTCTAGAAGGTAGGACGCATTAAAAAAAGTGAAAAAAAATAAAACAAACGGATTTCTTTTTAAGGAGTTCTATGGTCAGAAGTTGGCCAAATTGAAGGCTGATACTCAGGGCTGATAGAAGCTATTTTTTAAGGCCTCTTCTCCTAAGCTAAAATGGAACTATGATCTCAGAATGAAAACAACATTCTGAAGCTTATGTGAAACAATTTATTAAAACATTCCAAAGATCCACAGTTCTAAATCTAGAACACAGGAATCTTTTAATATCCATCTTAGCTGGAAATCTCAGTGAAATAAAGAAGCAAATTGAAGATAATATGGTTGGATGGGCAGGTCAACTCCTTGATATAACTCAGGTTGTGACCCAATTCTTTTAAGAATTACAAACAACTGTCAGTGTGTTACAAATTGAGTCTTTACAAATGCAGACATACTTCTCTAAAAGTAATTGAAAGCACACCTAGCTTTACCAATCCCCAAACCTATTCATCTCAAAACCATGACAGATATTGTAAAAGATCAGGACATTGGAAATAGAACTTCC
>NW_017733058.1:3685-5027 GCF_001890085.2 Hipposideros armiger | reverse complement strand
AATAATTTCCTACTTTTCTTGTTGTCTTTATTAGGTCTTTGATTGCTTAAAGAAACTGAATATTCTCAAAATCAAGAGCTAAGGCTTTGGATTTTTTTTTTTGAGTCATGAAACATTCTATATTTATTTTTAAAATCATTTGTTGTCACTTTGGTTAAATAATTAAATATTGTTTTATAATAACCCTATTTAGTCATGTCCATCCCTCTTGACATTTTTTAAAACTTTCCAAAGTCAAATTCTAAACTGAGTCTTTTTGACTATGATATAACTGAGAATTCCTAAAGGGTCCCTGGAAAATCTTAAAGAATTTGTCTCTTATCTTGTGAAAGTGATGTAAAACTAATTAGGTTTATTTGGTATGTTAAATTAGATAAGAAGCATTGTCAAATAAAAAGTGATAGTAAACTTCCTTAGGTTATTTTTTTTAATTTATATTTTTTAATTATTTTCTTCAATTACTGTTGACATTCAATATTATTTTATACTAGTTTCAGGTGTACAGCAGAGTGGTTAGACATTTATATAATTTATGCAGTGATTCCTTCCAATTAGTCTAGTACCCACCTGACACTATCCATAGTTGTTGCAATATTATTGATCATATTCTCTATGCTGTACTTTACATCCCTCTGATTATTTTGTAACTCCCAATTTGCATTTCTTAATCCCATCACCTTTTTTACCCAGCTCCTCAGCCCTCCTACCCTCTGGTAACCATCAGTTTGTTTTCTGTATCTATGAGTCTGTTTCTGCTTTGTTTGTTCATTTATTTTGTTCTTTAGATTTCACATATAAGTGAGATCATATGGTATTTTTCTTTCTCAGCTGATATATTTTACTTAGCATTATACCTTTTAGGTTCATCTATCTTGTTGCAAATGAAAAGATTTCATTCCTTTTTTAGGGTCAAATAATATTACATTTTATATACGTACCACCTCTTCTTTATCCAATCATCTATTGATAGACACTTGGGTTGATTCCATATCTTGGCTATTGTAAATAGCATTGAAGTGAACATAGGGATACATATATCTTTTGAATTAGTGTTTTGGATTTCTTCAGATAAATATCCAGAATTAGAATTGCTGGGTGATAAGGTACTTCTTTTTTTAATTTTTTGAGGAAACTTCATACTGTTTTCCTTTGTGACTGCACCAATTTGCAATCCCACCAACAATGCATGAGGGTTCTGTTTTCAACTCATTTTCACCAACACTTGTTTGTTGATTTATTAATGATAGCCATCCTGACAGGTGTGAAGTGATATCTCACTGTGGTTTTAATTTGCATTTCTCTGATGATTATTGATGTTGAGCATCTTTTCATATGTTCATTG
>NW_017733058.1:0-2196 GCF_001890085.2 Hipposideros armiger | reverse complement strand
AATGTAATTGTTTGAATAACTCCAAATTTAAATGTAAAAAGTAGAAATTAAGTGTACAAAAACCTGAGAAATGCCTGTCACTGTGGTCATTCTCCACCCAAGTCCTTTTGGAGGCAGAAAAAAAGGCAAAGCTACATATGGAGGAATAGCCATGGAAATTAGTCTACACAAACGCAGGAACTCAAATTAATTTGGACAATCCTGAAAGAATTAAAGAAAGTCCAGATATAAATTAAAATAAAAACATCACTCCTGACTAGCCTACCTGATGCCCAACAGCCTGTTGCCAGGAAGGACAGAGTTAGTGACAAGTATTGCCAACTGAGAGATGAGGTGGTTTTTTTTTTTTTTCTACCTCTCTGCAAGGCTGAATAGAAGGAATTTAATTTGCCTGCTAGGCTCTTGTGTAATGCCAGGTAACCTTAGAATAAAGAGGGCTTTGATGGAGAAAGCCAGACTTCCCAAACACATTGCTACAATCATATCCTCCTCTTGTCAGATGCCTGCAGACATAGCGACCAACATGTCCCAGATCGCTTATTGCTATCACTCAGATCCATAAAGCTCTGTCTCCCACAGAGAAGGATGGAAGATAGAAAGGCTCCAAATGTTCTTCCTGTGAACACTCCATGGTGAAATTCCATCAGACAGAAGCCAACTCTCTGCTGAGTGAATTGAGCCTTTTATCAGTCAGATTTGTATACATTATAGAAAGAGCCAAAGAAGGGAGTTACTGTACACCTCGTATATTTTTAGTTCCCCAGGATTAGTTGCTATTGGACTTAATGTGCAGGGAAGAGAAGAAAAAAAGTCAACTTCAGTATTCTGTGTATATTCGTGGCTTTTTGAGGTCTTCAACGCTTACTGGACTTGTCTGCTGGCTCTTTGGATATATTATGGAGAATTCTGTAGTACAAAGAGCATGCTATCTATTTCTGTTCCAAATNGCTGTGGCTAAAACTTCCAATACTATGTTGAATGAAAGTGGTGAAAGTGGGCATCCTTGTCTTGTTCCTGATCTTAATAAGAACACTTTTAACTTTTCCCCATTGACTATGAGGATAGCTGTGGGTTTGTCATATATGGCCTTTATTATGTTGAGGTATTTTTCCTCTATTCCTACTTTGCTGAAAGTTTTTATCATAAATGCATGCTGGATTTTGTCAAATGCTTTTTCTGTGTTTATTGATAAGATTATATGTTTTTTTTGTTTTTTTTGTTTTTTTGTTTTTGTTTTAGCTGAGCCATCCTGCCACCTGTTGGCAGCTCAGCCGCTGCTCAGCTCAGGCCAGGACTCGAACCACTGTTGCTCAGAGCTCAAACTCTTGAGCAAGCTTTTAAACAACTGAGCCACTCGGCTGGCCCTAAGATCATATGGTTTTTATCTTTCATTTTGTTTATGTGGTGTATCACGTTAATTGATTTGTGGATATTGAACCAACTTTGCATTCCAGGAATAAATCCCATTTGATCATGGTATATGATCTTTATAAAGTATTGGTGTATTCTGTTTGCTAATATTTTGTTGATGATTTTTGTATCTATGTTCATCAGGGATATTGGCCTATAATATTCATTTATTTATTTATTTATTTATTGTAATGTCTTTGTCTGGTTTTGGAATTGGGGTAGTAGTGGACTCATAAAATGAGCTTGGCAGCTTTCCCTCCTTTTGAATTTTTTGGAAAAGTTTAAGAAGGTTAGGTGTTAATTCTTTTTTGAATGTTTGGTAAAATTCACCTGTGAAGCCACCTGCTCCAGGACTTTAGTTTGCTGGGACTTTTTTGATTACTGATTCAATTTTGTTAGTAGTAATCTTTCAATTCATATTTTCTGTTTCTTATTGATTCAGTCTTGGAAGATCAAATGTTACTAGGAATTTATTAATTTCTTCCAGATAGTCCAATTTGCTGGCATATAATTGTGTGTAATATATTCTCGTAATTCTTTGTATTTCTGTGGTATTAGCCATCACTTCTCTTTCAGTTCTAATTTTATTTATTTGGGTCTTCTATTTTTTTCTTGATGAGTCTGGCTAAAGGTTTATCAATTCAAACAACCAGTTTCATTGATTTCATTGACCTTTTTATTGTTTTTTAGACTACTATATTTCTGCTCTGCTCTATATTACTTCCTTCCTTCTACTCACTTTGGGCTTTACTTGCTTTTCTTTTTCTCCTTTTTTTAAGTGTAAGT
>NW_017733057.1:144686-145441 GCF_001890085.2 Hipposideros armiger | reverse complement strand
TGTTGTGGGGCCGGAGGGTCTCTCTCCCAACCAGAGAAACCTCCCTACCGCTAAGGTTCCCTCACGGGCTTCACCCTCTCTCATCTGTGCCCCTCCTAGCAGACTCGATGTGGTCTCCTCTTTAAGTCCTTTGGTTAGAGGTTCTGTTCATCTAGTGTTCAGGGGACTTCCGAGGTTGAATGTTGTATAAATTACTTGTAATTTCGGTGCGATCCTGGGAGGAAGTTGGCAGTTCCACCATCTTACCGGAAGTATCAGAGCACATATATATTTACAGATAAATATTTTCAGGTTTTTTGGGTAGACAACCAGGAGAGCGATTGCTGGGTCATATTTTAATTCCATTCTTAATTTTTTGAGGAATCTCCATACTGCCTTCCATAGCAGCTGCACCAATCTGCTTTCCGACCAACAGTGTATGAGGGTTCTGTTTTCTCCACAGCCTCTCCAACACTTGTTAGTATTTGTCTTTTGATGATAACCATTCTAACTGGTGTGAGGTAATATCTCATTGTGGTTTTTATTTGCATTCATCTGATGATTAGTGTTGTTGAGCATTTTTTTATATGTCTATGGGCCTTCTGTATGTCCTCTTTAGAGAAATATGTATTCATGTCCTCTGCCCATTTTTTAATTGGATTGTTTTTGTTGTTGTTGTTGTTGAGTTGTATGAGTTCCTTATTTATTTTGGATATTAGCCTGTTATCGGAGGCATTGTTTGCAAAAATCTTCTCCCATTTGGTTGGTATTATTTT
>NW_017733057.1:142770-143625 GCF_001890085.2 Hipposideros armiger | reverse complement strand
AGACATCCAAAGCAGCAATGCATTAAAATGATTTACAGCATGACCAAGTGGGGTCCATCCCAGGGGCACAAGGATGGTTCAACATACACAAATTGATCAATGTAATACACCACATAAACAAAATAAAGGACAAAAATCATATGATTATATCAATAGATGCAGAAAAAGTGTTTGACAATATACAACATCCATTTATGATTGAAACAATAAAATGGGTATAGAAGGAAAATACCGTAACATAATAAAGGTCATATATGACAAACTCTCAGCTAATATCATAAAATAGTGAAAAACTGAAGTCCTTCTTTTCACATTCAGGAACAAAACAGGTCTGTCCCTATCACCAGTGCTTTTCAACATAGTATTAGAAGTCCTAGCCAGAGTAATCAGGCAAGAGAAAGGTTTTGGTGTAGAATTAATCCCTGGTCATTTGCAGAATATAAAAGAATTTACAAGACTCTACAGGAGTATCCATATAAAAGATTTATTGAAAGTCAAAAAGAAAGAGAGAGAGGGTTCTGTTTGAAACTGGCAGAAGTCTTGCCAGGGCATTTTAAGAGAGAGAGCTTCAGAGACAGAGGGGTAAGAAAGAGATACTGGCAGGTGGAGTTTGTCCAGGGCAGAGCCCAATGGGGGTCAGCTGTGAATACAGGGGGTAAGAGTTTAGCCAGGGAAGTTTAGCCAGGAGTTTAGCCAGGGAAGAGTCCTATGGAGGACAGCTGCACTAATGAGAAGGAGTACTGGGGTCTTATATTTTTTCTTCCAGGATGTAGGATGCTTGTCAGTTTGCAGTGGGGGCTGCTGTTACAATTGTCCTCTCCTGGGAACTGCCCTGTTTCCATCTATGGTGGGTGT
>NW_017733057.1:131276-141595 GCF_001890085.2 Hipposideros armiger | reverse complement strand
TCAAAGCTAGTTATGAGCTTTTACTGTAGGAACTATGGATCCCCTCCCACCTCTCCTCCTTCTCCTATATTTTCAAACTTCTACCTAACATTTCCCCCCTCAAGCATTAGGAACCCAAATCTTTGGGGACTTTGGGGTGATGATTGCTCTGGCTGCTTTCTGCTGTAAAGGGATGTTGAGACTTCTTTGGGTTCTGTCTGCTTGCTAAGTATTGATTGGAGGAGGCAGAAGGAAGTGTCAACCCATTGGCCAATGATAGGTGTCTGGAGCTTGGGGTCCCAGGACTCGGTAGTTGTTCATGATGATCATTTGTAGCTTTATAGCCTCTATTTGTGTTCCAAACGTCTGGAGACAAAGGGTGCAATCCGAGTCACAGCACCAAAATGTTACTGGAGTCTCAGTTCTTCTTGCTGATGCAGTGAAGAATCAAAGGTCAGCAAGCTGATTAGTATGCAAGCAGGGTTTATTAGTGATACATTCTCAGGGAAGACAATGGGCCTAGCCAAGGTGGGGGAGGGGGAGAGAGGGGGGAGGGAAGGAGGGAAAGGAGGAGAGAGGGCACAAGGGCTAGAGAGTGTAAGGGTGAGAGGGAGGGCGAGAGGGGGGAGTGAGGGAGAGAGAGAGAGAGAGAGAGAGAGAGAGAGAGAGAGAGAGAGAGAGAGAGAGACTGGGAAATTCTTTATCTGTATTTTGATTCTAAATGATAGCTTTGCTGGATAGAGTAATGTTGGTTGTAGGTCCTTGGTTTTCATCACTTTGAATATTTCCTGCCAGTCCCTTCTGGCCTTCAAAGTTTCTGTTGAGATCCACTGACAGTTCTTATTTATTTATTTATGTATGTATTATTTTTCAAATTTATTTTTTTATTATTAGTTTCAGTTATATAAAACAACATATGATTAGACATTTATACCCCCACATTGACATAAGGGAGTCTTTTGAGAGCTCCCTTATAGGTAACTAACATCTCCTTTGCTGCTTTTAGGATTCTTGCTTAATCTTTAACCTTTAGCATTTTAATTATGATGTGTCTTGGTGTGGGCTTTTTTGGGCTCATCTTGTTTGGGAATCTCTGCACTTCCTGGGCTTGTATGTCTATTTCTTTTGCCAGGTTAAGGAAATTTTCAGTCATTATTCTTTCAAATAGGATTTCAATTTCTTGCTCTCTCTCTTCTCCTTCTGCTACCCCTATGATGTGAATGTTGGTGTGCTTGATGTTTCCCAGAGGACTCTTAAACTCTCCTCATTTTTAAAGATTTATTTTGCTGTTCTGTTTGGGTATTTTCTGCTACCTTATCTTCTAAATTGCTAATTTGATCCTCTGCTTCATTTTATCTACTGTTGATTCTCTCTAATGTATTCTTCATTTCAGTTATTGTATTCTTTATTTCACAGTGGTTCTTTTTTGTTTTCTATCTCCACTTTTATGTTTCCTATCTCTTTATTGAATCTCTCTGAGATCATTGAGCATCCTTATAACAGCTGTTTTGAACTCTGTGTCTGGTAGATTGCTTGTCTCCCTTTTGTTTAGTTCTGCTTCTGGAGCTTTGTTCTGTTCTTTAATTTGGGACATTTCTTTGTCTCTTTATTTTGGCTGCCTCCCTGTGTTTGTTTTTATGATTTAGGTATGACTGCTACGTCTCTCAATCTTTGTAGAATGGCCTTATGTAGTAGGTGTGCTGTGGGTTCCATTGGTGCAGTTTTCCTAGTCACCTGAGCCAGGTGTTCCAGGTATGTCCCTTCTGTGTGCCCTCCTGTTGTAGTTGAGCCTTAGTTGCTGTTTGCACATCAATGGGAGGGAATGACCCATGGGCTGATTGGTTTTGAGGACTGGCCATGACTACAGTGGAGGACTTGTTGTGCTGGGGATGACCCTATGGAGAAGGATTCACTTTAGCAGGACTCTGGTGACTGCCAAGTTTGCCCTTTGGGTGTGTCATCTTAGGAGGTGGCCAGGTGATGCCCTGACTTGGTCCAAAGCTGGCCACTGGGTATACCAGCCCTGGGGACTCCTTGGAGGAACACTGCCAGAGGCCAAGGTCAGCCACAATCTGTTCCCTGCCTGGGGCAACCTGACATGGACCACAAAGCAATCTGTAGATGGCCACCACTTGCAGTAGGCTTGGGGTGCCTTGATATGCCAAGCCATGAACCGAGGCCAGCTGCTGCTAGTGCCTGGCTTGGGGCTGCTCAGCAAGATATATGGGGCACACAAAAACCAGATGCTGCTTATTTGGGTTTTGTGAACCTTTAAAAGATTTTAGGAAAGTCCACAGCATAAGCCAAGACAGGCCATTTGTATCGGAAAGCCACTGGAAATAGCTTGGGTGAAGCCCTCTCCCTTTTTCATTCAGATGCTGTGTGCCCTCCCCAACCAAAGTAAACATCTGGCAAGGCATGTATTCTGTGTATAATTAAGCACGTGTTCTCCTCTGGGCTTGCTACATTCTCAGTTCATCTCTTTTTATGAACTCTTTTTCAGAGGAGTTGCAGTCTTTAGCTAGCAATTGGAATAGTGTATTTTGGGAGGAGTGTGTCATATACTCCTCCTTAGAATAAGGACAGCTCTCCTTCTAGGCTCTCAGCCAAGCCCTACCCATATTCTAAAATGTCTCCACTTTACCAGTTTCTCACACAGTTGTCCTTCCTGCCTTCAAAGGTCTCCTTTGCACACTGCTCCACTCCTCCCAGTTTGGGCTTTGGTGGGCAGTGGGTGATGGTAGACTGAGGATGGCTAGACACCAGAGTCCAGTTGGAGACACAGAGACACTAAAGCAACCAAAGGATGCCCAGGAAACCAGAATAGGAAGAAATTCAGAGAAGTAGGCCTAGTGTGGTACGTGTGGATTCAATAAGAGATACCTGAGGCCTGGTATTCCTAGGCAAAAAAGGCTCCAGTTTTCAGAAGAATTAGGGAGTTGGCCTCAGATCTGGGAACCTGACATGCTAACCAGTGATTCAGGGAACAGAGTTATGACTGGGCACTTGTTATTGATAAGAAACCAGGTACTGGACAGAGGTTCTGAGGTCACAGAAGCACAGAAGGGCCAGAATCTGGGATGAATTTGGACCTAAAAGTGGGGTTGATGGCTCCAGGAGTGAAGGCTGGAGTTCTGTGCTGAAGTCCCACCATTTGTTTTATTTGTTTGAGTTACAGTAGAAACTTGGGCATTACAGAGTGCAGGTTAAGCATGTGAGCTCTGGGGGCCGGCTGAGTGGCTCAGTTGGTTAAGAGCTCGCTCAAGAGTGTGAGCTCTGAGTAACAGGGTCACTGGTTTGATTCCTGGCCTGAGCTGAGCGCTGCTGAGCTGCCAACAGGTGGCAGGATGGCTCAGCTAAAAAAAAAAAAGAATGTGAACTCTGGAGCCAAATGGCTGGTGTTTAATTACTGGCTTCACCACTTACTAGGGGTGTGCCTTTAGGTAAAGCACTTAAGTTATCTGTGCCTCAGTTGTCTCATCTGAGAGATGCTGTGGACACAATCCATACCACACACTTAGCACTAACATTCAGTACATCCTACTTAAATGTTGTGCACTATTATGATTAACCTTCAAATTTCATGCTTCCATCTCACTGCTCCTCAGATTCACCTATGGTCGTTTATACATGTTCCCTCTGATTGGAACAGCCTTTTCCATTAATTTTTTTTTCATCCTTGAGGCCTCAGTGTAGACATAATTTTCTGTGGGAATCTTTATAGGAAAAATGCAGTATTTGCCCCAATCTCACACTCACAGTACTTCTAACATCAGATGTGTGGGTTTTCCACACCAAGCAATTCCTTGACAGCAGCTGAATGTCCTAAATTCAATTCTCACACTAATTGGAGTTATTGCAGACCCCAGAGATTAAGGGCTTAGTCCCACAAGGCTGCCCCTTCCCCTTCAGATGCCAGTCAAAAGTCCAGGTTGTCACCTGTGTTTTGCACTGACTGCCTGTAAATTGGAGATTCCCACAACTCCCTCCTTGGGTTCAATAATTCACTGGAATAGCTCACAAAACTCAAGGAAACACTTATGCTTAGTGGTCTATTATATAATAAAGGAAATGATAACGGATACAGATGAATAGCCTGTTGAAGATGTGCATAGGGCATGATGTGTGTGTGTGTGTGTGGGGGGCTGTCCTGAGCAGAGGAACTTCTGTCCCTTTGGAGTTCGGGTACACCACTCTGTTGTGTATGTAGATGTGTTCACCAACCCAGAAGCTTTCCAAACCCCATACTTTTGGGATTTTTATGGAGGCTTCATCATGTAAGCATGATCAATCTCCAGCCCCTTCCCCTTTCCCAAAAGATAGGGGAGGGGCTGAGAGTTCCAAGCTCCTAATCATAGGTTGGTTTTATGGTGACCAACCCCCATCTGGAAGCTATCCAGGAGCTCACCAAAAGTCACCTCATTAACACTCAGGAAATTATAAGAAATGTAGGAGCTCTGTGTCAGGAACCAGGGTTAAGGATCAAATATTTGAACAAAAGATGCTCCTTGTGCTCTTATCACTTAGGAAATCACAAAGGTTTTAAGAGCTCTGTGCCAGAGACTGGGGGCAGAGCCATATATATATATATATATATATTTTTTTCTATTATTTCACAGGGTCCCTTCCAAGCCTCTCTTCGAATGGGTGAGGTGCCCTCCTTTGTGCTCTTACAGCACTTGCACATCCACATTATGCATTGTAATTATTAATTTCCTTGTCTGTATCTCCTATTAAATCCTCAACTCCATGAGTTTTTGGATTACATCAATTTTTCCAATGCTTTATCAGCAGTGCTAACACACAGTAGAAATTCATTAAATGTTTGTTGATTAAATGAATACATGGTGAGACACTCCAGGCTTAGATCATTTGGGGAGCCGTAGCTAGACAGGATTTCTGTTAAAGCTTAATCTGTAGGCAGCTGACAATTGTAGAGCCAGAGCTCCAAGGCCTGAGGTCCCTTTCAGATGAAGTCCCTTTCAGGAGGTGGCAGTGAAACCCATCTGGCCACCAACTTACTGTCTGCTTCCTGTGTGCTGTGTGGGTCACAGTGGTGTTGGGAAGAACAACTTTAAATTTGAGGGTGTCCTACACATCTTCCAAGTTGCTAAGGCATTCAGCATCTTTCCCAATCTAGTTTGTGTAATGATTCCTGGAGGCTAGTAAATGAAGAATAGTCCAATACCACTCAAAGCATTCTGGGTAGTACAGCATGTGTGCACCTGCTCGTGGCATGTGAATATGTCTTATTTCATGTAAGATACTGCTTTTCTGAGTATTCATAAACTCTTAAATTTGTTTTATTTTGATAGACCTCTCAGTCTGTCTTTGTGAGCAAAATAATAGCCTCTATCAGCAGTGCCACTAGAGCTTAGATGAGGGCTTGAAGCCTGCAGGGGCCTGAATAGATGGGCTTAGAAGTCACAGAGGACAGGCTGGACAATAGATCCCTCCCTCCTCCTCTTGAACTCTGTTGATTCTGCAAGGAGCAATTACAGAATGTTCTCAGGGACTTCTAAGTTTTTATCACCAACTGCCTAGTCACTTGTAGAGACATTCTCCAAAGCATTTCTCCAAAACTTACTGGTGGTAGAGCTCACCTGAGAGAGTTCATTTTGTGACAGAACAGTGGACAGGTAACCCAGAGTAAGTGAGAGTTGGGGCCAGGGAGGCAGCCAGCTGCTCTCAACATGGGAAAACTAGCTATGTGAACTTATTGCAGCTTTGGGGTTCTGGGGTTAGGACTGGACATTTTGGCCCTCATTAGACAATTTGAAAAAAGGTACATTTAAGCTTTGAAGACCCTGATTTCTTACCTTATTATCAAAGGGCAATTTAGAGTCACATTGCTCTTATGGGATCCTTGGGTAGGATTTTGCTAAATCTGCTAAGTTTGCAGATTTAGCAAATAAAAATACAGATGCCCAGTTAAATTTGGATTTCAGATAAATAACAGGTAATTTTAAAATATTTGTATATTCCAAATATTGCATCTTGTAATTTACCTGGCAACCCTTTTCTCAGGATGTTATCACTAGGGGCATCATGCTGTTGGTCTGCCTAATAAACCTCATGCTACTGGGATGCCCTTCGCTGCTAGAGTCAGTTCACCTCTCCTAGTAATGCTCTAAGCTCTGAGAAGCCAGTGGAGACCATAATGAGCTGAACTCTCTCTCTGTCTCTGTCTCTCTCTCTCTCTCTCTGTCTCTCTCTCTCTCTCCCTCTCTCTCTTTCTCTCTCTTTCTCTCTCTCTCTCAGTGGTTTTCAGTATCCCCCTGATGATGGTGTGTATAAAGATGGGGTTGGATGGAACAGCTGGTATTTCAGCAGCCTTGTACCCAACCTCTCTTTTATCCTTGGTGTATGTCTTGAAAAACCCTACTACTTCACTCTACTCTGAACTTCTTTTCCCAACAGCCAACCCAAGTCAGTCAAGGCTATTGAAGCTTCCAGCCTAAAGTCAACTTATCCTGATAAACAGAAATTACAGGATTTGAAAGGAAGCTGCTTCATGTGGAATATTCAATAGGAGAAAATGCAAAAAAATAACACTTGCTTAGGGGCCTATGCATATTCACAGGGAAACAAAGAATTCAAATATGAGCATCTGATAAGACCACCAGGGCCTCCCTCAGCCATTTAAATAAGAGAAATGATGCAGATTCGAGTGAAAGACAAATTGAACCAGAAAATGGCATTGGTAACTATATATAATTTAATTATATATGATTCAATATCATTCAACTTCATCTTCAGGTGTATAGCGCCGTAGTCAGGCATTTACACAGCCTGTGAAGTGACACCTATATACACTGTCAGAGGGGTAGTAGATTGTGGGGGGATTTATCACTTTGTGAGGGGTGTAAATATCTAACTATTACATTGTTTTCTACACCTGAAGCCAATAAAAAAATAAAAATAAATAAAAATAAGAGGACTGGAAAGGAAAAAAAATAATAAAAGAAATGGCGTCGGTGGCTTTTGGACCAGTGAGCTGAAAGGAGCGACTCCTCATTTCCCTGCAGATGTCTTGCAAGCTTCTGTAAGAAAAGAGCTTTACCCTCATGTGCTTTGGAGTTTGACCAGGAGGGTTTATTGCTAAGTGACCTACCCTAGGCTGTTCACAACACTGAAGGACAACTTTGCCCACTTGAGACTGGGGCCCCTGAGAAGAACTCAAACCATCCTCTAAAGCCCTTAAGTACACTTAGAAGGATTTTAAGTTCAGGGAGGTGTTTGAAATGCACAGACACCTAGGTGGTTTTATGGGCTAGTAAAAAGATGGGGGGTGAGGGTAGGGTGGGGATAATTTCTGCCCCTCTATTCAGTTCCCAGGGAAGCCAGCAGTACAGTGATTCTGAGACACTGTTAGGCTACCTGAGGTAGATATAAGGGGTTTCTTCTCAATTTGTTCCCTTATTTCAGATGATGTGAGAACTTGGTTGACAAAGCATGGTACGGGTAAGGTTTAAGAAGAGAGGCCTGGTGAGACTAAGCCAGACTGTTAGCCAGACTGGGGTTAAAGATTCATGTGTATTGCCAGATCAGTACACTCTGACATTTGGCTAACCACCAGCAGTTAGGGCTAGAGGAGGCTTAGCTGGCATCTGGGCAGCACTTTATAAAGTGATTTTCCACACGTAACTGTCAAATCAGGCCTGAGATCTGAGGCAGCACTGGATGAGTTCCTATGGGGGCACTTTGCATTGGCAACCTTTTTCTTTTTGGCAGTGCAACTCTAGCCTTCGAAGTGGGTCCTCCTAGGCTTTCAAGAGTGAAGGCTTGGCCAAATCTGGGATTATTTGAGGCCTAAAACAATTAAATATACTAATGGATTGTAAACCATTGAAAAAAATTAGAATCCATGACTCCATACTGACAATAAATAGAAAATAACAATGAACAGGGAAGAAGGCAGGTTACTTGTTTAAAATAGAATGCTGAGGGCCCATTGCTATGTGGAGGAGCGCTCAAGTTGGAAAATCATTTTGCAGCCATCATACTAAATATTGGATCAGGCAATAATTACCAATGCATGCTAAATCTAAGGGAAATTTTTTTTTGTGAGGAGCAGCATATTTGCCTTCTTAAAGTGTCTCCCCATAGAATTGATAATAACTTACAAGGGAGAAAAGTTAAGTAATTACACAGTGGAGAAATTGGACAACACCTTGGCTGGATAATAAAAATTAACATTATCATGCTTGCTTCAGCAGCACATATACTAAATTGGAATGATACAGAGAAGATTAGCATGGACGCTGTGCAAGGATGACATGCAAATTCATGAAGTGTCCCATATTTTTATGAAAGAGCTCTATAAGAACTTTCTGACTCCATCAGAAAGAGCAATATAAGAATAATAGGCATATTAGAAGGAGAAGAAAGGGAGAAGGGAACAGAGAGTATATTAAAACAAATAGTTGGGGCTGGCCAAGCGGCTCAGTTGGTTAAGAGTGCGAGCTCTGAGCTACAGAGTCACTGGTTCAATTCCCACATGAGCCAGTGAGCTGTGCCTGAGCTGAGTTGCTGCTCAGCTGCCAAAAGGTGGCAGGATGGCTCATCTGGTGAGAGCACATGCTCCTAACAACAAGGTTGCTGGTTCACACTTGCATGGGATGGTGGACTATGCCCACCTGCAACTAAGATTCAATGTGGCAACTTGACCTGAGCTGCCCTGAGCTGATGACAGGCAGCCGGATGGCTCAGTGGTTAGAAGCATGCACTCTTAGCAACAAGGTTTCTGGTTTGACTCCCACATGGTATGGTGGGCTGTGCCCCCCCCCGCAACTAAGATTGAACACAGCACTGTGAGCTGAGCAGTAGGCGAGCTGCCGGCAGGCTGCTGGATGGTGACTTGACTTGGAGCTGACATAGCTGTGCCCTCAACAACTAAGATTGAAGGACAACTCGGCTGTTCCCCTTCCCCAGTTCCCCAACACTGTTTCCCTTCCCCAATTCCCCAATAAAAAATCTAAAAAAAAAACCCCCAAAACAAATAGTCGACGAGAACTTCCCAAAATTGTGGAAAGAACTTGATCCTCCAATCCAAGAAACAAATAGAATACATAATACCTCAATCCCAACAGGCCTACTTCAAGGCACATTGTATTGAAGCTGTCAAAAATTAATGACAGAGAGCATCCTCAAGGCATACAGGGAAAAGAAGACAGTAACATACAAAGCAAAGCCCTTACATTATCATCAGATTTTTTAGCAGAAGCTCTACAAGCCAGAAGGGAGTGGAATAAAATATCCAAACTATTGGAAGAGAGAAATTATGAACCAAGAATAATATATCCAGCAAAAATATCCTTTAGGTACAAAGGAGGAATAAAGACCTTTCGAGACATAAAGAAGCTGAGGAAATTTTCTAACTCACAACCTGCACTACAAGAAATACTGAAAGAGGCTATTCAAGCTGAAACAATAAAGCAAAATAATACAAAACCATGAGTAGTATTATGAACAGGCAGACAGAAGCAGGAAATGGCAACTCCTACACCAAATAAGACACTATACACTTAAACATAACACAGGGTAAAGAAGAAAAAAAACATTACAAAAAAAGAGGAAAAAGACAACTTGCTATTACAATGCAGAAATCAACTTACAGCATAAATAGGGTTAATTTGTGACAAAAAAAACATAAAAGGGGAGAGAGTAAAGGTGTGAACTGGCACAAGGGAATGTAGAAAGGAAGCATGC
Source organism: Hipposideros armiger (assembly GCF_001890085.2). Classification (NCBI taxonomy): domain Eukaryota; kingdom Metazoa; phylum Chordata; class Mammalia; order Chiroptera; family Hipposideridae; genus Hipposideros; species Hipposideros armiger. Next base: position 131,905 of record NW_017733057.1, on the reverse strand, counting down.
TGAAGAAAATGGAATACTCTAAATATGAAACTTTCTTTTACATGAACTTAATGGTAAGTGCACACAAAAAATTCAGAACTAAAATATATGGCATAAAAAAAGAAGAGACATAGGGAAGAATCATAGAATACCACCACACTGAATAACAGACAGCAATAAAAAGGCATACAAACAATGGAAACACAGTCCTACCAGAAAACAAAAGATAGAATGATAGGAAATGCTTTTATGTCAATAATCACCCTAAATGTCAATGGACTGAACTCACCAATAAAAACGCAGAGTAGCAGATTGGATAAAAAAAACTAAACCCAGCCATATGCTGTCTCCAAGAGACACATCTCAGCTGTCTCTTGGACAAATACAGACTCAAAGTGAAAGGGTGGAAATTGACACTCCAAACAAATGGTATTCAGAGAAAAGCAAGTGTAGCTATACTGATATCAGATGAAATAGACTTCAGGATAAAAAAGGTTACAAGAGACAAAGATGGGGCCGGCCGAGTGGCGCGATGGTTAAGAGCTGGTTTGGGACGCCAGAGGGCCCCGGTTAGGATCCCACATATGAGGGCCAGTGACACTGCCCTCTACAGCTAAGATGCTGAACAACAGCTCAACCTGGAGCTGGGC
>NW_017733057.1:125496-130196 GCF_001890085.2 Hipposideros armiger | reverse complement strand
CTGTCCTGCATTGGTAATGTTAGATTTTTTTATTTTTTATTAAAGTTTATCAGTGTGACAATTGTTAGGAAAGTTACATATATTTTGGGTGTACAATTCTGTAATTCATCATCTGTATATCACATTGTGTGTTCACCACTCAGAGTCAGTTCTCTTTCCATCACCATATATTTGATCCCTTTTACCTTCATCTACCACCCCCCTCCCCCCTTAACCTCTGGTAACCACTAAACTATTGTCTGTGTTTATGAGTTTTGTTTCTTCATTTGTTTTTCTTGTTTTTTGGTTGTTTTCAGTTTTACAATATATACCACATATTAGTGAAATCATATGTTTTCCATGCCTTGCCCACCATAAATAAAGCTGCAGTGAACATCAGAGCACATATATCTTTACGGGTAAATGTTTTCAGGTTTTTTAGGTAGCTACCCAGGAGATGGATTGCTGGGTCATATGGTAATTCTATTTTTAATGTTTTGAGAAATCTCCACACTGCCTTCCATAGTGGCTGCACCAGTCTGCATTCCCACCAGCAGTGTATTAGGGTTCCTTTTTCACCACCTCTCCAACCTTTGTTATTTTTTGTCTTGTTGATGATAGCCATTCTAACTGGTGTGAGGTGATATCTCATTGTGGATTTTATTTGCATTCATCTGATGATTAGTGATGTTGAGCATTTTTTTATATGTCTATAAATGTTGTGCACAATTTTAAATATTAATGCCATTAAAGAGAAAGAATTGGTGTATGAACCAACAAATTTGAATACAAATGGTAGATTATTATATAAAATATTGTGTCAATGTTAAATTTACTAAAGTTGATGATTGTGGTCATGTAAGAGAATGTCCTTATTTTTTAGGAAATACACACTGCAGTATTTAGAGGGAAAGGGCTATGATGTGTGTAATGTATTTTCAAATAGTTCAGAAAATGAGAGAGAGAGAGAGAGAGAGAGAGAGAGAGAGAGAGAGAGAGTTTGATTGATTAACATTCAATGAATATGGGTTAAGTATAAAGGATATACGGGCATATTTTATTTTTTTAAATTTTTCTTACTTTTCTGTAAGTTTGAAATTATTCCCAAATAAATTTTTTTTAAAAGAGTGGAGCCTGGAATGTAGGTGGTGACCCTGCAGATGGATCCATGAACCTGCCCCTGAAGCCTGTGTTTCATGGCAGTTCTGCTTGCTGGGGGAGGTTTGGAGGCTGGGTAGAAGAAGGCCAGTTCCAGTTCCCCCAAAAGTTGGTTCCTCTTTCTCTGATCCCTGACCTGCCCTAGACCAGAGAAAGGGGCTTCTTTTGAGCGTTGAGGGTCCCTTCCACTTCTCTTTCCCTATATTTCTTTTCTACTATCCTTAGCAATAGTGGTTAAAGGAGCAGGTTCTAAAATAAGACTGGGTTTGAATGCTGGCTCTGCCACTTTATGACTCAGAACCTGTTTCTAAACATCTCTGAGTTTTAGTTTTCTGACTTATAAAATGGTATCTATAGGGCTGTTGTTACTGCTCAATATATGTAGCTATTATTTTTTTCTCTTTCTTACAAAAGACCCCCTTACCCTCACTTCCTGTGGTGAATTGGGGATGAAAGAAGACAACGAGGAGAGATTTTTTAGAGTATAAAACTACTCTGTATACATGTCATTATATATATATATATATATATATATATATATGTGTGTGTGTGTGTGTGTGTGTGTGTGTGTATTAGATACATGTCATTATATATTTATCCAAACCCATAGAACATACATTAAAAGTGAACCCTAATGTAAACTATGAACTTTTGGTGATAATGACTTGTCAGTGTAGGCTCACTGGTTGTAACAAATGTACTACTCTGGTGGGGGATGGTGATAGAGGGGCAGGCTATGCATATGTGGGGGAGGGGGTTTATGAGAAATCCCTACCTTTTCTCAGTATTGCTGTGAATCTAAAAGTGCTCTAAAAAGTCTATTAAAAACAAAAAAGAAACCCCATGTAACTTAGTTATTATGCATAATTCAAAGGAGCATGTAAAGATAGGAATTTCATGCTCATAGGTCAGTTGAGGAGATACCTGAAGATAGAAGAGTCTCATGGCAGCTCCTCACTTGCCAATGGATAGAGTTGGCTCTCTATTACTTGAATCAGTGTGGCATAGTGGTGGGGAAATTCAGTATTTAGAGGCTGATAGGTCAGGGTCAAAGCCTGGCTGCCACTTCCCAGTGGTCTGGTCACAGGCAAGCTACTTAACCTTTCTGATCCATAATTTCTTCATCTGTAACGTAGAGATGATGATAGTATTTATCTTGTAAGTTTAATGAAAATTAAATGAGATACTGTATATAGAAACCTTAGCTCAGGGCCTTGCAGGTGGTAAATGTTCAATGAATATGTGGAGTGCGTATTACTCATTTCTAACATTAGTTTGATATAGTTTCATTTATTTTAGCTTTTTCTTCCCTTGCCTTTGAAGTCAAATTCATAAAATGGTTTTTGAACCCAAGGACCATTATTTTAGTACATATGTTTTCTTCTATGCAATTTATTGTTTCAGGTCTTATGTTTATGTCTTTAATCCATTTTGAGTTGATTTTGGTACATGGTGACAGATAGCAGTCTAGTTTTATTCTTTTGCACATGGCTTTCCAATTCTCACAGCACCATTTATTGAAGAGGCTGACTTTTCTCCATTGTATGTTTTTGGCTTGTTTGTCAAAAATTATTTGTCTACATTTATGTGGGTTTATTCCTGTGTTCTCAATTCTGTTCCATGGGTCTGTGTGTCTGTTTTTCTGCCAATACAGTACTGTTTTAATTATTGTTGCCCTGTAGTACAAGCTGAGGTCAGGGAGTGTGATACCTCCAGCATTGTTCTTTTTTTTAAAGATTTTTATTGGGGAATTGGGGGATGGGAACAGCGCTGGGGAATTGGGGAAAGGGGAACAGAGAAGTTGCTGTTGCTTTGTTCTTCAGTCTAGTTGTGGAGGTCGTTGCTTCACTGGCCTAAGTTGGCACCATCATTGCGCTCTTCCCGGGCGAGGCAGATCAGTTGCTGACTTCTGGATGGCCGCTCACAGCAGCTGCTGGCCACTCACGCTGACTGCTGGCTACAGATGGTATCCCATGGCAACCCGCTGCAGCAGGGGCTGCAGCCTATGCCATCGCCAGCGACTCATGGCAGCCCAGTTCCAGGTTGAGCTGTTGTTCAGCATCTTAGCTGTAGAGGGCAGTATCACTGGCCTTCATATGTGGGATCCGAACCGAGGTCCTCTGGTGTCCCAAGCCAGCTCTTAACCAACGCGCCACTTGGCCAGCCCAGCATTGTTCTTTTTTTCGTAGGATTGCTTTGGCTATTCAGGGTCTTTTGTAGTTCCATACGAATCTGATGATTTTTTATTCTATTAATTTAAAGAATGTCTCCACTTCATCACCCAGCTGGTAGGTGGAAGGGTTCGGACTAGAACCAAGGTTTATCTGACTTTAAAGCTTAAGCTTTAAACAATGATTCCATCATTTCTCAGCCTTTAGCCTGTAAAATACTATCTTCATTATTATTTCCTTAATATTTTGTTTAAATTAAAGTTTATTGGGGTGCCAATTCTTAGTAAGGTTACATAGGTTTCAGATGTACAATTCTACATTGTGTGTTCACTGCCTAGAGTCAGTTCTTCCATCACCATATATTTGATCCCTTTCACCCTCATCTCCCACCACCTCCCCCCACCCTCTGGTAACCACTAAACTATTGTCTGTGCCTATGAGTTTTTGTTCCTTTGTTTGTCTTGTTACTTTGTTGTTTTCTGTTTTATATACAACATATCAGTGAAATCATATGGTGCTCAACTTTTTCTGTGTGACTTACTTCGCTTAGCAGTATAATCTCCAGATCCATCTATGTTGTTGCAAATGGCACTATTTCATCTTTTCTTATGGCAGAATAGTGTTCCATTGTGTATATATACCACAGCTTCTTTCTCCAATCATCTATCACAGGACACTTTGGTTGTTTCCATGTATTGGCCACTGTAAATAAAGCTGCAATGAACATCAGAGCACATATCTTTATGGATAAATGTTTTCAGATTTTTTATGGGGATTGCATTAAATGTGTATATTGCTTTAGGTAATATTGCCATTTTAACTATGTTGATTCTTCCAATCCATGAGCATGGAACTTCTTTCCATTTATTTGTGTCTTCTTCAGTTTTTTTTTAAATGCCTTATAGTTTTCAGTGTATAGGTTTTTCGCATCCTTGGTTAAGTTTATTCCTAGGTATTATATATTTTTTTGCAATTGCAAAAGGAAAATATTTTTCTTTCATTTTCTGAGGTTTCATTGTTAGTATATAGGAATGCAATGGATTTTGTACATTGATTTTGTATCTGGCAACTTTACTGTGAACCCATTATTCTTATATTGCTCTTTCTGATGGAGACAGAGTTCTTGTACAGCTCTTTCATTTCTTCTAACTATTACGTCTCTTATCTTGTTCAATCTGTGTCATTTTCAGATTTCTATCTTCGATGTCATTGATTCTTTCCTTCATCTGGTCAGCTCTATTACCTAAGCTGGCTATTTCATTCTTCATTTCTTTTATTGAGTTCTTTTTTTAAATTATTTTTTATTGTGAAATACACATTTTTTAGAATTAGTTTCAGCTGTACAACACAGTGCAATAGTTATACTTTTTACCCCTCGAAGTGAAAACCCCC
>NW_017733057.1:115647-124901 GCF_001890085.2 Hipposideros armiger | reverse complement strand
CCTGAGAGCTGGAGGTTTATAGTAAGGGTTAAGCCTGAAAGCTGGCAGGCTGACAGGCTCTCAGGCCCAGGTGAGCAGCGTGGGAAGGTTGGCCGCTGAGGAGAAAACAGCCAACAGCCTTGAAAGCTACAGAGTGGAATGCCATCCTATTAACAGTTTCTGCTTGTTATGTTTTGCTTTAACCCTGGGAAGATTGCTTCCCTACACCTTATAGAAAGCTTCGGGGGAGGTGTCCCCTGGGAGGAAGGGACTATTCCCTCAAGTTCCCAAAACTCCCCTACCTAAGGAAAGTTACTTTTGCTATAAAAGCTGTGTATAAACAATAAACAGGGCCACTCTCTGCTATCAGCATTGGGTGGATCCCCTGTTCCCAGCTTTCATCTCTTTCTTTTCCAGTCTCCCACCCAATCCTCTCAGGTACCCTCTCGGTAGACTCCTGGATGATGAGTCAGGAGTGCTTGTTTGATGCACGGGTCGCATCAAATTGGCGCCCGACCAGGGACCTGAGCACGGATTGAAGGAAGCAGTAAGTGAGGAGATCCCTTGAAGGAAGGCGCGCTACGCTTCAGAAAAGGTAGGGGAAAAATCGGGGTGCGATATGGGGAGGAGCAGAACTGATCACTCTGGTATCTCTATATCTAATTTCGGGCAGGAGTAAAACATTAGAACAGTCAGGACAAACAGTCCATTGTACATAAAAGGTCATCAGCCCTCTTATAAATAGGGTCATTAGCCCATATAGACATAAGGATGGAACAGTCAGGGTCAAGGGACCATCAACTTTATCTGCAATGGCTTAGATCTATGCTGCGGGCTCATGGCAGCCCTGTTAAAGCTCATCAGTTGGAAGATTTTTTTCCTTATGTAAAGGATGCCTGTCCTTGGTTTCTGGAGGGAGGAACTCTTGATTCTGAAATCGGGGAAAAGGTTGGTGCACAGCTCCGAGAGCGTCAGGCACTCGATGGGCCTGGGAAGTCTCCCAGCAATGTGCTTTTGCTTTGGGAGTTGGTGCGGGACAGTCTCGATCCTAATCCAGAGGCTTTCTGTCCTTTGGAAACACAGTCTCAGCCTATAGTGGAAAGACTTAGTAGTGCTGTTCAGGAGTTTGAGGAGGCCAGATCTCAAGAGAAACAGATACTAGTTAGAGAGCAGCGGAGGCATAACGCTGAGTCAGAGGAATCTTTTGAGGAGGAGGAGGATGTGGTCCCTGAGAAGGAGGGGTCGGCTGTTGCCACCTGGACTGCATATTGTTCTCGACAGGGGCTTCCCGCATTCTGGGACCCGCCTCCATCATCGCCACCGCTGTGCTCAAGGCAGCAGCAGTCTGCTTCATGGCAGCTTGTCAAATATATCTCAGAGCACGATTCTGGAGTCGAGTGTTCTCTGGGGGTTAAGGCAGGCTATGGAAAGAGGCGAGGACTTTGGGGAGTATCAAAGATTTTGCTTTCTGGTAATAGAATGTCCAGACCCCAATAATCCAGGGCAGGTGCTCAGGGAGCATGAGCCTATTCTTTTTAAGATGCTTCAGGAACTCAAAGCCTCAACTGCCCAGTATGGACCTACTGCTCCTTTTACTTTGGCATTGCTTGAGACAGTTTCAGCAAACACACCTCTTACTCCAAAAGATTGGATAATGATAACTAAGGCTTCTCTAACTGGAGGGGATCATTTACTCTGGAAAGCGGAATTTGTTGACCAGTGAGAGCAGCAGGCAGAGCGAACTGCTGCACACCAGATACCTATTACAGCTGAGATGCTTAAGGGAGAAGGGAATTATGCAGGTATTTATAATCAAATAGGATATCCTCTGATAGCTTATTAACAGATTAATTTCTGTGCTACTAGGGCGTGGAGGGCACTTCCTACCACAGGGGCAAAGACAGAGGATCTGTCTCATGTAAGACAGCGTCCAGACGAGCCATATCAGGACTTCATCTCTTGGCTCCTGCAAGTCATAGGGTGGCTCATTAATGACCCAGGAGCTGCACAGCTTCTTGCCAAACAGTTAGCATTTGAAAATGCCAATTCTACCTGTAAATCTCTAATACAACATTATAGAAAAAAAGCTAATGTTTCAGATTTTACCCGCCTTTGTGTAGATGTAGGGCCATCTTATATTCAGGGCAATGGTCCTGCCATGGCACTACAAAAGGTTTTCAACCCAACACTGCAACAAAACAGGGAGATAAATCGTAAGGAGGGAGTATGCTATTCTTGTGGGCAGGCAGGCCATTTCACTAGGAAATGTCCTAGTAAAAATCCCCAGGTAGAGTCTGGACACTCAACTCAGATTTGCCCTAGATGCAGGCATGGAAAACAATGGGAAAAAGACTGTAGGTCTCAATTTGACATCAATGGGCAACCGTTTCCAGGAAACAGGACACAGGGCCAGCCCTGGCCCCGACAAATAATGAGGTCTTTAGCCCTTGTGCCTCTAGTGTCAGTAGACAGCCAGCAATCACTCACAGCTCCAGTGTCCAGGAACAACCCGTTCTGCAATCCTGGGGGAAGCCAACACAGCTCACTGTACAACAACTATGCCGCACCACCCCAGGGAGTGCAGGACTGGACCTCAACCCCACCTCCAGATTCATATTAACCCCACAAATGGGTCCACAGGTCATCTCCACTGGAGTTTATGGCCCTTTGCCACCTAATACAGTGGGGCTTCTTCTTAGCTGGAGTAGCTGGACCATGAAAGGACTTCAAGTCTTCCCGGGAGTCATAGATTCTGATTATACTGGAGAAATAAAAATTATGGCTGGAGCTTCCCGAGACATCATTCAGGTCCTTTCCACAGACAGAATAGCTCAAATCGTGCTTATTTCCACTGTAACAACAGGTAGACCTGCCTCTCAGCATGCGCGAGTGTCCCGAGGCTTTGGGTCCTCAGACTCATTTTGGGTCCAGAGAGTAGGGCAAGAACATCCCATTTTAAACTTCACTATAGAAGGAAAAACATTTCAGGGTCTCATTGATACAGGGGCTGATGTACCTTTAATTTCCAAACAACATCGGCCATCATCTTGGCCTGTACAGGAGGCTTTAACTAGTCTCCAGTGTATAGGGATGAAAACAGAACCTTTACAAAGTTCCAGAATATTAACTTGGAAAGACTCTGAGGGACATTCCGGAACTTTTACTCCATTCATCCTTGAAGGCCTCCCTGTTAACCTCTGGGGATGGGACATTTTGAGTCAAATATCAGTCATGATTTATAGTCTTAGTTCCTCAGCCACCAATATTATGTTCAATCAGGGATATATCCCAGGCCAGAGATTAGGCACCTCAGGAAAGGGCAGACTGGAGCCCATACAAACTATACCAAAGACTGACAGATCAGGACTAGAATATCAAAATTTTTCCTAGGGGCCTTGGTATCTCCTGCAGCCCACTCCAAGTTACTTAAGATTAAGTGGCTTACAAAGACGCCAGTATAGGTTGACCAATGGCCCTTAACTCAGGAGAAACTTCAGGCAGCCACGGAATTAGTTCAGGAATAGCTTGCTGCTGGACACATAGAGCCGTCCACCAGCCCGTGGAATACGCCTATATTTGTTATTAAAAAGAAATCCAAAAAATGGAGGCTGTTGCAAGACCTGCGAGCTGTTAATGCTGTTATGGAGGTCATGGGGAGCCTACAGCCTGGGCTTCCTTCCCCCACAGCTATTCCAGTAAATCATCATTTAATTGTTATAGATTTGAAGGATTGCTTTTTCACCATCCCTCTCCATCCTGATTATACAAAACATTTTGTATTTAGCGTTCCTAAACTTAGGGAGCCCATGCAATGTTTCCAATGGAAGGTTCTTCCCCAAGGCATGGCCAATAGTCGTACAATTTGTCAGATGTTTGTTAGTCAAGCCATCATGCCCATATGGCAATTACACCCAGAGGCTCATATCATTCATTATATGGATGATATCCTTATCTCACATGCTAATAAGGAGGTGTTATATCAAATATATTGGAGCCTTAAAGATAATCTGACTAAGGTAGGGCTAGTCATTACCCCAGAAAAGGTTCAGGAAAACTCTCCATTTTCTTATTTAGGTAATTTAATTACTCAGAGATTAATTAAACCACAAAAGGTACAGATTAGAACTAGCCACCTTAAAACACTTAATGATTTTCAGAAACTTCTTGGAGCTATTAACTGGATTAGGCCTTTTTTAAGATTAATTACTGGAGAGTTACAACCACTATTCAACATCCTCCAGGGGGAGCCTCGTCCGACCTCCCCCCGGAGTCTCACTCCAGAGGCAAAACTCGCCTTGGCCAGAGTGGAACAGGCCATTCAGCAGGCTCAGGTTACTCAAGTAGATCCATCCCAACCTGTATCTCTCATCATTTGTAATATAGACCTTATACCTACAGGGGTCATTTGACAACCTGCTGGTCCATTAGAGTGTCTATATTTAAAGAGCACTCCTTCTAAACATCTTTAGCCATATTATGAGTTAGCAGCTTTACTTATTACTAAGGGAAGACAAAGATATCTCCAGCTCTTTTGAAAAGAGCCTCAGGCCATTATAGTTCCTTTTAATAGTAGTCAGCAATCTTGGTTATATGCAAACTCCACGGAATGGCAAATAGCTTTGGAAAATTTTCCTGGTCAGCTTGGATGTCATTATTCTGCTAATAAACTCTTACAGTTTGCAAGGTCTGCATCATTCATTTTTCCCTCAGTGTTACAAGCTCAACCCATTCCAGGAGCAGTCACAGTTTTCATAGAAAGTTCCAGCAATGGCAGAGCAGCTGTCCACACTCCCACTCAGACCTTAACCAAAGTCACAGGGTATTGCTCAGCTCAGCAGATAGAGCTATCCGCAGTTACTTGGGCTTTACATATGTTTTCACACCAGTCATTAAACCTCTACACAGATAGTCGTTATGTTTTTAGTGTCTATAAGGTTATAGAGACAGCTCATGTTAGCTCAGCCACCACAGAGGGGCTGTTTCATATGCTCCATCAATTAAAACAGACCATTCTTGCTAGACAACAGCCACTGTATATTGGTCATATTAGAGCTCACTCTGATCTTCCAGGACCTTTGTCTGTAGGCAGTGCTGCTGCGAACGCGGTTACTCAACTGCTAGGTCTCTCAGTTCAGGCCTTTTTCATTACACCTACAAGCCCTATAGAAAAGGCCATGTAGTCTCATGCTCTTCACCACCAAAATGCTCGGTCACTAAAACATCCGTTTAAGATCACCCAAGAGCAGGCTAGACAGATACAGTGTGCCGGCTGTACAGCTTTGCTTCCTGAACCACATTTGGGAGTTAACCCTTGAGGGTTACTTCCAAATCACATTTGGCAGATGGATGTTACTCATATCCCTAGTTTTTTTTTAATTGGAGAATTGAGGGATGGGAACAGCGCTGGGGAATTGGGGAAGGGGAACAGACAAGTTGCTGTCCTTTTGTTCTTCAGTCTAGTTGTGGAGGACGTTGCTTCACTGGCCCAAGTTGGCACCATAATTGTGCTCTTCCTGGGCGAGGCAGATCAGTTGCCAACTTCTGGACAGCCATTCATGGCGGCTTGAGGGCCGCTCATGCTGGTTGCTAGCTACACACGGTAGCTCATGGCAACCCACTGCAGCAGGGGCTGCAGCCCACACTATTTCTGGTGACTCATGGCAACCCAGCTCCAGGTTGAGCTGTTGTTCAGCATCTTAGCTGTAGAAGACAGTGTCACTGGCCCTCATATGTGGGATCTGAACCAGGACCCTCTGGCGTCCCAAGCCAGCTCTTAACCAACGTGCCACTTGGCCGGCCCCTCATATCCCTAGTTTTAAAAGTAGTCCTTATGTTCATACCACTATTGACACTAAGTCTGGGTTCTTATTTGCCACAGCACATTATGGTGAGGCAAAAAAAAACATGTTATCAGTCACTGTTTCCAGGCATTAGCCTCTATGGGCATTCCAAAAGTCATAAAGACTGATAATGGACCTGGCTATACTAGCAAGGCTTTTAAAAATTTTTGCTTAACTTTTCAGATCCAACACCTCACAGGTATTCCATATATCCCACAGGGTCAGGGAATTATTGAGCGTTCTCATTGCTCACTCAAAAATCAATTATTAAAACAAAAAGGGGGAGACTATGGGAATTCAGTATACAACCAACTAAATCATGCACTTTTCACTTTAAATTTTTTACAAACAGATGCTCAAGGTCACTCTGCAGCAGACCATTTCTGGAATTCCAGTCCTGCTGCAGAGGCTCTTGTCTGCTAGAAAGACCCCCTCATGGGTAGTTGGCATGGACCGGATCCGGTCCTGGTGTAGGGGAAAGGACATGTTTGTGTTTTTCCTAGGACAGTGGACGGTCCTTGGTGGCTTCCAGAACGCCTAGTCAAACAGCACCATGGAGAAACCAGAGCGCCAACAGTCCAGGAGGGCGAGAAAGAGATCAGCCCAAACCTGGAAACAGGTTAAGCTTAATAAATTCCTAATTACAATATTGGTTATTCTGACATGGCAGGTAAGTATAACATGGGAGGACACGTATTGGACGTATTTCCCAAACCCCCCGATGCTTGCTCCCGTGACGTGGGAAATCAAGCCAGTCCTAGTTTGGATTAATTCTTCCATCCCACTTGGAGGCAGGACAAAAAACTTAACCTTTCAACAGACAGCCTTTAACTATGTTGGTCTGTCCCGGCTTCCTCCACTTTGTGCCTCCCAAACACCCATGATGGGATGCCTTCATTTGGAAAACATAACAAAAAAGAGTTCAGGGAAAGATAGACACAATCCATACCTAACATACAGATCAGAGTTAACTTTTACAGGACCGTCAGGAAGGCAGCCTCAACAAGCAGGCGCACAGAAGCTGCTCCCTCTGTGCATGCAAAGCCCCTATCAATATAATGACGGTCATATCATATGGAGAGATTGTGCCTATCTGATAGCTACAAGCTATCAGCTACCAGACTCGCACTTTAGTGTCTCTGATTGGGCCATCCCTTATTATAGTACAGGGACACAGCTCCCCAAACCAGAAGGGTTTGTTGCCCTTGTACTGACCCCAAACATACCCATTATCCAAGGAGACAACTGGAGGCTATGGGCAGCCTCAGATTATATAACTCACCTTAACTCTCAAACACCCTGGGGCCAGGATGTAAAGCACTACACCATTACTGCCTGTGTCCAAGCCCCCAGTGTCATTTTGGTTGGAGGGATACAGATTAGTAAGGCTCAGTCTATGTCTAATATTTCCTGTCCAAATTGTCATCTCACCAACTGTATTGATCCAAGGGACAAAGGACAGTCTATGCTAGTCCTTCGTCAACCACCTTATGTTGTCATTCCCACTACTATTGAGGGACCTTGGTATGATGACCCAGGGATATGAGCCCTTGAAGAAATAAACACGGGTTTAAGCCGAGAACGATGGGCATTCGGACTCATCATAGCAGGACTTGCAGCAGTTATTTCTATCATAGCCACGGCAATTACAGCCACTGTATCTTTAATCAATTCTATCAAAACAGCAGATTATGTTGAACAGCTTGCTCAAAATGCTTCTTCAGCGCTTTATATTCAAGAAGATATAGATACAAAAATGGAACTCCGCCTTAGTGCATTGGAAGACGTTGTTCTTCAGATAGGTAATAAAGTTGAGGACGTACGCTGCTATCTTGCTCTCCGATGTCATGCTAAGTATTGAGGGATTTGCATCACTCGTTATTAGTATAACTGTATCCAGTGGAATTGGAACATCATTTTTAATCACCTTCAGGGCATTTGGCATAGTACAAATCTTAGTATCGACCTTGACTTGCTTCACAAAGAAATTATTCCTATGCAGGATAGCAAACTGGATATTACTAACCCAAAAGATCTAGCTAAGGATGTAATTAACACATTTAACAAGTTGAAATCAATTTCCATTGTCCAGACTATCACCTGGACTTTAGTAGGGATTGTAGTTCTCTTGTTTCTAATATTGTGCTTTGTTTCAGTTTGCCAAGCAGTTTTGAAATCTTACCTTCAGGCAATCAGCCTAGAGGTTCATCGCACACGACTCATGATGGAGATGAAACGCCTGTCCATGATGGTGTTAGTTCTCTGTATAGCCCCACTGCTCACCCTCTAGTTAATACTCTTTATGTCCGGCAGTTATACTCCATCCCCACCCCTAGATTTGGCTTCGCGAGGCTGGCCCCATAGGATGACTGGATAGTCAATGACGGGTAAGATCCCACCAGGAAGGATGAGCCTAAGACAGACCCTAGCCATGAGATGGCTGGTTAGCCCATGATGGGTAAGATTCCATTCCTCGAGGAGGATGACCCAAGGTAGACACAGTCACCACGATGCCAACCACAGCCTCAGTAAATCAGAGGTTTGCCTTTAAATAATAAATAAAAAAGGGGGAGATGGAGGGAGCCAGAGGTTTGTAGTAAGGGTTAAGCCTGAGAGCTGGAGGTTTATAGTAAGGGTTAAGTCTGAAAGCTGGCAGGATGACAGGCTCTCAGGCCCGGGGTGAGCAGCGTGGGAAGGTTGGCCACTGAGGAGAAAACAGCCAACGGCCTTGAAAGCTAGAGTGGAATGCCATCCTATTAACAGTTTCTGCTTATGTTTTACTTTAACCCTGGGAAGATTGCTTCTCTACACCTTATGGAAAGCCCCGGGGGAGGTGTCTCCTGGGAGGAGGGGACTATTCCCTCAAGTTCCCAAAACTCCCCTACCTAAGGAAAGTTACTTTTGGTATAAAAGCTGTGTGTAAACAATAAATGGGGCCACTCTCTGCTATCAGCATTGGGTGGACCTCCTGTTCCCAGATTTCATCTCTACTTTCTTTCTTTTCTAGTCTCCCACCCAATCCTCTCAGGTACCCTCTCAGTAGACTCTTGGCTGATGAGTCAGGAGTGCTCCTTTGATACGTGGGCCATGTCAGTCGCAAATGGTACGATTTCATTCTTTATAGTGGAGTAATAGTCCATTGTATAAATGTACCACAGTTTCTTAATCCAGTCATCTACCGATGAGCATTTCGGTTGTTTCCAAGTCTTGGCTATTGTGAATAGCGCTGCAATAAACATAGGGGTGCATATATTTTTTTCAAATTAGCATCTTTGATTTCTCTGGAGAGATACCCAAGACTGGAATTGCTGGGTCATACGGTAGTTCTATTTCCAGTTTTTTGAGATATCTCCATACTGATTTCCATAATGGCTGCACCAATCTGCAGTCCCACCAACAGTGCACCAGGGTTCCCTTTCCTCCACAGCCTCACCA
>NW_017733057.1:108808-109976 GCF_001890085.2 Hipposideros armiger | reverse complement strand
CATATAGAAAAAGCCACCTTGAGACTGATAGGAGGGGTGGACATGTGGAACTGGCTGGTCCCCATACCCATGTGTGAACATTAAAAATATGGAGGGATTTCTTGGCTGTGGAGGTCCCTCTGAGGAGCAGGGGATCTTATCTCCACACTAGGCTCCCAAGCTCAGGATTTCAGTGCCAGGAACAGAAGTACAGAAGCGGAGATTGAGGCTGGGTGAGTCAAAGGGCAGCTGAAGTCCCAGGCATTCCTCTTAATGGCCCTGCACATAGACTAACTCACTGATCGACTAACTTGATCTAAGTTTCAGTGCTGGGGCAGCAGTTGAAAAGGTGCCAGGAACATATGGAGAGGAACTGCAATGTCTGGCCTCAGGGAAAGGGCTGGAGGGGAAGTTCTCTCCAAAACAGAAGTGTTGGCAGAATGCAGTTTCTTTGTTGACCCCTCATCTATCTCAGCATGCAGATGCAGACAGACACCATATCGGAGTCTACATCAATCTGGCTAACACCTTTCATCTGCTCCACCTTGGTGATTCCCTGAGACCCACACCACCCAAATTTCGGGCACATCCAAGCTGTTTCCAGTGGCTTTTCCATACAAATGGCCTGTCTTGTCTCATGCTGTGGACTTTCCCAAAATCTCTCAAGCAAGCCGCATCTGGCTTCAGTATGCCTTGTGTTTCTTGCAGAGTAACTCCAAACCTGGCAGTACAAGCAGCTGGGCTCAGTTCATGACTTGGCTTTTCAAGGCACTTCCAAGGCTAGTACCAGTGATGGCCATCTTCAGATTGCTTTGTGGCTCATTCCAGGTGGCCCTAGGAAGGGCACAGCCTGTAGCTGAGCTTGGCCTGTGGCAGAGGCCCTCACAGGAGGGCCCCAGAGCTGGCACACCCAGTGACCAGATTCAGACCAAGCCAGAGCATCTCTAGCTACCTTCAAAAATGACACACTATAGTCACAGCCAGTCCTCACAACCAATCAGCCCAAGGGTCAATCACTCTGACTTATGTGCAGACAGTAACAAAGGCTCAACTAAAACAGGAGAGCACACATAGCCCACACAAGGGACACACCTGGAGGACTGGGCTCAGGTGACCAAGGACAGTGTGCCAGTGGGCCCCACTAGGCACTGACTACATAAAGCCACTCTACTAAGACCAGGAAATATAT
>NW_017733057.1:101448-107213 GCF_001890085.2 Hipposideros armiger | reverse complement strand
ACAAGCTGCAGAAGCCTTTTACAGAATCAGTGGCCCATGGTGTCCTTGAAAAATTTCAATGGTGGTCAGTCAGCCACAAAATGTCCTACATCCACTCTTTGTCACCTCTTGGGGATCTGCTGGTCCGAGGTGAATAGGTGCTGGCCCTGGTGTTCTTAGGGAGTTTTGCGAAGTAGTCACAGGCCCAGCACTGGCCCAGGAACTGAATCTGTATTAACTTTGTAAAAACCACCGGCTATACCTCATGACTCTTTGGGACTCCACCTCACCCAGCTAGTGTTCCATCGCCAGGGATGCTCTCAACACTGGGTCAATGGAACTGGCCCATGCACCTAAAGAGGCTCTTTTAGTGGCTGAGCCTTACTGGTAGCCAGCAGGTAACAAAAGTCCTAGGGGAGCCTTGAGCCTTTTGCTAAGCTACCCCAGACCCAGTACTCATGACAGCCAGCCTCAGGTCACAGCAAAGCCAGCCCTATATGCCTCCAGGTCCAGCATAAGTAGTAACAAATCACATATAGCTTTGTAGCTCCTACCATATAGCCCCAGGCCTGTCACAGAAAAGGCTGAAATTAGCCTGCATAGGATCCCCTCCTAAGGAACACCAGAAATAGCACATCCAGAAGCCAGATTCACCTACAAGTGGCACACACAAAGGGTGGTCTTAACAGTCACAAGAGCTCACTGGGTAGAATCCCACTCTAAGGGGTCAGCCCCCCCACAGAAGCTCATACACTGTGGGCATAGCCAATCCTCACAGATAGTCATGCTGGAAGTCAATCCCACTTACTGACCTGCCAAAAGCAATTAGGTTAAACTACAACAGGAGAATACACACAATACATACAAAGAACACTGATGGAACACATGCACAGGTGATCAGGGAGATTACAACACTGGACCACACAGAACTCATACTACATAAGGCCACTTGGCAAAGACTGAGAGACGTAGGAGATCTACATAATACATAGAAGCAAATACAAAGAGGCAGCCAGAATGAGAAAACAAGGAAATATATCCCAAATTAAAAAATGAGAAAAAACTCCAGAAAAAGAATAAATGAAATGGAGGCAGCCAGCCTACCTGACACAGAGATTAAATAACTAGTTATAAGAATGATTAAGGAACATAGTGAGACTTCAACGGAGATAATGAGGGTAAAGAAAGACGTAAACACCATGAAAAAAAAACCAGTCAAATAATGAATACAATAAATGAAATGAAGTATACACTAGAAGGCATCAACAATGGATTAGATGAAGCAGAGGATGAAATCAGCAATTTAGAAAACAAGGTAGAAGAAAACGCCCAATGGAAATTAAAAAAAAAACAATTAAAAAAATGAAGATACTTTAAGGGACCTCTGTGACAACATCAAGTATAAAAACATTAGCATGATAGAAGTTCTATTATAGAAGGGGAAGAGAGGAAACAAGGGATTGAGAACCAATTTCAAGAAATAATGACTGAAAACTTCCCTAACCTGGCAAAAGAAAGACACAGAAGCCCAGGAAGTGCAGAGAGTCCCAAACAAGATAAACTTACACAGGCCCACACCAAGACACATTATAATTAGACTGGCAAATGTTAAAGACAAAGAGAGAATCCTAAAAAAAGAAAGAAAGACAACTAGTTACTTACAAGGGAGCTTCCATAAGAGTGTCAGCTGATTTCATCATACACCTGAAATCTATGTAACTTGCTAACAATTGTCACCCCAATAAACTTTAATTAAAAAAAAAAGAAACTTTGCAGGCCAGCAGGAGTTGGCACAAAATATTTAAAATGATGAAAAGCAAGGGCATACAAGTCAGACTACTCTACCCAACAAGGCTATCATTTAAAAATCAAAGGACAGGTAAAGTGCTTCCCAGACAAGAAAAAGATAAAGAAATTCACTACCACCAAGACAATATTATAGGAAATGTTAAAGGGACTACTTTAAGAAAAAGAAGGGGAAAAACAAAAACAACAACAACAAAAAAGATCAATGATATGACTAACAAAATAGCAATAACTATGCACCTATCAGTAATCAGTTTAAATGTAAATGGCTTAAATTCTTCAATCAAAAGACATAGCATAGCTGAATGGATAAGAAAACAAGAACCACACATATGCTATCTACAAGAGAACCACCTTAGATTGAAAGACACACATAACTGAAAGTAAAGGGATGGAAAAAGATATTTCATGCAAATAGAAACGAGTAAAAAGCTGGAATAGCAATACTTACATTGGCAAAAAATAGATATTAAAATGAAGACTATAACAACAGACAAAGAAGTACATTACCTAATGATAAAGGGATCAATCCAAAAAGAGAATATAAACATTGTAAATATTTATGCACCAAACATAGGAACACCTAAATATATAAAGCAAATATTGACTGACATAAAAGGAGAGATTGACAGTAATACAGTCATAGTAGGGGACTTTAACACTCCATTGTCACTAATGGACAGATCTTCCAGACAGAAAGTCAACACAGAAACAGTGGCTTTAAATGACACACTAGACCACATGGATTTAATTGAAAATTTTAGAGCATATCTCCTCACAAAACAAGTCTCAATAAATTGAAGAAGATGAAATCATATCAAACATTTTTGATGACTACAATGGTATGAAACTAGAAATCAATTTTTTAAAAATCCTGAAAAACACACAAATATATGGACTAAATAATATGCTACTAAACAATAAATGAGTTAGCAATGAGATCAAGGAAGAAATCAAAAGATACCCAAGACAAGTGGAAAAACCCACAATGACCAAAATTTATGGAACAGAGTGAAAGCAGTCATTAGAGAGAAATTCATAGCAATGCAGGCTTACCTCAAGAAACAAGTAAAATCTCAAATGAACTGTGTATCTTTATACCTAAGGGAACTGGAAAAAACACAGCAAAATAAGTCCAAAGCGAGTACAAAGAAGGAAATAACAAAGATCAGAGTGGAAATAAATGAAATAGAGAACAAAAACAAACAAAATACAAAAGCTCAATGAAACCAAGAGCTGTTTTTTTTTTCAAGAGCTTTTTTTAAAAAAAGATAAACAAAATTGACAAACCTGTTATGAGACTCATTAAGAAAAAAAAAAAGAGGGCCGGCCGAGTGGCGCGATGGTTAAGAACTGGCTTGCAATGCCAGAGGACCCCGGTTCGAATCCCACTTATGAGGGCCAGTGACACTGCCCTCCACAGCTAAGATGCTGAACAGCAGCTCAACCTGGAGCTGGGCTGCTGTGAGATGAATCGCCGGCGATGGCGTAGGCTGCAGCCCCTGTGGCAGTGGGTTGCCATGGGCTACCGTATGTAGCCAGCAGCCAGCATGAGTGGCCAGCAGCCAGCGTGAGCGGCCAGCAGCCGCAGTGACTGGCTGTCCAGAAGCTGGCGACTGATCTGCCTCGCCCNCTGTGGAGGGCAGTGTCACTGGCCCTCATATGTGGGATCCGAACCGGGGCCCTCTGGCATCCCAAGCGAGTTCTTAACCATCGCGCCACTCGGTCGGCCCTGAAAGTTTATTTTTTATCCTACTACCTTACTAAATTCATTCCTCAGTTCTAACAGTTTTTTGGTGGAGTCTTTGGGATTCTCTATATATAATATCATGTCATCTGCATATAATGACAGTTTTATTTTCTCCTTTTCAATTTAGATGCCTTTTATTTCATTTTCTTGTCTGATTGCTGTGGCTAGAACTTCCAGAACTATGTTGAATAGAAGTGGTGGAAATGGGCAGCCTTGTCTTGTTCCTGATTTTAAGGGGAAAGCTTTTAGCCTTTCCCCATTGAGTACGATGTTTGGTGTAGGCTTATCATATATGGCCTTTATTATGTTGAGATATGATCCCACTATTCCCCCTTTGCTAAGAGTTTTTATCATAAATGGCTGCTGGATTTTGTCAAATGCTTTTTCTGCATTTATTGATATGATCATATGATTTTTATTTTTCGTTTTGGTAATGTGATGTATTATGTTAATTTATTTGTGGTTATAGAACCAACCTTGCATACGCGGAATGAATCCCACTTGATCGTGGTGTATGATCATTTTAATGTGATGCTGAATTTGGTTTCCTAGTATTTTGTTGAGGATTTTTACATCTATGTTCATTAGGGATATCAGCCTGTAGTTTTCTTTTTTTACAATATATTTGTCTGATTTTGGGATCAGAGTAATAGTGGCCTCTATTGAGTTCTTAATCTCCATAAATTTTACTTGGTTCTTTTAAAAAATTTCAACCTTGTTGGTAAAATGTTCATTTTGTTCTTTGATTGTGTTTCTGAGTCCATTAAACTGCCTGTCTGTTTTCTTGCATCTCGTTGAGTTTTTTTAGAAGTGCAATATTGAGTTCCCTGTTATTTAAGTCACATATTTCCATGTCTTTAAGTTCATTTTCTGGAGACGTTCCAATTTGTTTCTGAGCTACCTTGTTACCTTGGTTATTCATGGCAATCAATGAATCATAATTTCTCTTTCTAGGCATCTACAGGAGTGGGTTCTGCAACAGGTTGGTAAGAAGAGGTCTTTCTTTTGCTTTCCAGTGGGTGTTGCTAGAATGCTTTATTTTCTCTCCTACTGCAGCCTTTTATTCTCTCTCATGCTGTAGTGTTATATTTTCTCTACACTGTTCTGGGGAGATTTTCTGGAATGTAGGCTTCTGCTCTGTGAGCAGGTCACCTGCATCTCAGGGCACTACCTGTGTTGGGGGATGTGGAGAGCTTCTGAAGTTATGAAGCTCTTTCTGCTCCAAATTCATGGCATATGTGTTTCAGCATCTCTGTTTACCCCTGCAGTGATCTGCCTAGATAGGTGGGAGCAGGGGCACAGTGGGTTGTGACAGGTGGCTCTGAGCAATGGTGGCATCCATCAGCACCCAAAACTCCCTCCTTTTTGCCCAAACTAGTTGGGCTGCAATTCTGTCTCTGCACACTCGCAGTTCTCAGAACAGCAAACATTCTGTTCTTTTGATCTGACAGTGCTACCATTCCACTTCTAGCACCAGGAGGAGGTTTGGGGTGGGGCAAGCTCTTGGAGGGTAGGGAGGGGTTGACTAAGCTTTGTGCTTATGCCTTCCATCAGTGAGGGCTTAATCCACCATTTTTACAGTTATTCCCTCAGTCTTTGCTCAGAGGTCTCTGCCGTAAGTGTTGGGTTCATAAGTGTTGTATGCTGATCCCTCAGGCAGGACTGTAGGCCATAAGGGGAGCGCTAGCAATCCAAACTGTTCCCTCTCCTGTGACTTCAGTAACTCTGCAATGCAGGGTGCTAGGAGCTCCGGTCTACATCCTGCAGTGGCACGACCCATATCTCCACACTTCCCCCCCTCCTGCCCCTCTCGCCCATTTTGCCCACCTTTAGATTATTTCAATTGCGTGTTTGTTAGTCTTGCCTGTCTGCTACACAGGGAGTCCTTGTGGAATTACAGCTATTGAATTTATTGTAAATTCCAGGGCAGATTGCAATCGGCTCATCTCACATTGATATTTCTATCACCTCCTTAATATTTTGGAATCAACTCACTTTTTATATTTAAACAAATTTTCATTAAAAGGAAACCTTATGTCACTATCAGATATTGAAATCTAGTATCAAGTGCCCTAAATAAAACTGTAACAAGAACCCTGTAATTGTTAATTATAAATGTTCATCTAGATATGACTAACCATCATCTCACATCTCATTGGCAGTTTGCCTCACAGACTTTCGGCAACACTACATTGTTCTAAGCAATTTCTCCATCCTCAAGATTATAATG
>NW_017733057.1:91680-94698 GCF_001890085.2 Hipposideros armiger | reverse complement strand
GGAGGGAAGGATCCCAAGCTCATTTTATGAGGCCACCATTACCATGATGCCAAAACCAGAAAAAGACATTATTAAAAAAGAAAACTATAGGACAATATCCTTAGTGAACATAGATGCAAAAATCTTCAACAAATTATTGGCAAACCGAATTCAGAAATACAATAAAAATGTCATACTCCATGATCAAGTGGGATTAATTCCTAGTATGCTAGGTTGGTTCAATGTGCACAACTCAATTTACATGATACACTGCATAAACAGAATGAAAAATAAAAATCATATGGTTATATCAATAGATGCAGAAAAAGCAATTAACACAACCCAGCATTCATTTGTGATAAAAACTCTCAGCAAAGTGGTAATACAGTGAACATATCTCAACATAATAAAGGCCCTATATGACAAACCCACAGCTAATAGCATACTCAATGGGGAAAATCTGAAAACATTTCCCTTAAGATCAGGAACAAGACAAGGATGCCCACTTTCACCATTTTTCTTCAACACAGTACATACTTGAAAGTTCTAGCCACAGCAATCAGACAAGAAAAAAAAGGCATCCAAATTGGAAAAGAGAAAGTAAATTGTCATTATTTTCAGATGATGTGATACTATATATAGAGAACCCCAAAGATTCCACCAAAACACTATTAGAACTGATAAATGAATTTAGTAAACAGGACACAAAATTAATATTCAGAAATCAGTTGCATTTATATACACCAATAATGAAGTATCAGAAAGAGAAATTAAGAAAACAATCCCATTTACAATTGCATAAAAATTACCCATCAAAATAAAATTATTGCTTGCAAGGAAAAAAATTAGGATACTCAGGGATAAATTTAACCAAGGAAGTAAAGGACCTATACTCAGAAAATCATAAGATATTGAAGAGATAAATTAAAGAAGATACAAATAAATGGAAACATATACCCTGCTCTTGGATAGGAAGAATTAATATAGTTAAAATGTCCATACTACCCAAGGCAATGTATAGCTTCAATGCAATGCCAATCAAATACCAATGACATTTTTCACAGAACTAGAACAAATAATCCTAAAATGCATATGGAACCATAAAAGACCACGAATAGCCATGGCAATCCTGAGAAATAAAAACAAAGTAGGAGGTATCAAGCTATCTTTTATCTAACTATACTACAAGGCCGTAGTAATCAAAACAGCATGGTATTGGCATAAAAACAGACACAAAGATCAATGGAACAGACATAGATCCATGTCTATATGATCATTTAATCTATGACAAAGGAAGCAAGAATATATATTAGGAAGCAAGAATATATATTGGGGTAAAGACAGTCTATTTAATAAATGTTGCTGGGAACATTGAACAGATACATGCAAAAACATGAAAGTGGACCACCTTCTTATGCCATATACAAGAATAAACTCAAAATGGATTAAAGTCTCAAACGTAAGACCCCAAACCATAAAACTCCTAGGAGAACATATAGGGTGTAAACTCACAACATTATCCTTAGTAATATTTTTACTTATATATCTCTTCGGGCAAGGGAAGCAAAAGAAAAAAAATAAACATATGGGACTAATCAAACTAAAAAGTTTTTCCCAGCAAAGTAAACCATCAACAAAACAAAAAGATATCTTACTGAATGGAGAAGATAATTGTCATTGATACATCTGATAAGGACTTAATATCCAAAATTTGTATCAAACTCATACAACTCATCACCAAAAAACACAAACAATTTAATAAAAAATTGGGCAGAGGACATGAAGAGACATTTTTCCAAAGAGGATATACAGATGACCAATAGACATGTGAAAAGATGCTGAACATCACTAATCATCAGAGAAATGCAAATAAAAACTCCAATGGGATACCACCTCACTTCTGTCAGAATGACTGTCATCAATAAATTAACAACAAGTGTTGGTGAGGATGTGGAGAAAAGTAACACTGGTGCACTGTTGGTAGAATTGCAAATTAGTGCAGCCACTATGGAAAACAGTACGAAGGTTCCTCAAAAATTAAAAATAGAACTTATGACTCAACAATTTCACTTCTGGGTATTTATCCAAAGAAATCCAAAACACTAATTTGAAAAAATATAAGCACACCTATGTTTCTTGCAGTACTATTCACAATAGCCAAGATATAGATACAAGCAAAATGCCCATCAATAGACGATTGGATAAAGAAATTGTGGTACATTTATACAATGGAGTATTATTCTGCTATAAAAAATAATGGAATATTACCGTTTGCTTCAACATGGATGGATCTACAGGATATTATACTTAGCAAAATAAGTCATACTGAGAAAGAAGAATTCCATATGATCTCATATGTGGAATTAAAAGAACAAAATCATACAAAGAAAACAAACAGAACTATAGATACAGAGGACATTCTGATGGTTACTAGATGGGAGGGGGTTGGGGGGCTGGGTGGGAAAGGTGAAGGGATTAAGAAGTACAAATTGATAGTTACTGGAGAATCATGGGGATGTAAAATACTGTATGGGGAATATAGTCAGTAGTATTTTTCAAACTATGTATAGTGTCAGATGGGTAGTAGACTTATTGAGGGATCACTTCATAAATTATATAAATGTCTAACCACTATGCTGTACACCTGAAGCTAATATAAAATAATATTGCATGTGAGTTATAATTTAAAAGTAGTCACAGAAATGTGTAATGAAGCATGGGGAATATAATCAATAATGTTCTTATTACTATGTACAGTGTCAGGTGAGAGTTTTGGGGGTTATAGCTTTGTGAGTTATGTAAATATCTGATCACAATTTTGTTCTGTATGCATAAAACCAATAAAAAAAGAATGAAATCCTTCCATCTATAACAACATGGATGGACCTGCAGGGTATTGTGCTGAATGGAGTAAGTCAGACACAGAAAGACAAATGTCATGTGAATTCATTTATATGTGAAATCTAAATAATAAGATAAACAAACAAAACATAATCAAACCCACAGATACAGAGAACATTTTAAGGGTTTCCAGATGGG
>NW_017733057.1:84062-91125 GCF_001890085.2 Hipposideros armiger | reverse complement strand
TGGTTCTGCTGCTCAGAGCTCACGCTCCCAAGCCAACTATTAACCAATGAACCACTTGGCCAGCCAAATTTTAATATATTTAAATAAATACATAAGAAAGAAAGACCTGAAAGAAGTTGCTGTGTTAAGCTGTGCAGATATTAAGAGGAAGAGGATTCTTGGCAGAGGGAATAGCCAGCACAAAGAGCTCAAGTTAGGCACATACTTGGTGTGTTCTAGGAAAAACAAGGAACCTAGTGTGGCTGGATGAAAGTTAGGGGGAGAGAAGTAGAGGTGGGCAAGTTGCTTATGGCTGTGTAGGCCATTGTAAGGACAAGGACTTTCACGTTTCCCTTTACTATGAGATGAAAAGACAGCAGATGGTTTTGAGCCGAAGAGTGGCATGATCTCACTTTAGTTGCTGTGGGGAGGATAGACTATAGAGAGGGGCAAGGATGAGGCTATATTGGTGGTGGGGGTAGTATTTGGATTTGTCTCGATGTTCTAACTGTTGTGGGGATGGCATGGAGAAATTTGTGACCCTGGACTTTGTGCAACAAGGTTAAAAGGGAGAAATAAATCATATATGAAAGTGTGTTTAACATTTACAGACGTGGCTTCTCTGTATTCATTAAGAGCAAAACAAACACAACTTGCCAATTTGAATACCTTTCTCTTTTGTCTCATTCCACCTCTGATACCCCTCCTGACCTATTCCTTGAGTATTCTTAGACACATCCCCCATCCCTCATAGTGACCTAGGTCTCTTGTCCTGCTTTGCCTCCCACTTTTGACATTAAAAAGAGATAAAGACTTCTGCATTGATATGAGTGGAGATCTGATTATAGCAGCCACTGTGAAACAGCAACAGACAGTAGAGACACTTAATGTGTAAAATGTTCTCTCCTGGAAAAAAAAATCAATGCCATAAATGTGGACTTAATGGGACCCCTTGGGGCATGAGTGTCTGGGCAATGTAACATCCTAGTTAATTGAAAGGTAACCCACTCCTCACCCTTGTTTTTTCCCTCCTTTTCTTTGCATTAGCTGTTGTTTCTGAGTATAAAATAATGGTTTTTACTGTGTGCTTGTAATGTGCCAGGCACTGTGCTAGGTGTTTTACAGACATTGTCTTATTTAATCCCTGTAACCACTGATGATGCAGATAATATCATTATCCCTGCTTTGTTCATCTTATTTTTAAAATAATTTTTTATTTTTCAATTACCGTTGACATACAATATTATATTAGTTTCAGGTGTACAACAAAGTAATTAGACACATATAACTTACAAAGTGATCACCTTGATAAATCTAGAATGCATCTGACACCATAATTATTACAATATTATTGACTATATTCCTTGTGCTATACTCGACATCACCATGACTATTTTGTAACTACCAATCTGTAACTCTTAATCCCTTCCCTCCTTCACTCATTCATCTAACTCTTACCCACAATCCGGAAAGCATCAAAATATTGTCTATATCTATGACTTTGTTTCTGTTTTGTTTGTTTATTATCCTGTTCTCTAGATTTCACATATAAGTGAAATGATATGATATTTATCTTTCTCTGTCTGACTGACTCCACTCAGCATAATATCCTCTAGGTCCATCCATGTTGTAGATGGCAAGATTTCATTGTCTTTCATGGCTGAACAATATTCCATTGTATATATGTACCACCCTCTTATTTATCCATTCATCCATTCAGGGACAACCAAGCTGCCTCCACATCTTGGCTATTGTAAATAATGCCGCAGTGAACATATGGATGCACACGTCCCATCGAAGTAGCATTTTGGGTTTCTTGGGATAAATACCCAGAAGTGGAATTACTGGGTCCTTATTTGTCTCTTTTTATA
Source organism: Hipposideros armiger (assembly GCF_001890085.2). Lineage (NCBI taxonomy): Eukaryota > Metazoa > Chordata > Mammalia > Chiroptera > Hipposideridae > Hipposideros > Hipposideros armiger. The sequence continues at coordinate 89,275 of NW_017733057.1, read as the reverse complement.
TAGCATTTATTTTTAAATTAAAGTTTATTGGGATGACAGTGGTAAAGTTACATGGGTCTCAAGTGTAAAATTCTGTACTACATCACCTACATATTACATTGTGTGCTCAACAACCAGAGTCAGTTCTCTCTCCATTACCTTATATTTGACCCCTGTAACCCTCATCCACCACCCACCCTTACCCTCTGGTAACCACTAATCTGTTGTCTGTGTCTATGGGTTTTTGTTTCTTCATTTGTTTATCTTGTTCCTTCGTTGTATTCAGTTCTTTTTTCTGATTTTATTTATTTATTATTTATTTATTTATTTATTTATTTTATGTACCACATATTAGTGAAACCATATGGTTCTCAACTTTTTCTGTCGGGCTTATTACACTTAGCCTAATAATCTCAAGATCCATCCATTTTTATAACAAATGGCACTATTTCATCTTTACTTATGGCAGAAGAGTATTCCATTTTGTATATATGCTACATATTTTTTGGTTTTTCTTTTTTATTTACTTTTTGCATATCTGCTTAATTTCTCCATTTTCCTCATTTTTAATTTATTTTTCACAATCTATTTTTAAACTGTCAATATGGGAGTACATTATTTTGATTAGTTTCAGGTGTACAAAACAATGTAATAGTTAGACATTTTACCCTTCACAAAGTGATAACCCCCCTTCCCCTATCTATTGCCCCTCTGATATTGTGTGTATCTATTACAATTCCATTGACTATTCCCTATACTATACTTTATATCCCGTGATTTTATATATATATATATATATATATAATTATAGTTGACATATAATATTATTCAGCTTTAGCGTCAGGTGTACAGTGCAGTATTCAAAGATCTACACTGTCTATGAAGTGGTCTTTCTAATAAGACATGTGCGCATCTGACACCATACATAATCTTTACAACATTATTGATTTTATTTGCCAAACTATCTTTCATATCCCCATGGCAATATTGTAGTTACCAATTTATGCTGTGTAAACCCTTCCCCTTCTCCCTCATCCCCACACATCTTCTTTATCCAATCATCTATTGAAGGACACTTTGGTTTCCATGTCTTAGCCACTGTAAATAAAGCTGCAATGAACATTGGAGAACATATATATTTTCTTCTTTTTCAGACTCTCCTTTTTAAAAAATTAGTTTCAGGTGTACAACACAATGTAATAGTTATACATTTACACCCTCATAATGTGAAGCCCCCATCCCCTAATCTACTACCATTGTGACATCATATATAACTGTTACAATTCCATTGACTCTATTCACTATGCTATACTCCACATCCTGTGACATATTGGGTCTTTGGAAAAGTCACGACATATTTTGTCTATGTTTTCAAAGGTCATTTATTTATATAAAGAACAAAGATCAATCAATGATATATTTCCCATTTTGTTTGATAACCTTTTGCCACTTTTCAGTGAGCTTCATAATTCCTCATTCATAGAAGGACCTGTCTTTATTTGCAAAAAACTGAACAAGGTGCTGATTTAAAGCCTAATCTGTATTGAACATTATACTACACAAGGAGTTTTGAAGAGAGCGAAACAAGTGGAAGTCTGATGTTGCAATGCCAGGCGAGTATGGTGGGTGTGGCAACACATCCATCCAAGCTCCAATAATTTTTGACGGGTGACCAAACTTGTATGTGGTCTCACGTTGTCGTGATGGAACACAACTCCTTTACAATTAACAAGCTCTGGACGTTTCTGGATGATGGATTCATTCAAACTGTCCAATTACCGACAGTACACATTCAAATTTATTGTTCGGTTCCTTGGTAGGAGCTCAAAAAACAAGACACCTTTAAAATCCCACCACACTGACAGCATAACCTTCCTCTGATGAATGTCTTCTTTCGATCTTGTTTGACGCGAATCATCACATCAGGACCATGACGATTTGCACACCACATTGTTGTAAACAATCCCCTTCTCATCACCAGTTATCAGTCGCTTCAAAAAAGGATTCTTTAGGGCCGGCCGAGTGGCGCGATGGTTAAGAACTGGCTTGGGACGCCAGAGGGCCCCGGTTTGGATCCCACATATGAGGGCCAGTGACACTCCCCTCCACAGCTAAGATGCTGAACAACAGCTCAACCTGGAGCTGGGTTGCCATGAGTCGCCGGCGACGGCATAGGCTGCAGCCCCTGTGGCAGTGGGTTGCCATGGGCTACCATGTGTAGCCAGAAGCCAGCGTGAACGGCCAGCAGCCGCAGTGAGCGGCCGTCCAGAAGCTGGCGACTGATCTGCCTCACCCGGGAAGAGAGCAATGATTGTGCCAACTTAGGCCAGTGAAGCAACGTCCTCCACAACTAGACTGAAGAACAAAATGACAGCAACTTGTCTGTTCTCCTTCCCCCAATTCCCCAGCACTGTTCCCTTCCCCCCATACCCCAATAAAAATCTTTGAAAAAAAGGATTGTTTTCCTCACGTTTAATGAGCATATTGCAGATGTTTATATGTGCCATCAAATGAACTTCTTTGAGTTCATGCAGAACCCAAATATTGAGCTTGCTTATATATCCTAGCTTCTTCAGGTGGTTGTGAAGCTTAAATGATGGATGTTCAATGTTCCTGCAATCTCTCATGTCATGTAAGGTGGGTTTGACTTGATCAATGCCTTTATTTTGTCGTCATCAACCTCGGTGGACCTCCCTGACCGAGGAGCGTCATTGAGATCAAAATCACCAGCACGGAATTTCATTAACCATCACTGGCACTGATGTTCTTATAGAGCATTGTCACCATAAACTTTATGCAACTTTTCAAAAGCTTGATGCACATTCTTCCCTTCATGGAAGTAAAATAGTAAAATATGGCAAAAATGCACAGTTTGGTCCACCATCTTCACCTTGTGGTAAATTCTCCAAAACTCAACCAAATCGCACGGTTTTTTAGAAGGAAGCTAGAACTGTCTGCTGTCAAATGACATAGCAATAACATAGATGTGTGACTGTAATACTTCCCAAAATGAACTAAAAAAAGTGCCATCTGTTGCAAACATGCGTCATTTTCATGACTTTTCCGAAGTCCCAATATATCATATATATAATTATAGTTGACATTCAGTATTAACCTTCAGCTTCACATGTACACTGTAGTGATCAGGCATCTACACCATCCAGGAAGTGGACCTTCTCATAAGAAAACTGTCCATTGGATACCGTACAAATTCTTTACAACATTATTGTTTTTCCCAAACTGTCTTTCACATCCCTGTGGCAATATTGTGGTTACCATTTTGTGCTTTATAATCCCATCACCCTCTCCCTCATCGTCACCCCCTCCCATCTAGCAACCTTTAGATTTTTCTCTATATATCTGAGACTGTTTCTAATAAGTTTGCTCATGTATTCAATTATTTTTATTCCACATATAAGTGAGATCATATGGTATTCGTCTTTCTCCGTCTCACTTATTTCACTTAGCATAATGTTCTCTAGGTCCATCAATATTGTTGCAGATAGTAAGATTTCATTCTTCTTCATGACCAAGTAATACTCCATTGTATAAATGTATCACAGTCTGTTTTTTTTTTAAGCTGAGCCATCCTGCTACCTGTTGGCAGCTCAGCGGCTTCTCAGCTTGGGCTGGACTCGAACCACTGTTGCTCAGAGCTCAAACTCTTGAGTGAGCTCTTAACCAACTGAGCCACTCGGCCAGCCCACAGTCTTTTTTTTTAATTAAAGTTTTTAGGGATGACAATTGTTAGCAAAGTTATATAGATTTCAGGTGTACAATTCTGTGATACATCATCTATATATCACACTGTATTTTCACCACCCAGATGCAGTTCTCTTTCCATTACCATATATTTGATCCTCTTTACCCTCATCTACCACTCCCCTCCCCCCTTATCTCTGGTGACCACTAAACTATTGTCTATGCCTATGACTTTCTTTTTCTTCATTTGTTTATCTTTTTTTTGTTTTGTTTTCAGTTTTATATACTACATATCAGTGAAATCATGTGGTTTTCGACTTTTTCTCTCTAATTTATTTCAGTTAACATTATATAGGGACTAATATCCAAATTCAAATTATCACAGTTTCTTAATCCAGTCATCTACTCATGGGCATTTTGGATGTTTCCATGTCTTGGCTATTGTGAATAGCACTGCAATAAACATAGAGGTACATATATTTTTTCTAATTAGAGTCTTGGATTTCTCTGGATAGATACCTAAGACTGGAATGCTTGAGTCATAAGGTAGTTCCATTTCCAGTTTTTTGAGATACCTCCGTACTGATTTCCATAGTGGATGCACCAATCTGCAATCCCAACAGTGCACTAGGATTTCTTTTTCTTGACATCCTCGACAGCACTTGTTTGTTGATTTATTGATGATAGCCATTATGACTAGAGGGAGGTGCTGTCTATTGTCGGTTTTATTTGCATTTCTGTAATGATTAGTGAGGTTGAGCATTTTTTCATGTCTGTTGTCCATCTGTATGTCCTCTTTAGAAAAATTTCTTTTCAGCTCCTCTGCCCATTTTTTAATTGAGCTTTTACCTTTTTTGGTGTTCAGGTGAATGAGTCTTTTTTTTAGTATATAAATTTTGGATATTAATCCCTTATCAGATTTATCATTGACAAATATCTTCTTCCATTCAGTAGGCTGCCTTTTTGTTTTATTGATGGTTTCCTTTGCTGTGAAAAAACTTTTTAGTTTGATGTAATCCCATATGTTTATTTTTTCTCTTACTTCCCTTGCCTGAAGGAATACATCAGTAAAAATATTAGTACGAATAATGTCTGCAAATTTACTTCCTATATTTTATTCTCGGAGTTTAATGGTTTTAGGTCTTACATTTAAGTCTTTAATCCATTTTGAATTTATTCTTGTATATGGCATAAGGAGGTAGTCCAGGTTCATTTTTTTCATGTGTTTGTCCAGTTTCCCCAGCACCATTTATTGAATAGGCTGTCTTTACCCCAGTGTAAATTATTGCTTCCATTGTCATAGATTAAATGACCATATAGGTATAAATTTGTTTCTGGGCTCTCTATTCTGTTCCATTGATCTATGTGTCTGTTTTATGCCAATATCATGCAGTTTTGATTACTATAGCCTTGTAATATGATTTCATGTTAGGTATTGTGATACGTCCCACTTTTTAAAAAATATTTTATTGGGGAATTGGGGGAGGGGAACAGTGCTGGGGAATCAGGGAAGGGGAACAGACAAATTGCTG
>NW_017733057.1:73710-82957 GCF_001890085.2 Hipposideros armiger | reverse complement strand
AGCTGTAGAGGGCAGTGTCACTGGCCCTCATATGTGGGATCCGAACCGGGGCCCTCTGGTGTCTCAAGCCAGTTCTTAACCATCGTGCCACTCGGCCAGTCCACAACTGATTTCTGAACATTAATTTTGTATCCTGCTACTTTACTAAATTCATTTATCAGTTCTATTAGTTTTTTGGTGGAGTCTTTGAGGTTCTATATATATTGTATCATGTAATCTGTATATAATGACAATTTTACTTCTTCCTTTCCAGTTTGAATGCCTTTTATTTCCTTTTCTTGTCTGATTGCTGTGGCTAGAACTTCCAGAACTATGTTGAATAAAAGTGGAAAAAGTGGGCAACCTTGTCTTGTTCCAGATCTTAAGGGAAATGGTTTTAGCTTTGCCCCATTGAGTATGATATTAGCTATGGGTTTATCATATATGGCCTTTATTATGTTGAGATATGATTCCTTTATTCCCTCTTTGCTAAGAGCTATTATCATTAATGGCTGCTGGATTTTGTCAAATGTTTTTTCTGCATCTATTGGTATGACCATATGATTTATATTTTCCATTTTGTTAATGTGGTGTATCACATTAATTGATTTGCAGACATTGAACCAACCTTGCATATCAGGAATGAATCCCACTTGATCGTAGTGTATGATCTTTAATGTAGTTCTGAATTCTGTTTGCTAACATTTTGTGGAGGATTTTTTGCATCTATGTTCATTAGGGATATCACCATGTAGTTTTCTTTTTCATAATGTCTTTGATTGAGTTTGGGATCAGGGTTATAGTGGCCTTGTAAAAAAGAGTTTGGGAGCCTTCCCTCCTTCTGAATTTTTTTGAATGGTTTCAGGAGAATAGTTTATCATTCTTTTTTGAATGTTTGGTAAAATTCACCTGTAAAACCATCTGGTCCAGGGCTTTTGTTTGTTAGGAGGTTGTTGATTAGTGATTGAGTTTCACTGGAAAGTATCAGACTATTTAGATTTTCTGTTTCTTCTTGATTTAGACTTCAAAGGTTATATGCTTCTAGAAAATTATCCATTTCTTTTAGATTGTTCAATTTATTGGCATATAGTTGCTCTTAGTAGTCCCTTAAAATTTTTTGTAGTTTAGTGTTGTCTGTTTTCACTTCTCCACATTCATTTCTGATTTTATTAATTGGGGTCTTTCCGCTCTTTGTTTTGATGAGTCTGGCTTAAGGTTTGTTGATTTTGTTTATCTTTTTAAAAAACCAGCTATTGGTTTCATTGATCTTTTTAATTTGTTTTTTGGTCTCTATTTCATTTATTTCTGCTCTGATCTTTATTATTTCCTTCCTTGTACTCCATTTGGACTTATTTTGCTGTTATTTTTCAGTTTCCTTAGGTGTAAAGATATACTGTTGATTTGAGATTTTTGTTTGTTTCTTTGGGTAGCCCTGCATTACTATGAATTTCCCTCTTAGGACTGCTTTCACTGCACCCATAGATTTTTGTGTTTGTGTTTTCATTTTTGTTTTTCTTGAAGTATCTGTTAATTTCTTTCTTGATCTCATTGTTGACTCATTCATTATTTAGTAACATGTTATTCAGCCTCCATGTATTTATGTGTTTTCCAGTTTTTTTTCTTGTAATTGATTTCTAATTTCATAGCACTGTGATTTGAGAAGACACTTGGTATGATTTCAGTTTTCTTAAATTTATTGAGACTTGTTTTGTGGCCTAACATGTGGTCTACCTTGGAAAATGTTCCATGTGCATTTGAGAAGAATGTATATTCTGCAGCTTTGGGGTAAAATGCTCTAAAAATATCGATGAAATCAGAGTGGTGTAATGTGTCACTGAAGGCCACTGTTTCCATATTGATTTTCTGTCTGGAGGATCTGTCCCTTGTTTTCAGTGGTGTGTTGAAATCCCCTACTATGATAGTGTTACTGTTCATCTCTTACTTTGTGTTTATCAATATCTGCTTTATATATTTAGGTGCTCCTATGTTGGGTGCATAGATGTTTACTATGGTTATGTCCGTTTGTTGGATCAATCCCTTTATTATTATGTACTGCCCTTCTTTGTCTTTTATTATATTCTTCATTTTAATGTCTATTTTGCCTAATATAATTATTGCTACTCCAGGTATTTTCTCATTTCCATTTGCATGAAATATCTTACTCAATCACTTTACTTCCAGCTTGTTTGTGTTTTTTGATATGAGGTGAGTCTCTTGTATACAGTATATGCAAGGGTCTTGTTTTCTTATCCACTCAGCCACCCTGTGTCTTTTGGTTACAGCATTTAATCCATTTACATTTAAAGTGATTATTGATGGGTACATAGTTGTTGCCATTTTGTTATCTGTATTTCTGGTCTTAGCCAGATTGTTTTCATCTTTCCTCTGTTTAAAGAAAATGTTTTAACATTTCCTGCAATGCTGGCTTGGTGGTAACGAATTCCTTTACTTTATTCTTTCTTGGGAATCTCTTTATCTCTCCCTCAATTTTAAATGATAGCTTTGGTAGATAAAGCAGTCTAGGTTGTAGGCCTTTTTTTTTCATCACTTTGAATATCTCCTGCCACTCCCTTCTGGTCCGCAAAGTTTCTGTAGAAAAGTCAGCTGCTAGTCTTATGGGAACACCCTTGCAAGTACCTTGCTGTTTATTTCTTGCTGCTTTTAGGATTCTGTCTTTGTCTTTAACCTTTGCCATTTTAACTATAATGTGTCTTGGTGTGGGCCTGTTTGGGTTCATCTTGGTTAGAATTTTCTGCACTTGCCAGGCTTGTATGTCGATTTCATTCCCCAGGTTAGGGAAGTTTTCAGTCATTATTTTTTCAAATACATTCTCCATCTCTTGCTCCTTCTCTTCTTCTGGTATTCCTATGATGCACATGTTGTTTGCTAGATTTTATCCCACAGTTCTCTTAAACTATTTTCATTGTTTTTTATTCTTTTTTCTTTTGTTGTTCTGAGTGGGTGATTTCTGCTAGGTCGTCTTCTAAATTGAGGACTCGGTCCTCTGCTTCATCAAATCTGCTGGTAACTCCTTCCAGTGTGTTCTTTATTTCAATTATTGTATTTTTTAATTCTAACTGGTTATTTTTTATGATTTCTGTATCCTTGTTTATGTTCTTACTAAGTTTCTTAAACATTCATATAATCAGTGTTCTGAACTCTGTCTCAGATAGGTTGGTTACTTCTGTTTCATTTAGTTCCATTCTGGAGGTTTTTTGTGTTCTTTTATTTGGGACATGTTTCTTTGTTTCCTAATTCTGGCTATCTCTCTGTGTTTGCTTTGATGTACTAGGTAGATCTCCTAGATCTCTCAGTCTTTGTTAGGTGGTCTTATGTAGTATGTGTTCTCTATATTTGAATTGCAGTCTCTCTATTCTACTGTGTGTGTGTTCCAGAGGTGTCCCTTATTGTGTGTGTTTTCCTGTTGAAGTTGAGCTTTACTGTTTTGGGCTTATCAGTGGGTAGAATTGACTCCCAGGCTGAATAGCTGTGAGAATTGGCTGTGCCAACAGTATATGAACTGCTGTGTGAAGGTTGACCCCTCAAATGAGCTTTGGCCCCTATGGGCTCTTATGCCTTTAGAGAATTCCCTTTGGGTGTGTCACTTGTAGGTCAAACCTGGCAATGCTCTGGTTTGGTCTGGAGTTGTCTTCTAAGTGTGTTGATTCTTGTGCCTCTTGGCTCTTGTGCAGGGCGATTGCAGAACAAAACAAAGAAACAAGCACAGCAACAACAACAAAAACAAATACACTCACACATGAAAACAAATGACAATCAACATTCAACACAAACAAAAATATCAAAAATACAAAAAACAAAACAAAAAATAGCAACACCAAAAAAATCAATACAGAAAAGAATGGAAAGAGAAAAAAAAAGTAGAGCATGGAAAAGAAAAAAGAAAAGAGCAAGAGAAAGGGGGAAAATATATATAACTAAAAATGACAATAAGAATAATAAAATAATATAAATGTGCCAGTCTTGGCTTAAGTCCACCAAGTTCTTTCCCGGTTGTCCTCTGCTGTAGAAAATGTCCTCTGAATCTTGTGGAGGTGGAGCCGGCCACCTGGCACCCAGAGTGACCCTGGCAATGCAGTTCTAGGTGGGTGGGGCTCTGAGCCGTTGTTCGCAATTTTTAGAAATTCAGTGCAGTTTCTGTTCTCGCCTGCACAAACACATGCTGAGAACACCACAGCCAGCCACCCAGAGTTGGGCTTCTTCTCTATGTGCAGATCGACTGGATCTTAGGGCACTTCTTACTTGCAGAGGTATGGTGGGCGTGAGATTTCTGAGCTTCTGAAAGTCCATGGCTGCCTCTGTAACCCGCTGCTTCTAGCACCTGTGTGTGTGTGAGCAGTCCTGATTGCCCTGCCAGGAGCCGCCCAGAAAAGTTGGGAGCTGGGTAGGCAGGTGCCTTTGTCTCCCTGGCCATCCTAGCAGTGTCACACTCATCCCAGCCTCTTTCCTAGGTCACAGCTGCAAACCAGGTTTTCCAGTTCTTGAGGGCTGCAGTTCCTCTGTAATCTGACACTACTCCTTATTGTTCTGGGACCAGCTTAAAACTCTAGAAGGGTGTGGGTAGGAGAGCTCTGGGAGAGTGGGGGGAGGGGTCCAGGTATAGTGTTTTCTGTGCTTTCTGCCTGACTGTGACAGCTCAGCTGCAGTTCTCACCGCCATCCTATATGCTGATCCCTTGGCAGGACTGTGAAGCTCAGGGAGAGAGCCCACAGCCTGGCTGTTTGGATCTCTGGTCTGCATCCTGAGGCTGTGGCTCCTGGCTATGTCTCAGTGGGTATACATGCCGAGTCATTGCACTTCTCCCTTCCCTCTTCCCCACTCATTCAATTTGCCCACCTTCAGGTAATCCTTGTGTGTGTCCCTTAGCTGTTCTGTGTGATAAGCAGAAAATACTTTGATGAGTTATAGATATATAATTTGTAGTAATTTTAAGGGGAGAACTCAAGAAGCACCCCTCATGCTGCCATTTCTATGATCTCTGGACCACATACATCTTTACGGATCAATGTTTTCAGATTTTTTGGGTAGATACCCAGGAGCAGGACTACTGGGTCATATGGTAAATATATTCTTAATTTTTGAGGAAACTCCATGCTGCCTTCCATAGAGGCTGTACCATTGTGCATTCCCACCAACAGTGTTTGAGTGTTTCTTTTTCTCCGCAGCCTCTTGAACACATTGTTAATTTTTTTCTTGTTGATGATAGCCATTCTACCTGGTGTGAGGTGATATATCATTGTAGTTTTTATTTGCATTTCTCTGATGGTTATTGATGTTGAGTATTGTTCATACGTCTATTGGCCATTTGTATGTCCTCTTTGGATAAATGTCTATTCAGATCCTCTGCCCATTTTTAAATGGGATTGTTTGTTTTTTTGTTGCTGAGTTGTAAGTGTTCCTTATATATTTTGGCTATATATATTTGGCTATATATATATATATATATATATATATAGCCCCTTATTGGAGGCGTTGTTTGCAAATAACTTCTCACATTCGGTTGGTTGCCTCTTTATTTTTTCGATGGTTTCTTTTGCTGTGCAGACACTTTTTAGTTTGATGTAGTCCCATTCATTTATATTAGCTTTCAGTTCCCTTGCCTTTGAAGTCAAGTTCATAAAATCCTCTTTAAAGCCAAAGTCCATAAGTTTAGTACCTATGTTTTCTTCTATGCAGTTTTATTGTTTCAGGTTTTATGTTTAGGTCTTTGACCCATTTTGAGTTAATTTTGGTATGCGGGGACAGATAGCAATCTAGATTCATTCTTTTGCACATGGCTTTCGAATTCTCCCAATACCATTTATTGAAGAAGCTGTCTTTTCTCAATTGAATATTTTTTGTCTTCTTTTTGAAAATTATGTGTCCATTTTTATGTGGGTTTATTTCTGGGTTTTCAATTCTATTCCATTGTTCTGTGTGTCTGTTTTCATTATTGTAGCCCTGTAGTACTAGCTGAAGTCAGGGAGTGTGATACACCCAGCACTGTTTTTTTTTTTTCCTTAGGATTGCTGTGGCTATTTGGGGTGCATTTTTTGTTACATACAAATCTGATGATTCTTTGTTCTATTTGTTTAAAAATGCCATTGGGGTTTTTATAGGTACTGCAATTCTGTATATTGCTTTGGGTAATATGGCCATTTTAACTATGTTGATTCTTCCAATCCATGAACATGGAATGTCTATTCATTTATTTGTGTCTTCTTCAATTTCTTTTGAAAATGTCTTATAGTGTTCAGTGTATAGGTCTTTCATATCCTTGGTTAAGTTTATTCCTAAGTATGCTGTTTTTTTTATTGCAGTTGCAAAAGGAATTGTTTTATTTCTTTTTCTGAGGTTTCATTGTTAGTATATAGGAATGCAATGGAGTTTTGTATGTTGATTTTGTAGCCAACAACTTTACTGTATTTGTTTATTGTTTCTAATAGCTTTGTGGTAGAGTCTTTAGGGTTTTGTATATATAGAACCATGTCATCTTCAAAAAATGACAATTTAGCTTCTTCATTCCCTATTTGGATGCCTTTTATTCCTTTAACTTGCCTGATTGCTCTGGCTAGGACTTCCTATACTTTGTTGAAAAGCAGAGGTGACAAGAGACAGCCCTGTCCTGTTCCTGAATGTAGACAAAGGGCTTTAGTTTTTCACCATTAATTATGATATTAGCTGAGGGTTTGTCATATATGGCCTTTATTATGTTAAGGTACTTTCCTTCTATATCCATTATTAAGTGTTTTAATTATAAATGAATGTTTTATCTTTTCAAACACTTTTTCTGCATCTATTGATATAATCATATGACTTTTGTCCTTTATTTTGTTTATGTGCTGTATCACATTGATCCATTTACACATGCTGAACCATCCTTGGACCCCTGGGATGAACTCCACTTGGTCATGATGTATAAGTTTTTTAATGCATTGTTGTATTCAATTTGCTAGAATTTTGTTCTGGATTTTTGTAACTGCATTCATCAGAGATATTGGTCTGTAATATTATTTTATTGTATTATCCTTACTAGGTTTTGGAATCAGGGTAATGTTGGCCTCATAAAATGAGTTAGGGAATATTGTGTCTTCTTCATTTTTTTTGGAGACTTTGAGTACGACAGGTATTCACTCCTCTTTGAGTGTTTGGTAGAATTCACTGGTGAAGCCATCTGGTCCTGGAATTTTGCTTTTGGGAAGGCTTCAGATGACTGATTCAATTTTCTTAATTTTGATTAGTTTATTTAGATTTTCCAATTCTTTGTGGTTCAGCCTAGGAAGCCTATATATTTCTAAGAACATGGCCATTTCCTCTAGGTTATTGAATATGGTGTCATATAGCTTTTCATAGTATTCTTGAAGGATCCTTTGTATTTCTATGGCATCTGTGGTAACTTTCCAGCTTTCATTTCTGATTTTTTTGTGTGTTTTTTCAGTTTTTATCATAGTCTAGCCAAGGGTTTGTCAATTTTATAATCTTTTCAAAGAACCAGCTATTTATTGCATTATTTTTTCCTATTGTGTATTTGTTCTCTATTTAATTTAATTTTGCTCTGATTTTTATTAGTTTCTTTTTTTATGGTGGCTTTGGGTTTCATGTGTTCTTCTTTTTCTAATTCTTTAAGGTGTAACATGAGGTTATTTATTTGGGAGTTTTCTTCTTCCTTGAGATAGGCCTGTAGTGATGTAAATTTCTCTCTTAAAACTGCTTTCATTGCATCCCAAAAATTTTGGTGGGATGTATTTCATTTTCATTTGTTTCTATGTACCTTTTGATCTCTCCTCTTATTTCTTCTTTGACTCAGTCATTCTGTAAAAGCATGTTGTTTAATCTCCACATATTTGTGGTTTTTTCCTGCTTTCTTGTTGCAGTTGATATCCAGTTTGAAAGCCTTGTGATCAGAGAATGTGCTTGGTATGATTTCAATCTTCTTAAATTTGCTGAGGCTAGTTTTATGTCCCAATATATGATCTGTCTTTGAGAATGTTTCATGTACACTAGAAAAGTATATATAGTTTGATGTTCAAGGATGAAGTGCTCTATAAATGTGAATTATGTCCATTTCATCTAACGTGTCATTTAGGCCTCATATTTCTTTATTTATTTTCTGTTTGGATGATATATCCATAGGTGTCAATGATGTATGTAGGTCCCCTACTACAATTGTGCTTTGGTCTATTTCTCTTCAGTTCTGTTAGTAGTTGCCTTGTATATTCCTATGCTCCCTGATTGGGGGCATGAATGTTGATGACTGTTATGTCTTCTTGTATCATTATGAAACGTCCATCTTTGTCTCTTCTTACCCTTTTTATCCTGAAGTCTGGTTCATCTGATATCAGTATGACTACACCTGATGTTTTTTTCTCAGAATACCATTTGCTTGGAGTGTCAATTTCCACCCTTTTACTTTGAGCCTATATTTGTTCTTGTAGCTGAGATGTGTCTCTTGGAGGCAGCATATGGTTGAGTTTAGTTTTTTTATCAAATTTTCTACTCTGTGTCTTTTTGTTGGTGAGTTCAGTCTATTGCATGTAGGGTGATTATAGAAATATGAAGATTTCCTATCATTCTATCTTCAGTTTTCTGGTAGGACACTGTCTCCATTGCTTCTTTTGCTTTTCTGTTGCTGTCTGTTATTTCAGTGTGATCATATTCTATGATTTTTCCCTATGTTTCTTCTAGTTTTATGTTATATATTTCAGTTGTGGATTTTTTTTTGAGTGGTTACCATTAAGTTTATGTAAAAGAAAGTTTCATATTTAGGGTATTTCATTTTCTTCAGCATGCTTTGTTTCTCCCTTTCCCTTCCCCTTTACTCTGTCTCCTTTATGTGTTTGTTGTCACAAATTATCCTGATTTATGCTGTGAGTTGATTTCCGTGTTGCAGTTGCAAGTTGTCTTTTTACTCTTTTTTTAAGTGTTTTTTTTCTTTTTTACCCTGTATGTTACGTTTAAGTGCATTGTGTCTTATTTGTTGTAGGCGTTGCCATTTCCCCTAGCCCATGTCTCTGCAGTTCTTCGTCCCTCCTCACCTATTTGCCTGATTTTCCCTCTTTCAGATGATTCCATGTGTGAATCTCTCAGAGGTGCTCATGTGTTGCTTTAGTTATCCTTTGTTGAAGTGTAGCTATTCAATTTGTTGTAACTTCAAGAGGAAAGTTCAAGAAACTCTCCTTATGCTACCATTTCTGTGATGTTCTTTGTGGTTTTGAACTACTGCACCTTATGTTTGTTTGTTTCCATTTTCATGAAATATCTTTTTCCTTCC
>NW_017733057.1:71121-73675 GCF_001890085.2 Hipposideros armiger | reverse complement strand
CGATGCTGAGGATCAATCTCAGTGATCAACATTTGTCCATCATGGACTCTATTGTGGGTGGTTCCTGGGCTACAGATGGCCTCAGTGTTACAATGCCGGCCATCTTGGAGACTGCTCAGGATCAGCAGTGCAGTCAGAGAGGGAAGTCAGGAGCCTGGGTTGTGCAAGGGAAGCCCTGGTAATAAGGTCGATTTTTTATTTTTATTTAACCTAAAATCCCAACATTAGTCTTTTCTAGTGGACTGCAGTAAAGCAACTTTTAGTTAATTGATAACAGTGTTATAATGTTACCATAAGTTTTAAAGCTCCTTAATTTGGTATACCTAATTTGTGTGTGTGTGTGTGTGTGTGTGTGTGTGAGGGAGGGAGGGACGGGGGAAAGGTGTGCATGGAAAAAAACCTTGAAAAACTATAAATCTGAAATCCAGGCTATTTTCAATAAATACAATTTCATTTCTTTTGATTACATTTAAAAACATGAGCTAATACTAACAAATTGTCAAAGTGAGACTTATTTTAATAAATAGATAAGAAAAAGCATTCATTGTTCTATGCAAATGGATTCTTCCATAGTTTTAAAATGTGTGAAAATGTTTACTTTACTCTGGGGTTGGGCAGTGGAATGAAAAAGGGGAAGGGATAAAGAAATACATATTGTTAGTTACAAATTAGTTATGGGAATGTAAAGTACAGTATGAAGAATATAGTCAGTAATATTTCAAGAACTGTGTGTAGTGTCAGGTGCATACTAGACTTATTAGGGGTCACTTTGTAAATCATAAAACTGTCTAACCATTATGCTGTACACCTAAAACTAATATAAAATAATATTTAATGCCAACTATAATTGAAAACATAGTCATGGGGGTGTAAAGTACAGCATTGGGAATACAGTCAATATTATTGTAATACGTATGTACAGTGTCAGATGGGTAAAACACTTATTGGGGTTATCACTTTTTGAAGTATATAAGTGTGTCTAATTACTATGTTGTTCATACACCTAAAGCTAATATAATATTTTATGTCAGTGGTAATTCAAAAATATTTTTTTAAAAATTAAGAAAATGTGTGTTTGTGATTAGAGAAAATGTGTTTATGTTTTATCATTTCTCCTTAGACCTCTTGAAGTCTTCAATCTGGCAATGATGGGTGGGGAGGGAAGCACTTCAAACCACACTCTGTGCTTTAAATGAAGAAGGCAAATTACAGTACTGGAATGATGGATGCTTTGGATATATCAGATAATTCAGCCAGGGAGTCTTTTCAAATTCACAGATACCTCCTCATCCCTACATTGATGAAAATTAGTTGGAAATCACCAATTTAAATTTTATATCAATTTGGATCACCATTCCCACTTCCAAAAATTTGAAATAGCAGGTTAGCCTGAATTCCAAGAAGCATGAACAATGGTTTGAGTCAGTGAGGCTTGAGGTTCAACCAGTGGTAATAGGATATGGTGATCTAAACTGTATGTCTTCCTTCTACTCCACTCCTGAGCTTTTAACATTTCAGTTCAGCCTTCATAGCTAGAACTGTCAAAAGAGAGCAACTTTGTAACCCTGCTGAGCACCAGCTGTCAAAAAAATAAGGTCATGTCTTCCTTTTACACACTTTTAATGTAATCCTCAGTAGCATTAGAGAAAATTGCTTTTTGGTAGCTGGAAGGAAGTAAAGGGCACTTGACTGTCTTAACATCCTCATCCCAGACAGCCTCTGTTAAAAAGAAAAAAATTTTGCAGTGGGAAGATCAGCTTCAGAGAATATGACAGAGGGCAGCAGGTTCAAATCAACCTTGATTAATTCATCTTCTTTGAAAATTCGTTGTATAAAATGTTCAAGGTCATAAAGAGAAACTTCAGTACCAGGATTCTGTTCATAGAGTGATTTTTGTTTCGTTCACATAGAACACTAAATGTGCCATAATTATGGTGGGGGAAAAAGATTCAGAAAAAGGAAAATAAAGGGAGGGAGGGAGAAGAGTTTAGATAGCAGGGATGAAAGTAAAAGATAGAGGGGGTGAAAAAAGTGAAGATTGAGAAGAGAAAAGGGGGAAAAGGAAGTTATAATTTAGCCCCTGCAGGGTATTGATAGAACCACAAGGGCATGCTGGGACCAAGCCCAAACAGAAAGGAGGTAGATTTAACCTCATGGAGGCTATGGGGCTCTGTAGTTATGGAAAGTATTACAGGAATGCAGTCCTGGGGGTACAAGGTAGAGATGGTCATAATGTTAATTTTTATATTGGTCTGCCTGGGTGTATATTCAGAGGTGGCTTAGTCTAACTCCAATATTAGCATCATGTAAGTTGGGGCCTAGTGGGTACACAAACCACTAGTGTCCACATCGTTTAGGTAGACATAGAGAGGCCAGTGGCACAGCTGTCTGTACTATTTAGGAAGACTTTCTCCAAAAGAGGGCTGCTAGGAGGTTGTGCTCTGGCATTAGGTAAGCTGAGTGATGCCCAATACCCTGGTAGTTGTGTGGGCCAGGCCTAAATAATGCTGACGCCTGATTCCCCCTAGTCTGCTGTGAGAGACTCAGCCTGCAG
>NW_017733057.1:67275-68891 GCF_001890085.2 Hipposideros armiger | reverse complement strand
CCCCTTGATCTCTCCCCTTGAAATTACAACAAGTTGAACAGCTATCATTCAACAAAATATTCCCTATGCAACACACAAACATGACTGAGAGATTTGCAAATCAAAACATTTGAAGGTGGGCAAACAGAGGAGAGGGGAAGGGAGAACTGCAGAGATGGGGCCACCACCACAGCCCAGAGCTCACTGTGGTCCCAGGAGAGGGGAAGATTGATACTGCAGGTGCACTCTGTGTAACCCTGAACAATACTGGCTAAGTGATCAGAATATAATATGGTTGAGCCCTGTGATTGAGGCAGAGACGTTGAGACAAAGACTGAATCCAGAAGTGTGCAACTGTGGTCTAACAGCCCTCACTGCCAGGCAGAAAAAAAAGCATGGACCCTGGCCACTTCCCCCCACTCTCAGAGAGCTCACCTCCCCACACCCTCCCAGTGCTAGCAGTGGGCCACAGAAGAAACTGTAGCAGTGTCAGATTAAAGAGCAGAATAGCTACAGCACTGAATACTGGAGAGGCAGTTGCCAAGTGTCAGGTGCACACTGTGGCTAATTCTAGTGACAAGGGAGGAGCTATAGGCGTGAAGCAGCTGTTATCTGGCAGTTGCCATTATTTGTAGGAAAACAAAGACAGAAACACACCAGCTGCCTTTCTGAGCCAAGCCCAGCACCACCTTTCATGGCTGATCCCAAGGCTGCTGACTACAGGGGTAGCACTGAGATTTAGGGGCTCAGGACCCCATCACTCACCACATCCTCCATGAAGTTGGTGCCCTGAGACCAAGGCAATCTGGTCTCACAGGAGACACCCACCTCCCTGGGAAATCTTCCACCATGAAAAGCCAGAAAAGGGCAAGAGAAAATTTTTAAAAACTTCAGTGCTACCTTCTGGAAAACAAAATAACGTTCTCTTCATATCAACCTGCTGTAGAATCCATTCTCATAGATCCTCAGGAAGAGAAATAATTCATCAATTACCATGAATAGCCAAGGTAACAAGGCAGCTCAGAAGGAGAATGAAAAATCTCCAGAAAATAAACTTAAAGACATGGAAATATGTGACTTAAATGACAAATAATTCAAGATTCCAGTTAAAAAAAACCTCAGAAATTAAAATTCTAGAGGTGAACAACTCAATAAAACAGATGAAGATATATGGTGATGGAAGGAGAACTCACTCTGGGTGGTGAACACAGAATGTAATATATACATGATATATTACAGAATTGTACACCTGAAATCTTTGTAACATTACTAACAATTATCACCCCCAATAAACTTTAATTTTAAAAAAAGAATGAAGAATGAAATAGTGAATTTAGGAAATAGAGCAGACCAGATGGAGGAAAGAATTAGTGATGTCGAAGGTAGAAATCTGGAAATGTCACAGAGACTTGAGAGTTAAAAGAAATGAAAGAAATATACGAGAGCTATCTGACTCTATTAGAAAGAGCAACATAAAATAATGGGCATACCAGAAGGAGAAGAGAAGGAAAAGGGAACAAAGAGTATATTCAAACAAATAGCCAACAAGAACTTCCCAAACCTATGGAAAGAATTGGGTCCTCGAATCCAAGAAGCAAAGAGATCACTTAATTATCTCTATCTTAACAAGTCTTCTT
>NW_017733057.1:65269-66275 GCF_001890085.2 Hipposideros armiger | reverse complement strand
TGGAGCTGCAATGGGCTACTGTAAAAAGCTACCCAGCGACCAATCTGCCTCACCCGGGAAGAGCACAATAATAATACCAACATGGGCCAGTGAAGTGACGTCCTCCTCAACTAGACTGAAGAACAAAAGGACAGCAACTTGTGTGTTCCCCTTCCCCAATTCCTCAATAAAATCTTTTTTAAAAGGCAGAGAGTAGCAGATTGTATGAAAAAAAATTCCACAATATATTACTTCCAAGAGAGACATCTCAGATACAAGGACAAATATAGACTAAAAGTGAAAGAGTGGAATATGATACTCCATGCAAATGGCATCCAGTGAAAAGCAGGTGTAGTCATACTTATATCTGATGAAACAGACTTCAGGAGACAAGAGAAAAAGATGGACTTTTCATAATGATAAAGGGGCAATACAACAAGAAGACATAACACACCAATTTATATGCTCCCAATTAGGGAGCACCAAAATATACAAAGCAGCTACTCACAGAACAAAAAGGAAAAACTGATAAAAACAGAATTATAGTAGGAGACATAAATACACCATTGACAGCTATGGATAGAGCATTCAAACAGAAAATCAATAGGGAAATATCAGACTTAAATGTCACATTAGACCAATGGACATAATTGAAATTTACAGAGACTTTCATCCTAGAACAGCAGGCTATACATTCTTTTCTAGTGCACATGGAACATTCTCATGGATAGACCACATGCTGGGACATAAAACTAGCCTCAGCAAATTTAAGAAGATTGAAATCATATCAAGCATACTCTCTAAATACAAGGCTTTGAAATTAGAAATCAACAATGGACAGAAAGTAGGAAAAACCACAAATACATGGTGATTAAACAAGATGCTGTTCAAAAATGACTGGGTCGGGCTAGCCGAGTGGTGCGTTGGTTAAGAGCTGGCTTGGGATGCCAGAGGGCCCCGGTTTGGATCCCACATACGAGGCCAGTGACACTGCCCTCTACAGCTAAGATGCTGAACAACAGCTGGC
>NW_017733057.1:60274-61428 GCF_001890085.2 Hipposideros armiger | reverse complement strand
AAAAAGAAATGGACTAAACAATTCCTTTTGCAATTGCAACAAAAAGAACAAAATACCTAGGAACAAACTTAGGAAAGGATGGGAAGGACCTAAACACTGAAAACTACATGATATTTTTAAAAGAAACTGAAGAAGACACAAAGAAATGGAAAGACATTTCATGTACATGGATTGGAAGTATTAACTTAGTTAAAATGACCATATTACTCAAAGCAATATACAGATTTGATGGAATCCCCATCAAAGTCCCGTTGGCATTTTTGTCAAGAAATAGAGCAAACACGTATGAGATATTTATGGAATCACAAAAGACTCCAAATAGCCAAAGCAATCTTCAGAAAAAAAGAAAGGCTGGAGGTATCAGAGTCCTTCCCTGACTTTAACTTCTTCTACAAAGCCACAATAATAAAAATTATATTGTAGTGGCAGTAAAGCAGACGCATAGTCCAATGGAATAGAATTGAGAACCCAGAAATAAACCCACATACATATGGACAGATAATTTTTTACAAAGGAGCCAAAAACATACACTGGAGAAAAGAAAGCGTCTTCAATAAATGGGGCTGGGAAAATTGGAAAATCACATGCAAAATATGAAACTATAGGTACTATTCTGTCATAAGAAATGATGAAACAATGCCATTTGCAACAACATAGATAGATCTTGAGATTATTATGCTAAGTGAAATAAGTCAGACAGAAAAAGTAGAGAACCATATGATTTCACTGATATGTGGTATATAAAACTAAAAACAACAAAGTAACAAAACAAACAAATGAAGAAAGCAAAACTCATAGACACAGGCAATAGTTTAGTGCTTATCAGAGGGTAAGAGAGGAAGGGGGGTGGTAGATATGGGTAAAAGCGATGAAATGTATGGTGATGGAAGGAGAACTGACTCTGGGTGGTGAACACACAATGTGATATATGGATGATGTATTACAGAATTGTACACCTGAATCATATGTAACTTTACTAGCAATCATCACCCCAATAAACTTTAATTAAAACAACAAAAAAGTGAAACTAGACTGCTGTCACTGTATAACGAAATTAACTCAAAATGGATCAAAGACCTAAACATAACATCTGAAACAAGAAATTACATAGAAGAAAGTATAGGTAGTAAACTTATGAACCTTCATTTCAGAGA
>NW_017733057.1:53674-56116 GCF_001890085.2 Hipposideros armiger | reverse complement strand
TAATAAACATTTTTGGAAAAAAAAGTTACTGAGGTCAATGCTGTGAGCAGTAGGGGTTCAAATTTGCCAAGACAACCTCAAATGTCTCCCAAATGCCTCCCAAAATTGACCACCTAAAGTATAAGAGAAAAATACATTAATCTATCCTCATTGGTTTTGGGTTATCCAGAGTGTAAGAAAAGGGCCTGGGGCAGAAAGTAGATATACAAGAGGAACACATTCCCCTTTCTCACTCACCCTCAACCCCCTCCCATCTGGCAACCATGAACATGTTCTCTGTATCTATCTATGAGTTTCTTCATGTTTTATTGGTTTATTAACTTTGTTCTTTAGATTCCACATATAAGTGAAATCACATTGCATCTGTCTCTCTGTCTGACATACTTTACTCAGCACAATACTCTTCAGGTCCATCCATACTATCACAGATGGCAAGAACTCATCCCAATCAATGGCCAAGCAATATTCCATTGTATATATATGTACCTCCTGCTCTTTATCCAGTCATCCATCTATGAGCACCCAGGCTGCCTTCACATCTTGGCCATTGTATACAATGTTGCAATGAACATATGGATACATACATCCCCCAAAGTAGCATTTTCAGTTTCTTCGGATAAATACCCAGAAGTGGGATTATTATGTCCTTCTTTGTCTCTTGTTATAGTCTTTGTTTTAAAATCTATATTGTCTGGTATAAATATTGCTATCTCAGATTTTTTGTTTGTTTGTTTCCATTTTCATGAAATACCTTTTTTCCTCTTTACTTTCAGTCTGTGTGTGCCTTTTGATCTGAAGCGAGTCTCTTATAGGCAGCAAATTTAAGGGTCTTGTTTTCTTATCCACTCAGACACACTATGTTTTGTTTGAGAATTTAATCCATTTAATTGAAAGTAACTGTTAATAGATATGTAGTTATTGCCATTTTCTTATTAATATTTTTTTGTCTTCCTTGTTTTTTTCTTCTTCTCTTAAAGAAGTCCCTCTAACATTCCTTGTAATACTGGTTTGGTGGTGATGAAATTATTTAGCTTTTTCTTGTCTGGGAAGCTCTTNACACTTGGGGAAGATATCCTTCAAATCCAAAAAATATGGAATAAAATTTCATTTACTATGCCTATATTTTTATTAAACTTTCTTATCAAATTGTTTTTTATTAGCCCTTACCCTTACTTTTGTTAATTATTTATAAAATGACTTAAAATATAACTATAAAAAGGTTAACTAGATTCAGAGGGTAAGTTCTTATGACTAGTTTGTCTGGTATATTGAGAGTTAAGCAGGAGAATAATCTATTCTCAATGTTAGTAAATGACATGCAAAGGGTTTAACTTAGATTCCCCAGTCTCCACTTTTGGTTATGATACCTTGGAACAGTCCTGAATTGCTTATAGTCCCTGTGATCTGGGCATTTTTGATGGTGGAGATGAATGGACACACTTGTCATGGCAGCAGGGTGGCATAACAGTGACTATCTGAATGGATGAGTTGGTCCTAAGACTAACATTTGAGAGCTGAGGACTGCTGGTACTTCCCCAAATTTTTATGTAACTGTGTTGTGTACCTGTGGTTAATCTTATCTTCCAATATGGATGTAAGCCCTTAGAGAGCATGGACAATACTTGTGCCAATTTTTTTTGTATTTCCCTCTTGTTTCTATCATGTAACAAATATATCAGAAATATTTTCTGAATGGACAACAATAAACCTAAGCAGAAAACAAAATCAAGTGCCTCATTGTGACAGAGTGGGTAGAAGTTGGTTCAGCCAACATTCATTCAACCCTAGCTCTGTGCCATGCCCTGTGCTAGAGACTAAGGATGTGCTCATTGTTCCTGTCCTCAAAGAGCTCTTGGTCTAGCAAACCAGAAAACCCAAGGAGAGCAACAAAAATGCTTGCCCCCTTGTTGTCTGTGGCTTTGACATATATACATGTATTAAAAATCTCCCAGCACTTGGTTCTGTTATGCCATGTGCTTTATACATTGCAGGCCTTCAGTTTATAGTTTGAGGGTAACTAAATGCCACAGTTTTCTAGCGCTGCCAGTTACAGAGTTCCTTTTTTGACTCTCATTTCTGTTGTTTTCGCTCTGCCTGCTGACTAGAGATGATCCTTTATGGAATGTTGTTCACTCTCTGAGGTATAAATATTGTCAATGATCTCCTAAATAACAAGGGCTTGGAGCTCTAGCCTTAGACTCACTCACATGTCCTTGATCTAATACATGACCAGAAAACAAAGTAGATTTTTATCTTCACAGAGATTTGAATGAATGCATGAATGAATGAACAGATGGTAAGGCGGTATTTCTAGGTTTCTGGTCCATCTCTAGCTCAGAAATTAATTGTGATTTTGGTTCAAGGGCTCCAAGCCATACAGTAACATTTTTCCATTAAAATTTAGGAAAGCTACTGAGGATTCAGCTCTGCTTTGCTTCAGGG
>NW_017733057.1:48732-51384 GCF_001890085.2 Hipposideros armiger | reverse complement strand
GGGGTTGCCAGGTGGCAGCAGGACTTGGGGTGTCCTGCCTTTTTGCAGAGCTACCCCAGGATGAGTACTGGTGGCAGCCATCCTCGGTTCACAGCATGGGCTCTCCCACCAGCCTCCAGGGTTAGCATAGGTAATGAACATCCATAGATCACGTTGTAGCTCAACCAGGTAGTCCCCAGACAGCCACAGGAAGTGGCTGAACTGGGCCTGCAACAGAACCCCTCCCAAAAGGCCACAGAACTAACAGACTTGCAGGTTGTCTTCAGAACACAGCAGAGCAATGCCCAATTAGACCACAAAGTGTGATGCTTAAAGTGCAGTCTCAACAGGCACCAGAGCCTGCTGTGGTGAATCCCATTCAGTGGGGGTAAGCCCTCCACACAGCAACCTGTAAGCTGTGGATGTGGTCAAACCCCACAGCAACTCAGCCTGAGGGCCAATCTCACTAACTGATGTGTCAATAACAATCAAGGCTCAATTATAACAGGAGGGGACACACAACCCACGCAAGGGACACTTCTGAGGGTAACCGAAGCAGTTTACGGGGGAGACTGTGCCAGTCCCCACAAGGGACCTACTACATAAGACCACCTGGCCAAGACTGGAATACATTGCAGATTTACCTAATACATAAAAACAAACACAGAGAGGCAGTCAAAATGAGGAAACAAAGAAATACATCCCAAATAAAATACTAGAAGAAACCTCCAGAAATAGAAGTAAAAGAAATGGAGGCAATCAACCAACCAGAGACAGAGTTTAAATCATTGGGTATAGGGATACTCAAGGAAATTACTGCGAACTTCAGCAAAGAGATATCCAGCATAAAAAAGGACACACAAAACCATAAAAAAAGAACCAGTCAGAACTGAAGAATACCATAACTGAAATTAAGAATGCACTAAACGGAATCACCAGCAGACTAGATGAAACAGAAGATCAAATCAGTGATTTGGAAGACAAGGTAGCAGAAAACACCCAATTGGAACAGCAAAAAGAAAAAAGAACAAAAAACCCCGATAGATTAAGAGACCCCTCAGACCGCTTCAAGTGTACCAACATTCACATCATAAGAGTACCAGAAGGAGAAGAAAGAGAGCAAGGAATTGAAAAGTGATTTGAAGAAATAATGAAAGAAAATATCTCTTACTGGTGAAGGAAATAGACATACAAGCCCAGGAAGCACAGAGAGTACCAAACAAGATGAACCCAACCAGCCTCATACCAAGACACATTATAATTAGAATGGCAAAGATTAAAGACAAAGAGAGAATCCTAAAAACAGCAGGAGAAAGGCAACTAGTAACTTATAAGGGAATTCACATAAGACTGTCAGCTGATTTCTCAACAAAAACTGCAGGCTAGAAGAGATTGCCATGAAATATTCAATGTGATGAAAAGCAAGGACTTACATCGAAGACTACTGTAGACAGCAAGGCTATCATTTTAAAATTGAAGGAGAGACAAAGAGCTTCCAAGANCGTTTTTTTTTTTTCACGTGTTCTATTCTTTTATTTGGGGCATGTTTCTTTGTCTTACCTATGTTTATTTCTATGTATTAGGTAGGGCTACTGTGCCTTCCAGTCTTAGTAGAGTGGCCTTATGTAGTAGGTGTCCTGTGGGACCCAGTGGTGAAGTCTGCATGATCATCAGAGCCGGGTTCTCCAGGTGTGTCCTTCGTATGGGTTGTATTTGAGCCTTGGTTGCTGTTTTCACATCAATGGGAATGATTGACCCTCAGCCTCATTAGCTGTGAGGACTGGCTGTGACTACAGTAGAGGAGCTGTGGTGCACAGGCTGATCCTACAGAGCAGGGTTTGCTTTAGCAGGGTTCTGCTGCCTGTCCAGTGTGCCCTTTGGGTGTGTGATCCTTGGAGGGGGCCAGGTGATGCTCTGGCTCGGTCCAAAGTGGGCTACCAGGTGTGGCAGCCTGGGGCCTCCTGAAAGGGAACTCATTGCAGGCCCAGTTTAGCTGCAGACTGTGCTGTATCTGGGGCCACGTGGTGTAAGCCGCAAACCTATCCACATTTGGCTGTTCCCCCCCCCACACACACACATTGAGCTTAGAAGTATCTCGAGGGGCAAATCTGTGAACTAAGGCTTGTCATGAGTGCCATGCTCAGGGCTGCTCAACCAGAGGTATGGAACATGAAGCCAGATGCTGCTTGTTTACATTCTGTGAACTTTCGAGAGATTTTGTGAAAGTCCACAGCATGAGCTAAGGCAGGTTGTTTGTATGGAAAAGCCACTGGAAGCAGCCTGAGTATACCCAAAATTTTGGTAGGGCAGGATGTCCAGGAATCACTAGGGTGGGGCAAATGGAAGGTGATAGCCAGTTTACTGAAGACTCAGATATGGCATTTGCTTGTGTCTTTATGCAGGGAGGGGGTTAGGTCTCAACAAAGAAACAATCAATCTGGGAGAAAGCTGCTCCTCTGGCCCTCACCCTGAAGCCAGACAACACAATTCCTCCCTGTATGGCCTGGCATCTTTTAAGCTGCTTCCCCAGTGCTGCAGCTCAGAGTGAATAAGTCCATCAGTGAGTAAGTTTGTGAGTGGTCCCATTAAGAGGAGCACCTGGGAATCCAGCTACCTTCCATCTCACTCAGCCACAATGTCTTCTGGTTTTCAAAGCCAGAAGGTATGGGGACT
>NW_017733057.1:30635-41787 GCF_001890085.2 Hipposideros armiger | reverse complement strand
TTTATCAACAATTCAATGTACATAGAGTAAATGCTCCAATCAAAAGATATAGGAGGGCTGAATGGATAAGAGATAATAATCCTTACATAGCTGTGTACAAGAGAATCACTTCAGACTGAAAAAGACTCACAGACAGAAAGTAAAAGGATGGAAAAAGATATTTCATGAAAATGGAAACAAACAAACAAAAACAAGAAAAGCTTGAGTAGTAATACTTATACCAGACAAAATAGACTTTAAAACAGAGGCTATAACAAAAGACAAAGAAGGATACAATAATCTCACTTCTGAGAATTTTTCTGAAGAAACCCAAAATGCTACTTTGAGGGGACATGTGCATCCATATTTTTATTGCATCATTGTTTACAATGGCCAAGATGTGCAGGCAGCCTGGGTGTCTGTCAATGGAAAAATGGATAAAGAAGAGGTGGTACATGTGTACAATAAAATATTACTTGGTCATGTAAGGGAATGGGTTCTTGCCATCTGTGGTGGCATAGATTGGATGGTATTGTTTGTGTGGAGTGCAAGACAGAGAAAGACAGATGTAATGTGATTTTGCTTATATGTGGAATCTAAAGAACAAAATAAGCAAGACAGAATCAAACTCAAAAATACAGAAAAAAATTTTACGGTTGCTAGATGGGAGGAGTATTGGGAGTGTGGGTGAAAAAAGGGGACGGGATTAAGAAATAAAGTTAGGTTGTTACAAAATAGTTATGAAGATGTAGGTTATAGCATAAAGAATATATATTTATATTCTATATAAATAGTCAAGTCTATTAGAAGAGGTCCAACATGGCAGATTAGGTAAATGCTATGCTTACTGCATCTCAGGGTCACGCCAAAATTACAAATAAATTATAGAACAATAAAGCTCAAGAATCATCTGAAGACTACCTGAACAGAATAACCTCGATAACTAAGGATATAAAAAAGAGGCCACATTTAGACTGGTAGGAAGAGGGGAGATGCAGACTGGGCTAACCCAAAGCCCATGGGTGGTGATTGAATGCTGGGAGGGACACCTTGGTGCAGAGGTCCCCCCTGAACAGGGAGAGGGTCCCAGACCCATGCCAGGCTCCCCAGCGTAGGGTTCCTGTCCTGAGAATAGGAATTCCTACAACATCTGGCAGTTAAAATTAGCGAGGAATTTGTCTTCCCTTCCTTGTGGTGCAGAGGGCAGCTGAAAAACCAAATGCCCTTTTGCAGAGCTGCCACATGGACTCACTCACTTTCAGGCACTCACCTGGTCTCTGGTGGAGGTACAGCAGCTCTGGAGGCTCAGGGATGTTCAGAGAAGGACTGAGTTGTGTGGCTCCAGGATGGGAGCTGGAGGGACAAGAACCATTGTTGTCCATGTATGGAGACTGACAGAAGTGTGGCCTACAGGAGATGCCATGTTTTCAGTGTTAAACCCTTCCCCAAAGGGCCAATTCTAAGACTACATTGGTCTGGTGGAATCTGCATGTGCACATTGTCTTGGTGATGCCTTTGGTCTACACCACTTGCACAGCTGGTGCTACGTNAAAAAATTACACATCTTCAGTTTTATATACCATGCATCAGTAAAATCACATGGTTCTCTCCTTTTTCTCTCTGACTGATGTATTACAGAATTGTACACCTGAAATCTAGGTAATTTTGCTAAAAATTGTCACCCCAATAAACTTTAATAAATAAATAAATAAATAAATAAATAAATAATACATCATGATCAAGTGGGGTTCATTCCAGGGCACAAGGATGGTTCCACATGTACGTTGATCAATGTGATACACCCCATAAACAAAATAAAGAACAAAAATCATATGATTATATCGATAGATGCAGAAAAAGTGTTTGACAAGGTACAATATTCATTTATTATTAAAATATCTAATAAAATGAATACAGAAGGAAAATACCTTAACATAATAGCATGACAAATATTCACCTAATATCATAATTATTGGTGAATATTTGAAGCTTTTTGGTCTACGTTCAGGAACACCACAGTGCTGTGCCCTATCACCTCTGCTTTTCAACATAGTATTGGAAGTTCTAGCCAGAGGAATCAGGCAAGAGAAAGAAATAACAGACAGCCGAATTGGGAATGAAGGTGTGAAATTGTCACTTTTTGCGGATGACATGATAATATATATAGGAAACCCTAAAGACTCCACCCCAAAGCTGTTGGAAACAATAATCAAATACAGTAAAGTTTCTGGCTACAAAATCAATGTACAAAAGTCCATTGCATTCCTATATATCAATAGTAACAATGAAACCTCAGAAAAAGAAATAATAACAAAAACCAATTCCTTTTGCAATAGTAACAAAAATAATATAATACCTAGGAATAAACTTAACCAAGAATGTGAAAGACCTATACACTGAAAATTATAAGACATTTTTAAAAGAAATTGAAGAAGACACAAAGATAATGGAAAGACATTCTGTGTTCATGGATTGGAAGAACCAACATAGTTAAAATGGCCATATTTCTCAAAGCAATATGCAGATTTAATGCATCCGCATCAAAATCCCAATGGCATTTTTTAAAGAAATATAAAAAAAATCATTACATTTTTATGGAACCACAAAAGACCCTGAATAACCAAAGCAATCCTAAGAAAAAAGAACAATGCTGATGGTGTCACTCTCCCTGACTTCAGCTTGTATTATGGGGCAACAATAATCAAAACAGTACGGTATTGGCAGAAGAACAGACACACAGACTAATGGAAAAAATTGAGAACCCAGAAATAAACCCACATAAATATGAACAGATAATTTTCATCAAATAAGCTCAAAACATACAATGGGAAAGATAGTCTCTTCAATAAATGGTACTGGGAGAATTGGAAAGTCACGTGCAAAAGAATGACACTAGACTGCTATCTGTCACCATGTACCAAAATTTTCTAAAAATGTATCAAAGGTCTAAACATAAGACCTGAAACAATAAACTGCATAGAAGAAAACATAGCTACTAAACTTATGGACCTTGGTTTCGTGGAGGAATTTATGAATTTGTCTTCAAAGGCAAGGGAAGTAAAAGCTAAAATAAATGAATGGGACTATATCAAACTAAAAAGCTTCTGCACAGCAAAAGAAACCGTTGACAATATAAAGAGGAAACCACCTAATGGGAGAAGGTTTTTGCAAACAATGCCTCCATAAGGGGCTAATATCCAAAATATATAAGGAACACATGCAATTGAACAACAACAAAAACCCAAACGATCCAATCAAAAAGTGGGCAGAGGACCTGAATAGACATTTCTCCAAAGAGGACATACAAATGGCCAAAAGATATACGAAAAAAAGGTCAACATCACTACTCATCAG
This sequence comes from Hipposideros armiger, assembly GCF_001890085.2. Taxonomy (NCBI): domain Eukaryota; kingdom Metazoa; phylum Chordata; class Mammalia; order Chiroptera; family Hipposideridae; genus Hipposideros; species Hipposideros armiger. The sequence continues at coordinate 38,454 of NW_017733057.1, read as the reverse complement.
ACAAATGTAAATAAAAACCACAATGAGATATCACCTCACACCAGTCAGAATGGCTATCATCAACAAGACAAATTATAACAAGTGTTGGAGAGGCTGTGGAGAAAAAGGGACACTCATACATTATTGGTGGGAATGCAGATTGGTGCAGCCACTCTGGAAAGCAATGTGGATGTTCTTCAAAAAATTAAGAATAGAATTACCATATGATTTAGCAATCCCTCTCCTAGGTATCTACCCAAAAAACCTGAAAATGTTTAACTGTAAAGATATATTTGCACCAATGTTCATTGCAGCTATTTTTATGTTTGCTAAGACATGAAAACAACCAAAATTTACTTCCATAGATGACTGGATAAAGATGTGGTATATATACCCAATGGAACACTATTCTGATATAAGAAAAAAATAAAATAGTGCCATTTGTGACAACATGGATGGATCTTGAGATTATTATGCTGAGTGAAATAAGTCAGACAAAAACCGTCGAGAACCATATGATTTCACTGATACATGGTATATAAAAATGAAAACATCAAAGGAACAAGAAAAACACATGAGGAAACAAAAACTCATAGACACAGACAATAGTTTAGCGGTTACCAGAGGGTAATGGGAGAGGGGGTTGTTGATGAGGCAAATGGGATTAAATATATGGTGAAGGAAGGAAAACTGACTCTGGGTGGTGAATACACCATGTGATGTATAGAGGATGTATTACAGAGTTGTACACCTGAAAGCTATGTAATTTTATTAACAATTGTCACCCCAATAAACTTTAACAAAAAACAAATAAACAAAAGGAAAACAATCCCATTTACAGATGCATAACAATTACCCAGGAATAAGTTTAATAATGGNTCTTTTGTGAAGTGGTCAAAGGCCAGGCATTGCCTGGAGGTGAGCAGTGGCTGGCTGTGGTGTTCTCAGGACACTGTGTTAAGTGATCACAGGCCAGACACTGGCATAAGAGCTGAATCTGTAAAAACCACCAGCCATGTCTCATGACTCCATGGGACTTTGCCCTGTCCAACTAGTGCTGCATCACTTAGAGCATTCTCATCACCAGGTTGATGAATCTGGTCTGCACACCTAAGGAGGTTCTTTCAATGGCTGAGCCTTATGGGCAGCCAGCAGGTGGCAATAGGCCTAGGGAGCCCAGGATCTTTTGATAAGCTGCCTCAAGGACACTACTGTTGGCAGCCAGCCTCAATTCACAGCGTGTTCACCTGCACATGCCTCCAGGTTCAGCAGAGGCAGCAGCCAACCTAATATAGATTTGTGGCTCCTACCAGGTAGCTGCTGGCTGGTAACAGGCAAGGCTGAAATTTGCCTGCATGGAAGCCCCTCCTAAGAGACACCAGAAACAATACACCCAGAGGCCAGCTTCAGATGACAACAGAGCACCATCTGGTTAGCCCCATAAGTGGTACACCCAAAGGGGGTTCTCAACTGGCACAAGAGCCCATGGGGCAAATCCTCCTTTGAGCAGTCAAACTCCACACAGCAGCTCATACACCATGGGCATAGCAAATCCTCACAGTCATTCTGCCTGGGAGTCAATCCCACTCACTGGCATACCAAAACAAATCAAGGCTTAACTGCAACAGGAGAACACACAGAACACACTCAAGGGACACTCTTGGAACAAACACACAGAAGATCAGGGAGACTGTGCCATTGAACCACCCAGGACACATACAACATAAGGCCACCCAGCAATGACTGAGAGTAACAGGAGCTCTACCAAATACATGGAAGCAAACACAGAAAAGCTCCAAGAATGAGGAAACAAAAAAACATGTTCCAAATAAAAGGCCAGGAGAAACCTCCAGAAATAAAACTAAAAGATATGGAGACGACCAACATACCACAGTCACTGGTTATAAGAATGCTTAAGAAACTTAGTAAAAATTACAAAAAAGAGATAGCACACATAAAGAAGGACATAGAAACATAAAAAAGAACCAATTAGAAATAATGCATATGGGATAACATCATAAAAATGGCTGTGTGAGGTGAGCCTCTTGAAATCCTCTCTGGAATTTACAACAAATTGAACAGCTACAATATAATTCCACAAGGGACTCGTTGCACAGCAGACAGGCAAGATCAAGAGATACACAATTGAAATCATCTAAAGGTGGGCAAATTGGGCGAGCGAGGGAGGAGGGAGGGGGAAAGTGCAGAGACGCAGGCTGCATGTAGTCCACAACAGGGATGCAGAACTGAGCTCGGAGCTCAAAGCCTCCTGCATTCCAGAGTGACAGCAGTCATGGGAGAGGAACGAATTTGGAATACTAGCATTCTCCTTATGGCCCACAGTCCTGCCTGAGGGATCAGCATATAACACAGCTGAACCCAACACTCATGACAGAGACCCCGCAGCAAAGGCTGAGGGGAAAAAAGGTGAAATTGGTGGTTTAAGCCCTCACTGCCAAGCAGAGGACAGAAGACACAGGCACAGAGCCTAGTTGACCTGACTTCACCCTCACACAGCTCACCCCAACCCACTCTCCCAGTGCCAGAAGAAGAATGGTAGAAGTGTCACATGAAAAGAACAGAGTACTTGAAGTTCTGAGACCTGCAGCCCTGCAGCCATGGACCCTCAGCAAAAGTAGTTCCAGCGAGGGGGAGCAAGCCTTGGGTGCAGGATTGACTTTGCTGGTGGTCGCTGCCATTGCTCAGAGCCACCTCTTGCAACCCACCTCACCCCTAACCCCACCTATCTGGGCAGATCCCCACTGAAACACACAGGCTCTGAATCTAGTGCAGGAAGAGCTTTGGAATTTCAGAAAATCTCCACATTCCCCCACGAAGGTAGTGCCCTGTGACCCAGGTGCCCTACTCACAGAGGAAAGGCCCACATTCCAGGGAACTCACTCCCCAATTGTGTGAGAAGCCGGAACAGTGCAGAGAAAATGTAACACTACAGCATGAGAGAGAACAAAAGGCTGCAGCAGGAGAGAAATTTAAAAATTCCACCAACACCTACTGGAAAGCAAAAGAAAGACCTTTTCCTATCAACCAATTAGAGAACCCACTCTTATAGATGCCCAGGAACAGAAATAACATTCATTAATTGCCACAAATAACCAAGGCAACAAGGCAGCTCAGAAAGAAAATGAAAAGTTTCCAGAAAATGAATTTAAAGACTTGGAAATATATGACTTAAATGACAGAGAATTCAAGATTGTAGTTCTGAAAAAACTCGATGAGATGCAAGAAAACACAGAAAGGCAGTTCAATGAAATCAGGAACAAAATGGACATTTTACCAAAGAGATTGAAATTTTTAAAAAGAAACAAATAGGAACTCTGGAAATGAAGAGCTCAATAAAATAAATGAAGAATGAAATAGCCAGCTTGGGTAATAGAGCTGATTAGATGGAAGAAAGAATCAGTGATAGTGAAGATAGAAATCTGGAAATGGCAAAGATGAAAGAAGCAAGACACTTGAGTGGTAAAATAAATGAAAATACTCTACAAGAACTTTCTGACTCCATCAAAATGAGCAATATAAGAATAATGGGTATACCAGAAGGAGAAGAAAGGGACAAGGGAACAGAGAGTATATTCAAACAAATAGCCAACAAGAACTGGATCTTGGAATCCAAGAAGCAAATAAATCACCTAATTACCTCAATCCCAACAGGCCTTCTCCAAGGCATATTGTATTGAAGCTGTCAAAAATCGATGACAAATAAATAATCCTCAAGGCATCCAGGGAAAGGAGGACAGTAGTGTAAAAAGGAAAGTCCATTAGATTATCATCAGATATTTTAGCAGAAACTCTACAAGCCAGAAAGGAGTGAAATAAAATATTCAAACTATTGAAAGAGAAATTATGAGCCAAGAATAATGTATCCACCAAAGATATTTTTTTTAGATATGGAGGCACAATAAAGACCTTTCCAGACATACAGAAGCTGAGGGAATTTCTAACACATGGACTGCACTACAGGAAATACTAAAGGAGACTATTCAACCTGCAACAAATAAGCAAAATAATACAAAACCATGAGTAGTATTTTGAACAGAGAGACAGAAGCATGAAATGGCAACCCTTACACCAAATAAGACACTATACACTTATACATAACATACAGGGTAAACAGGAAAAAAAACCATTTAAAAAAAAGAGGAAAAAGACAACTTGCTACTGCAGTGCACAATTCAACTTACAGCATAAATAGAGATAATTGTGATTACAAAAACGTAAATGGGGAGAGAGTAAAGGCCTGAACCAGCACAAGGGAATGGAGAAAAGAAGTATGTTGAAAAAAATGGAATACTCTAAATATGAAACTTTCTTTTACATAAACTTAAAGGTAACCACTCCCCAAAAAATCCAAACTGAAATATATGACATAAAAAAAGAAGAAACAGAGGGAAAATTGGCAGAATACCAGCAAACTGAAATAATAGACAGCAACAAAAAAGCAAAGAAACAATGAAGACACAGTCCTACCAGAAAACCAAAGATAGAATGATAGAAAATCCTCATATATCAATAATCACCCTAAAGGTAAATGTACTGAACTCACCAATAAAAAGGCACAATGTAGCAGATTGAATAAAAAACTAAACCCAACCAGATGCTGCCTCCAAGAGATACATGTCAACTACAAGGACAAATATAGATTCAAAGTTAAAGGGTATAAATTGACACTTCAAGCAATGGTATTCAGAGAAAAGCAGGTGTAGCTATACTGATATCACATAGAACAGACTTCAGCATAAAAAAAGGTAACAAGAGACAAAGATGGACGTTTCATGACAAGAAGACATAACAGTCATCAATATTTATGCCCCCAATCGAGGAGTACAGAAATATACAAAGCAACTACTAACAGAACTAAAGTGAGAAATTGACAAAAACACAATCATAGTAGGGGATGTAAATACATTATTGACAGCTATGGATAGATCATCCAAACAGAAAATCAATAAAGAAATGTCAGCCCTAAGTGACATATTAGATGAAATGGAAATAATTGATATTTATAGAGCACTTCATTGTAGAACATCAGTCTACACATTCATTACTGGTGTACACGGAACATTCTCAAGGATAGACCGTATATTGGGACATGAAACTAGCCTCAGCAAATCTGGGAAGATTGAAATCATGCCAAGCGTATTCTCTGATCACACGGCTTTGAAATTGGATATCAACTGCAAAAAGAAAGAAAAAAACCACAAATATGCGGAGATTAAACAACATAATTTTAAAGAATTACTACATCAAAGAAGAAATAAGAGGAGAGATCAAAATACACATAGAAACAAATGAGAATTAAAGTACATTCTACCAAAACTTGGGGGATGCAGCAAAAGCAATTTTAAGAGGGAAATTTATATCATTAATGGCCTATCTCAAGATAGAAGAAAAATCCCAGATATATAACCTCACATTAGACTTAAAGACCTAGAAAAAGAACAAATGAAACCAAAAGTCAGCAGAAGGAAAGAAATAATAAAACTCAGACCAGAACTAAATGAAATAGAGAACAAAAAGACCATAGAAAAAAATTAATGCAACAAAGAGCTGTGTCTTTTGAAAAGATTAATAAAATTGATGATTTCTTGGCTAGACTCACAAAGACAAAAAGATAATGACACAAATAAACCAAATTAGAAATGAAAGAGGGGAAGTTACCACGGATGCTGCAGAAATACAAAGGATTAGCCAAGAATAACATGAAGGGCTATATACCACCAAATACAATAACCTAGAAGAAGTGAACATGTTCTTAGAAACATATAGCCTTCCTAGGCTGAATCAAGAAGAACTGGAAAATCTAAATAGACAGATCAACAGTAAGGAAATTAAACCAGTCATCTGAAACCTTCCCAAAAGCAAAAGTCCAGCACCAGGTGTCTTCCCTAGTGAATTCTACCAAACATGCAAAGAGGATGTAATACCTGTCCTAATCAAACTCTTCCAAACAATTGAAGAAAAGACAATACTCCCTAACTCGTTTTATGAGGCCAGCATTACCCTGATACCAAAACCTGGTAAGGATAATACAAAAAAAGAAAATTACAGACCAATATCTCTAAAAAATACAGATTCAAATATCCTAAACAAAACTCTAGCAAATCAAATGCAACAATGCATTAAAAAAATTACACATCTTCAGTTTTATATACCATGCATCAGTAAAATCACATGGTTCTCTCCTTTTTCTCTCTGACTGATGTATTACAGAATTGTACACCTGAAATCTAGGTAATTTTGCTAAAAATTGTCACCCCAATAAACTTTAATAAATAAATAAATAAATAAATAAATAAATAATACATCATGATCAAGTGGGGTTCATTCCAGGGCACAAGGATGGTTCCACATGTACGTTGATCAATGTGATACACCCCATAAACAAAATAAAGAACAAAAATCATATGATTATATCGATAGATGCAGAAAAAGTGTTTGACAAGGTACAATATTCATTTATTATTAAAATATCTAATAAAATGAATACAGAAGGAAAATACCTTAACATAATAGCATGACAAATATTCACCTAATATCATAATTATTGGTGAATATTTGAAGCTTTTTGGTCTACGTTCAGGAACACCACAGTGCTGTGCCCTATCACCTCTGCTTTTCAACATAGTATTGGAAGTTCTAGCCAGAGGAATCAGGCAAGAGAAAGAAATAACAGACAGCCGAATTGGGAATGAAGGTGTGAAATTGTCACTTTTTGCAGATGACATGATAATATATATAGGAAACCCTAAAGACTCCACCACAAAGCTGTTGGAAACAATAATCAAATACAGTAAAGTTTCTGGCTACAAAATCAATGTACAAAAGTCCATTGCATTCCTATATATCAATAGTAACAATGAAACCTCAGAAAAAGAAATAATAACAAAAACCAATTCCTTTTGCAATAGTAACAAAAATAATATAATACCTAGGAATAAACTTAACCAAGAATGTGAAAGACCTATACACTGAAAATTATAAGACATTTTTAAAAGAAATTGAAGAAGACACAAAGATAATGGAAAGACATTCTGTGTTCATGGATTGGAAGAACCAACATAGTTAAAATGGCCATATTTCTCAAAGCAATATGCAGATTTAATGCATCCGCATCAAAATCCCAATGGCATTTTTTAAAGAAATATAAAAAAAATCATTACATTTTTATGGAACCACAAAAGACCCTGAATAACCAAAGCAATCCTAAGAAAAAAGAACAATGCTGATGGTGTCACTCTCCCTGACTTCAGCTTGTATTATGGGGCAACAATAATCAAAACAGTACGGTATTGGCAGAAGAACAGACACACAGACTAATGGAAAAAATTGAGAACCCAGAAATAAACCCACATAAATATGAACAGATAATTTTCATCAAATAAGCTCAAAACATACAATGGGAAAGATAGTCTCTTCAATAAATGGTACTGGGAGAATTGGAAAGTCACGTGCAAAAGAATGACACTAGACTGCTATCTGTCACCATGTACCAAAATTTTCTAAAAATGTATCAAAGGTCTAAACATAAGACCTGAAACAATAAACTGCATAGAAGAAAACATAGCTACTAAACTTATGGACCTTGGTTTCGTGGAGGAATTTATGAATTTGTCTTCAAAGGCAAGGGAAGTAAAAGCTAAAATAAATGAATGGGACTATATCAAACTAAAAAGCTTCTGCACAGCAAAAGAAACCGTTGACAATATAAAGAGGAAACCACCTAATGGGAGAAGGTTTTTGCAAACAATGCCTCCATAAGGGGCTAATATCCAAAATATATAAGGAACACATGCAATTGAACAACAACAAAAACCCAAAC
>NW_017733057.1:25793-27990 GCF_001890085.2 Hipposideros armiger | reverse complement strand
CAATAGCCAAGATATGTTAGTAAACTAACTGCCCATGAATAGATGACTGGATAAAAAGACGTGGTACATATACACAATGAAATATTACTCAGGCATAACACAGAATGAAATTTTACCGTTTGTAACAACATGGCTGGACCTAGAGGGTATTATGCTGAGTGACATATGTCAGATAGCGAAAGACAAGTACCATATGATTTTACTTATATATATGGAATGTAAACAACAAAATAAATGAAAAAACAAAACTGAAACAAATTCATAAATACAGAGAACAAATGGATGGTTTTCAGATGGGAGCAGGATTAGGGGCCTGGGTGAAAAAGGTGAAGGGATTAAGGAGTACAAATTGGGATCAGAGGAGATGTGACAACCAAGATTTTACAGTAGGTAAATGCTGTGCTTACCTTCTCTCACAACCACATCAAAATTACAACTAATCTACAAAACAACCATTATCGAGAATCACCTAAAATCAAGCTGAACTGAAGCCTTTCAAATAAGGACACACAGAAGAAGCCACCTCCAGACTGGTAGGAAGGGCAAAGATGCAGAACGGGGTGGTCCCACATCCGCCTGTGACCATTAAAAATCAGGAGGGATAGTTTGGTTGTGGGTGTTCCTCCTGTCCCCCAGAGGTGTAAGAGATCTCAGCCTCACCCCAGCCCAGGATTCCAGTACCGGGGAGAGAAGTATCCATAATTTCTGATTGTGAAAACCAGCAGAGATGATGACTGAGTGAGACTGAGGGCCACTGCATTCCCAGACACTCCTCTTAAAGGGACTACACACAAACTTACCCACCAATGGAATCACTTGCTCTGAGCTCCCACCCTGGGGCAGCAGCTGGATAGGCGGCAGGGAAATATGGTGGGGAACTGAGTTGTGTGGCTTGAGACGGGGGCTGAAGAGGCAGCTTTATCCTGGATGGAGTTGCTGGTGGAGGCCATTGTTTCTTTGCTGAGTCCTACCCCTTCCCCGCATGTGGATGCAGATGGCCACCATATCTGTCTCTGCCGTTGGTTTGCCAAGCCCTGGTGATTCACGACCCTGCCCCGCCCAACTTTGGGGCACACCCAGGCTGCTTCCAGTGGCTTTTTCATGCAGACTGCCTACCTTGGCTCAAGCTGCAGACTTTCATAGGGTCTCTCAAATGTTCACGTAACCTAAGCAAGCAGCATCTGGCTNAGGGTAATGGGAGAGGGGGTTGTTGATGAGGCAAATGGGATTAAATATATGGTGAAGGAAGGAAAACTGACTCTGGGTGGTGAATACACCATGTGATGTATAGAGGATGTATTACAGAATTGTACACCTGAAAGCTATGTAATTTTATTAACAATTGTCACCCCAATAAACTTTAACAAAAAACAAATAAACAAAAGGAAAACAATCCCATTTACAGATGCATAACAATTACCCAGGAATAAGTTTAATAATGGAGGTATAAATCTATATTCAGAAAATTATAGGACATGATGGGAGACATTAAAGAAGATAGAAATAAATGGAAGCATATACCATGCTCATGGATAGAATAAACTAAATATGATGTAAGACAATTAAGTTCATGAACTTATCCTGGAAAACGTGCTACATACCACATTGCTGAATATCACTATGGTCACCTTGGAAGTACTCCCCTTGGGATGCTATTCACTAATACCAATGTCTGGTCCACCCTTCAAAGCAATTTTGGAACTCTGTCTGGAATGGCCATCAGAGCTGTCATCCTAATATCCTTGATGTCCTAGATGTCATCAAAATGCCTTCCTTTCAATATTTCCTTTATCTTTGAGTAAAGAAAGAAGTAATTGGGGGCCAGATCAGGTGAGCAGAGAGGGTGTTCCAATACAGTTCTTTGTTTACTAGCTAAAATCTCTCTCACAGACAGTGCTGTGTGAGCTGGTGAATTGCTGTGATGCAAGAGCCATGGTGAATTGTTGGCAAAAAGTTCAGGTCGTTTTCATCTAACTTTTTCACACAGCCTTTTCAGCACTTCCAAATAGTAACCTTGGTTAACTGTTTGTCCAGTTAGTACAAATTCATAATGTATAATCCCTCTGATGTTCAAAGAGGTTATCAATATCATTGCAACAAGTTTGTGAACTTAATTGTCCTCATAGTTACAATATCCACACTACCCAAAGCAAGCTATAGATTCAATGGAATTCCCATTCCAAATACCAACGACATT
>NW_017733057.1:18932-20023 GCF_001890085.2 Hipposideros armiger | reverse complement strand
TGTGTGATCTTAACAACAAGGTTGCCAGTTCAACTCCTGTATGGGATGGTGGGCTGAACACCCTTACAACTAAAGTTGAACATGGTATCTGAAGCTGAGCAGCCATGAGCTGCCAATGGGCAGCCAGATGGCGATTAGACTTGGAGCTGAGCTAGCTGTGCCCTCCACAACTAAGACTGAAGAACAACAACTTGGCTGTTCTCCTTTCCCAATTCCCCAATTAAAAAATAAAAGAAATACAAATTGGTAGTTAATACAGTTGGAGAATATAATCAACAATGTTGTAAAGATCATGTAAGGTGCCAGATGGGCACTGGACTTATAGTGGGAATCACTTCATAGACTGTGTCCAATGTGCTATACACCTGAAGCTGAAGTAGAATAATATTGACTGTCAACTATAACCAAATATATAGTTATATATAGTCACAAAATGAGGATTAAAGATAGGGAAAATGGTCAATGGTATTGTAACAGCTATATAAGATGTGGGGGATGGGTTATCACTTAATGAGGGGTATAAATATCTATTACGTTGCTTTGTACACCTGAAACTAATAAAAAATACAAATTATCAATGAGATGAAGAGGTGGTTCTTTGGAAAGATAAACAAAATTTATAAACCTTGAATCGGACTCATCAAGAGTAAAAGAGAGAGGACCCAAATAAACAAAATCAGAAATGAAAGAGGAGAAGTGACCACAGACACCACAGAAATATCAAATATTTAAAAAAATACTGCAAGCAACTATATGCCAACAAATTGTACATTCTGGAAGAAATGGATAAATTCTTAGAGCATACAATCTTCCAAGGCTCAATCAAGAAAAAACAGAAAATTTGAACAGACCAATGACTACTGTTGAAATTGAATCAGTAATCAACAATCTCCCAAAAACCAAAAGTCTTTGGACCAGATGGCTTTACAGGTGAATTTTACCAAACATTAATAAAAAATTAACACCTATTCTCAAACTTTTCCAAAAAATCCAGGAGAAGGGAAGGCCCTCAAGCTCATTTTACAAGGCCACATTTACCCTGATGCCAATACCAGACAAAGACATTATAAATCAAGAAAACTATAGGCCAA
>NW_017733057.1:15868-16918 GCF_001890085.2 Hipposideros armiger | reverse complement strand
AGATATTATTCATTATGAATTTGTACCAAATGGACAAACAGTTAACCAGGCTTACTATTTGGAAGTGCTGAAAAGGCTGCGTGAAGAAGTTAGACAAAAACATATATAAGAGATTCATGGATACAGAAAAGTTAATTTAAAAATAAACTATAATAATATAAATTAAAAAAAACAAAAACAACAACCTGAACTTTTCACCAACAGTTCATGACTCTTGCATCACGACAATGTACCAGTTCACACAGCAAACTCAGAGGGAGTTTTTAGCCAGTAAACAAATAACTGTATTGGAACACCCTCCCTACTCACCTGATCTGGCCCCCAATGACTTCTTTGTTTACCCAAAGATAGAGGAAATATTGAAAGGAAGACATTTTGATGACATTCAAGACATTGAGGGTAATACGATGACCACTCTGATGGCCACTCTAGCAAAAGAGCTCCAAAATTGCTTTGAAGGGTGGACTAGGCACTGGTATCAGTGCACAGCTTTCCAAGGGGAGTACTTCAAAGGTGACCATAGTGATATTCAGCAGTGAGGTATGTAACACTTTTTCTAGGATGAATTCGTGAACTTCATTGTTATACCTCATATGCATCCCTATGTTTATCGCAGCACTATTCACAATAGCTAAGGTATAGAAACAACCAAAATGTCCATCACAGATGATTGGGTAGAGAAATTGTGGCACATTTATACAATGGAGTATGACTGCCATAAAAAGAAGGAAGTCTTACCATTTGCAACAACATATGCGGACCTAAAATATGTTATGCTAAGTGAAATAAGCCAGAGTGAGAAAGCAAATTCCATATAATCTTACTTATATGTAAAATCTAAAGAAAAGAATAAAAGAGCATACAAAACAGAAATAGACTCATAGATACAGAGAACAAACTGATGGTTGCTAGATGAGAGGCAGTTGGGTGATGGCTGAGAACGTTGAAGGGATTAGGAAGTGCAAATTGGAAGTCACAAAATAGTCACAGGTATCTGAAATACACTATGGGGAATATAGTCAATAATGTAAAGACTAGGGTGTCAGATGG
>NW_017733057.1:12622-13801 GCF_001890085.2 Hipposideros armiger | reverse complement strand
AAAATAAAGCATTCTACCATCACCTACTGGAAAGCAAAAATAAAAGACCTCTTTCTACCAACCTGTTGCAGAACCTACTTCTGTAGATGCCTAGGAGAGAAATAATAATTCATTAATTGCCATGAGTAACCAAGATATCAAGTCACCACAGAAAGAAAAGGAACACTGTCCAGGAAATTAACGTAAAGACATGGAAATATGTGATGAAAGAAAATTCAAGATTGCAGTTCTGAAAAAACTCAACAAGATGCAAGAAAACACAGAGAGGCAGTTTAATGAACTCAGAAACACAATCAAAGTACAAAATGAACATTTTACCAAAGATATTGAAATTTTAAAAAGAATCTAATAGAATTTTAGGAGATAAAGACCTCAATAAAAGAAATGAAGAATGAAATAGTCAGCTTAGGCAATAGAGATGACCAGATGGAGGAAAAAAATCAGTGGTGTTGAAGATAGAAATCTGGAAACAATACAGATCAAAGAAGAAAGGGACTTGAGAGTTAAAAGAAATGGAAGGTTTCTAAAAGAGCTTTCTGACTCCATCAAAATGAGCAATATAAGAATAATGGGCATACCAGAAGGAGAAGAAAGGGACAAGGGAACAGAGAGTATATTCAAACAAATAGCCAACAAGAACTGGATCCTGGAATCCAAGAAGCAAATAAAACACCTAATTACCTCAATCCCAACAGGCCTTATCCAAGGCATGTTGTATTGAAGTTGTCAAAAATTAACGACAAAGAAAGAATCCTCAAGGCATCCAGGAAAAAGAAGATGGTAACCTACAAAGGAAAGCCCATTAGATTATTATCAGAGATTTCAACAGAAACTCTACAAGCCAGAAGGGAGTGGAATCAAATATTCAAGCTATTGAAAGAAAGAAATTATGAGCCAAGAATAATATATCCACAAAATATATCATTTAGATATGAAGGAGGAATAAAGACCTTTCCAGACATACAAAAGCTAAGGGAATTTTCTAACACAGGAACTACACAACAAGAAATACTGAAGGAGGCTATTCGATCTGAAACAAAAAAGCAAAAGAGTACAAAACCATGAGTAGTATTATGAACAAATGGACAGAAGCAGGAAGTGGCAACTCCTACATCAAATAGGACACTATACACTTAAACATAACTTACAGGGTAAAGAAAAAAAAACATTAAAAAGAAA
>NW_017733057.1:8181-9259 GCF_001890085.2 Hipposideros armiger | reverse complement strand
AATGATCCCTCTGACTAGTCTAGTACCCACCTCCAACTACATATAGTTATTGCCATATCACTGACTATATTATCTATGTGCTACTTTACATCCCCGGACTATTTTGTAACTACCAATTTGTACTTCTTAATCTCTTCACCTGTTTCACCCTGCCCCAAAGCCCCCTCTCATCTATCACCCCCGTAAAACTAGTACTCATTTGACACTATACATTGTTATTGAAATATTACTGACTATATTCCTTATGTTATACTGTACATCCCCATGACTACTGTGTAACAACTAATTTGTATGTCTTAATTGTTTCCCATTTTTCACCCACCCATCCCTCCTCCCATCTGGCAACTATCAACATGTTCTATGAGAGTTTCTGTTTTTTTTTGTTTTTTTGTTTTTTGTTTATTTAATGGGAGGAAATAAACCATTGTTTCTTTAAAAAGGATACTAATCTTGATAATGAGAGACTATGAAATAGTTGTTGTTTTTTAAATAACAGTAACTTCTTTTTTTCTCATATAAACTAGCTGCTAAAAAGCTAAAGCATTTTTCTTTCTTTCTTTCTCTCTTTTTTATTTGCTTTTACCTTTTTCACCCATTCCCTACCTCTCTCTCTTCTGGCAACCATCAGTTTGTCCTCTGTTTCTGAGTCTGTTTTTATTTTGTTTTGTTTGTTTATTTGTCTTGCTTTTTTTAAGATTCCATATAGAAGTGAAATTATATGGTATTTGTCTTTCTCTGCCTGATTTATTTCACTTATCATAATACCCTCTAGGTCCATCTGTGTTGTTGCAAATGGGAAGATTTCATTTATTTTTATTGCTGAGTATAATCCATTGTATATATTTACCATATCTTCTTTATTCATCTATCAATGGATACCTAGGTTGCTTTCATATCTTGGCTTTTGTAAATAATGCTGCAATGAACATAGAGGTACACATATCTTTTCAAATGAGTGTTTTTCTTTTCTTTAGATAAGTACCCAGAAGTGAGTACTTATGGTACTCACTGTGAGTCATATGGTAGTTTATTTTTAATTTTTTGAGGAATCTTTATACTGTTTTCCATAATGACTATA
>NW_017733057.1:3981-4764 GCF_001890085.2 Hipposideros armiger | reverse complement strand
TTTTTTAAACTAAAAATATAAATTAAATAACTCTGTATATTTTAGAGAAATAAACATTAAACCATAGTTCAATATTTTTCAAAGGGCAAAAGAAGAAAAATTTTCTACAATACAAAACACAGAGGAATTTATGTGGTACTGCAAATGGATTTACTTTCAGAAATAAAAACACATTTCAGAACTGACCAGCAGATGTCAGAGTTTGACAAGCACAGAGTTACTTGCAGAGGCTCCTGCATTAGCATCTGGCTCCATTTTAGTTCTCAAGTTTCTCTGCAAAAAAAAAAGGGAGTTTGTGTAACTGAAGCAAAGATTTTGCTTTCTCACTTCTCGCCCCATCTTGTGGAAAACAGCCTGATGCTCTGGGTAAGTCGCTGTTATCTTCACTTTTAGTGATTCCCTTTATAGATCTGCAGTCTGCCGAGAAGTTTAAAAACACAAAATTAAATATGTGTTTAGCTCCCTGAAGGCCACATACTTGTTTTTCTTCACAAAAGATGATTTTGTTTTCTCCATATAAGCTTTCCTACCCTTTGTGTAATATTAATCAGATATAACAAGGAGATAATTCCAAAGCTCTCAAAACAGGGTCTTTAGTTTTTGCTGCAGAGTGACACTCTGATTTCAGATCATTTTCTAAAAATGGCAGGTGCTTGGTGTGTCATTTAAAAAGAGAAAATGTGGTCACATTGTAGCTGTGCCAAACATCCTCTTTCAGTCCTCTTTCATTTTACACTTTTACCGGAAGGCTTGAAAAGGGGCTATTTAATTAGGTTCCAGTTG
>NW_017733057.1:0-776 GCF_001890085.2 Hipposideros armiger | reverse complement strand
GTCCTGCATGAGAGATCAGCATATAATGCAGCTGAAATCAGTATTTGGGACAGAGACCTCAGAGCAAAGGCTGAATACAGAAGGTGAGAATTCTGGTTTAAGCCCTCGCTGCCAAACAGAAAACAGAAAACAGACACAAAGCCTGCCCTACTATCCCCACACTCCCAGAACTCACCCCAACACCCCACTCTCTCAGTGGTAGAAGCAGACTCCATAAAAAAACTAGCAATATCAGATTAAAGAACATCATATCTATAGTCTTGAGAACCAGAGACACAGTCCTGCAGATGCATAGTGCAATTAATTTCTGCGATAGGAAAGGAAGAGTAGGGACCAGATAGCTGTGGTTTGGTAGATGCCATTGCTCAAAGCAACAAAAACACAACCTGCCCCTCACAGTTCACCATGCCCTCACTTTTCTGGTGGATCCATACAAGGGCAACCAGAGCCACTGAGACACACAGGCTCTGCACTGGTGTGCAGGGGAAACATCGGGTTTCAGAAGCTCAAGACTATATCATCCCCCTGAAACTCAGGTGACCTGCTCACAGAGGAGCAGCCCAATTTCCAGAAAAAAAACCCCATTACATGAGAAGCCTGAACAAATGCAAGAGAAAATAAAATACTACAGTGGGAGAGAAAATAAAAGATTCCAGCCACACTGGAAAGCAAAAGAAAGACGTATTTATATCTACCTGCTGCAGAACCCATTTCTGTAGATGCCCAGAAAGAGAAATAAGAATTCATTAATTTTAATGAAAACCAAGATAACAAAG
>NW_017733056.1:59225-112638 GCF_001890085.2 Hipposideros armiger | reverse complement strand
CCTTCCTGTCTTTAGATCCAGTTAATAGAGCTGTCATTTGATAGAGCCTATAAAAGGGGAGGAATATATTCAAAGTAGGCAGCTGGGAGAGCTCCTGAAGATTCAGCTTTCTCCACGTCTGTAAACTCTAGGCAGCTGTTCCAACACTGGCTATACAATGTAATCATGCAGTCAACTGGAAATTTTTTTTAACTATTGAAGATATAACCCTTCCGAAAACAAATAAATAAATAAAGCATAACACAGATGCTAAAAGAAAAAAAGAAAACCATCCCTATATCAATTGAATGAGAATTCCTGAAGGTGAGGTAATGCTTAAAGCATTCTACGTAATTTTTGTTCGCTCATTTTTGCAATAAATAATTTTTCCTGATGTCTTCTCTCTACTACAAATTGTATCCAGTCAGAAATTACTTTGCTTTACTCTCAAAAGAACAGCTTTATATAGTGGAACAAATTTAAAATATCATCAATATTGGCCAGACCTTTGCATTTTTTATTAGAATCGGTGATGAAAATGTAATTCTATTAAATATTTTATAGTAAATCATATTGATTTATTATTTTTTTCCACCCATGGCACATGAAATTGTTAATGAGGACTATTTTCTTTGTTTGGCAGGCAATGTGAAATAATTTGCCACCTTCAGGTAGGAAATTAGTGCAGGAGCATGGAACAATAGGCTTAACCTAGAGTTGGGCACATGGTCATCCCAAACAAACTCAAGGCCACACTAATAAGGAATGATGGGGAATGGAGATTGGGCAAGAAACTAACAGTGCTAGCTGCAAATACTAAGATTCCCCAAGCTGGCAGAAGGAGGAGAGCAGGTTCAATAAGAACAGCCTGTAAGCGAACAAAAACTGAGGGTGATAATGGAATGAGAACCAGGTCCCATTCATATTTTCCAAACATCAAGGAATGAAATTATTCTAAAATCTTAGAGAGGTGGCAGGGTTGCTCCATTAATATTAGGCTTCTAATTAACCCAGGCACCAAGCTATACTTAATTTTATTTATAAATTAGAGTAACATGAGTGTTTTTTCTTGCACTCCAAGTGTGTGGAACAATCTACCAACTACATTTGTCTTCTGAGTTCTCTCTTGTTCTGCATCCTTTTAGAAACATTAGGATTTTAAAGTAGCCTTCAACATAACCCAGAGCAGTGAATCATGTGGAATTTCCAAGCCTTTTGTCAATAACAAGGGGGGAGAAATTTTTTGAGTACAGATGGTTGCTGAGGACAAAGAGAATTGAGCATCTAAGAATGTGACCCTTGGGCTATATACCCAACTCTTTATGTGGACATCTGTGTACTCCTAGGAGATCATCTCCAATGCACATTGAGACGAAATTAAAAAGTTACCCCTTCCATCTGGTCTGTTCCTCCCTTCCCAGACACTAGGATAGGATGTTATAAGGGGGCCCCTCATATTGTTACCGAGAGTCTTATCTGGGGCTTGGAGACTGGCTGTTTCCATACATAAGTCTTCACACCAAGTCCTCCCTTTGTCCCTGCCTAAATTTACCACCACCTGTCCCCAAACTAGATTACAAGTAGGTAAGATGGAAGGGACAATATTCTATTTAAAAATTGCACAGTTTTTATTGTCTCATAAGTGGAAGGATACTAATTATTCAACATAGATAGTTTCACATCTCCAGGTAATTAAAACTATATAAATAAATATGAAGATAGGTAAAATTTAGCTAAGCTTTTAGAGAAATATTACTATGTATCAGATAAAAAAAATAGACCCTTACTTACCAAATAGTTTCAAAGAGTCTACTATGCTTGGACCAAGTCCACGAGTGCCGGGCCTTCCCCTTCCTCTTCTACCCACAGACATCTCCTTCTTCACATCCCAGACCAGGCCCCCCTTCCCTTGCCCCCTTCCCTTCCCTTTCTCACCTCCTATCTCATAGTTATGCAAATATAGAACAAGTGCCCTGTCATTGTTCTGAGAGGTTGGGTTCTGTGAATGGCCATTATTATTTATTCCAAGTACATACGACTGATTTTCACTGTACTTTAAATTTTTCATCCAGGTTGCCACTATCACTGAGAGGGATTAAGGGGAGAGTATGTACTGACTCTTCGGTAAAGCAATTGAGACAAAGAAAATGATAGTGGAAGGGAGGTAGTCCAGAGACCACAAAAATCTGTGGGCCGTGAGTGAGCTGGGCCTTTGGAGGGACAGAAAAGAATGTTGTAGACTGGAGAGTTCCCCAAAGGAGCAAGTAATCACCAGCATGTAAATAAAGCACACTAATCTTTCTTTCGAGAATCTCCAATTTGCCCAGAGGAGACAAATCTGGAAAAAATATGAACGTTCTGGGGCCGGCCCAGTGGCTCAGTTGGTTAAGAGCATGAGCTCTGAGCAACAGACTCACTGGTTCGAATCCCACATTGGTCAGTGAGCTGTGCCCGAGCTGAGCTGCCGCTGAGCTGCCAACAGGTGGCAGATGGCTCAGCTGGTGAGATCATGAGCTCCTCACAAGGTTGCCAGTTCGACTCCCTCATGGGATGGGGGGCTGCGCCCCCCCACACACACCTAAGATTGAACATGGCACCTTGAGCTGAGTGGCCATGAGCTGCTGATGGGCTGCAGGACGGCAACTGGAGTTGGAGCTGAGCTAGCTGCACCCTCCACAACTAAGACTGAAGGACAGCAACTTGGCTGTTCCCCTTCCCCAATTCCCCAATAAAAATTTTCATATATATATACTTCCTGTAGTTAATAAAGGATGAGATTATCTACCCATTGGATTTTATTATTAGAAGTGAAAGTGGGGATTCCCCAATGACTAAAAGGCAGCATAAAGGTATTTCTGCATTCTCAAAAATGACCCTTAAACACCATATAGAAAAGAAATAGAAATTTAAAAAGCAACAAATGAATAAGACAAACAAACAAAAACCCATAGACACAGACAACAGTTTAGCAGTTATCAGAGGTTAAGGGGGAAGGGAGTCAATATTTTCATAACTGTGGTAGGAAAGGGTAAAGAGGGTCAAATTATTTGGTGATAGAGGGAGAACTGACTCTGGTGAACACACAATGCCATATATAGATGATGCATTATAGAAAATATATACTTGAAACCTACATAATTTTACTAACCAATGTCACGCCAATACATTTAATTAAAAAAGAAATAAAGTCATCAATGGCCTAGGTGGTAACTTTTACCGTGGACCACTATATATGAAGACAGACAGAAGACAGATTGATGAATGGCAAACGACATTACAGACCCAGAGGAGAAAAGTCCACTAAGTCCCTAGGGAACGGAGTGATGAGGAAACTAATGACATACAGGTAACTTGACCCCAGGTATCCTAGAAAAGGTTAGAAATTGGAGGAACCAATTTGAAGCAGAAGGTGTGAAGGAAGTCAGGAACTAAAAAAAAGTTTTTGTTAGGTTGAACTATTTGCAATTGCCTATTGTTATTGGTGGAACTCTGATCACCCCCACCCCTACCCCATTCATATGTTGAAATCCTAATTCCCGGAACTCAAAATGTGACCTTATTTAGAAATATGGTCATTGTCTTTGAGTGTAATTAGTTAAAATGAGATCATTAGAATAGGCTCTAAGCCAATATGACTGTTATCCTTATAAAAAGGGGGGAACTTGGACACAGAGACACACACACAGGGAGAACGCCATATGAAGGAAAAGGCAGAGATCGGAGTGATGCATCAAAAACCACCAGAGACTAGGTAAAAGGCACAAAATAGACTCTCTCACAGCCCTCAGAAGGAACCAACAACCCTGCTGATAACCTTGATCTTGGGCTTCTAACCTCCAGAACTGAGACAATAAGTTTTTGTTGTTTAAGCCAGCCAATTTGTGGTAGTTTGTTACAACAGCCCCAGGAAACAAATACACCTATATTTCATACTATTGGACAAATAAAAAAGCAGTAATTTTATTTGGTTCAACCTAAATAAAAGAGATAGTTAAATTAAACTGTTGGGTTCCCCTTCTCCTCAAATCCACCAGAGCCAAATTTTAGTCTCTGGAGAAAGAGGCAAGTTACTTCCAATCTCTTGTATGTTAAACAGGTCAAAGATTAACAACTGCTATTTTAGCAGATGGAATCCATTTAATAGCTGGGTGAATCTCAAAATATGGCTGTGTGGCAGGTAGTGGCTAGAGAAAGTGAAGGCAAAATGAGGCTTCTGAGAGGAAGACCAGATTCGGGGGGGTTATATTAGCCCAGGGCACTCGGTGAATGTAACTGCAGGGTGGGATGGTGTCTGAGGATCCTGCAGAGTCTCAGAGTCATAATTCTGAACATCACCTCTCACAGGCTCATGGTGAGACTGCACTGGGTAGCTTAAATGGTAAACTTAAAAATCAGACTCTAGGAAAAGTCTAGCCACAGACTGTGAGAAAATATTTTCAAAGTGCATATCTAATAAAAGACTCACATCCAAGAATACATTAAAAACTCTCAAAACACAATAATAAGAAAACAAACAACTCAGTTTTATAAAAGGTTGGAAAAAGATTTGAATAGCCATCTTACCAAAGATTTATGAATTACAAATAAAAAATGACCAGATGTTCAGCATCATTAGTCTTAGGGAATTGCAAACCAAAAGCATAAGGTACACGCCTATTTGAATGGCTAAAACTTGAAAAGACTGACCATACCAAGGTTGGGGGAGGATGTGGAGCAACTGGAACTGTCATACGCTGCTGAAGGGAATGCAAAATGCTGCGATCACTTTGCAAAGCAGTTCAGCAGTTTCTTTAAAAGCTAAACATGCACTTACCATACCAGCCAGTCATTCCACTCATTGGCATTTACTCAAGATGAATGAAAGCATATATTCACACAAAGACTTGTTCGCGAATGTTCATTGCAGTTCTACTTATAATAACTAAAGCTGGAAGCAACCCAAATGTCCATTAACAGGTGAAGAAACAAACAATTTGTTATACATCTAGTCAATGGATACTACTTAGCAGTAAAAATAAACAATACATGAAACAAGATGGATGAATCTCAAAATAATTATGCTGAGTAAAAGAAGTCAGACAAAAAAGGGAACATACTCTATAAATCAACTTGTATAAGGCTGTAGAAAATGCAAACTCCTCTATAGTAACAGAAAGCTGATCAGTAGTTGCCTAAGGAAGGAGAGTGATTGGAAGGGGTGAGAGGAAAGGATTATAAAGGAACATGAGACTTTTGGGGGTTGATAAGTATGTTCATATCTAAATCATGGCGATGGCTTCATGATTTCAGTGGTGTATATTATGTCAAAACTTACCAAATGTAACACTTCAAATATAACATACATTTTATTGTGTATATTATAGCACAATAAAGCTGTAAAAAAAAGCTAAGAAAAATAGAATTCCATTAAACTGAAATTTTTATCTTCTCCTTTTGCTTCTTAAAAAAAACACTTTAGAATGGTTTAAAACAAAAGACAAACATAGGAAAATGTATTAAACCACAGTAAAGCCATAATAAAAGGAAAGATTTGCATTAATGTTAACATTGTTAACACCAGAGGTTGTGTTTATTGCAAGTAAGCACTGGATTTGGTTTTGAGATTCTTGACGACTGAGGAGAGAAGGGCAGGAAATGTAATGAGTTGTACAGTTCTTATTATCTCATAAATAGAAGCATGCCAATTATTCCATAGAGAGTCACTCTTGAATTCGAAAAGGAATTTATCACATGAGACCTTAGGAAGGCCACTGAATGATTTAAGAAACAATTCCTTTAATAGCAATTTCAAAGTAACAGCCAAAACCTTTTTATGTAGCTATTTCCTCAATTCAGACAAAAGGCATAGCATTAACGTCTAACCATTCTTTAGGGGAGCTAAACCAATAGAGTCAGAAAGGTAGCATTATGATTTTCTACATAGAACAGTGTATTTATATCCTTGCATCCTTAATTATACAGACAAGCTATGCCCTTTGTCTCCAGGCCTCACCTGCTGGTAGATACACACCTGGAGTCCAAGCAACTTTTATCTTGTTACCTGCCAATGTGCATGACCTCACAGCTCTGACAAATCTGCTGTCCTCCCAGCATTTCTGCCATATGCAGCCCCTGCTCCACAGACCCCATGGTGCAGACTTCACCTGGCACCACTCTGCCATTGCTGGGCATGATTACACAGGCCTCTGAGCCTGCTCTGGAAGTCCCAATGGTTCATTGGGCCACTCACACAGCTGCCCTTGATTTTCTGCACAGTGTGAGACAAAACAGAGGATCCCACCTCCTGTTAGGTCATTAGATCACACTCTGTTACCAGTTCTGCTGGGACCCACTGCTTTACAGAGCTTTTACTGCAAAGATACTTTCCATTTCTGCTCACAGCCCTCTCTCTCCCTAGGTGTGAGGCTTGCAACCACGACACCAGGCAGGGGACAGAGCGAAGTGAATGTACCCAGAAGCAGAACTCCCAGCCTTGGTACCTGGGTGTGCCTGGCCCCTTCCTCCTTCAGGGTGAGTTCTCTCCTAAGAGGCCACGCATTCCACGTACAGGTGGAGTTTGGTTATTTCGTCTGACTGTTCTCCAAGAATGGCTGATCATCTATAAATCCATGTAGTTGACACAATGAGCACCAGTGGTTCTCAAACTTTCCCACATGTTAGAATCACCTGGACATCTCTAGAGAATCACAATGTCCAGGGCACACCCAGACCAGAAGAGCTTGGATGGACCTCAGGCATCAGTGTTTTTGAACAGCCTCCAAGTGATTCTAATGTATACAAAAGCTTAAGGACCTGTGGTCTAGACAGAGCTGAAGTCTATGCCACAAATGAATCAACAAGTCTCTTTTGTCTCCCAAGACAAATGGAATTGAGAGTTAACTTACTTTGGATGGCAGTCTTCTCATCCTCAATTTTGTGCCTTTACCGTAAATTCATTATCTAGAAGTAAGGAAGCTGAAGAGTAGTTAATAGAAAGAGAAATGCAAATTACAAAGTTAAATCCAGGGACTGTGAAGAGTCTCAGTACAATCATAAAAACAAATTTTATGCTCAAGTAAAACACATACCAAGAATCACCGACTCCCATCTTTGCTTTCTGCTATTTGTTTGTTTTGTGCTGAAATGATAAGTTTTGTAAAGAAACCATATTTCAGATTCAGCCTTCCCAGGAAGCCTTCTATATTTTCTGCTTAAATGACAGCACTTAGAATGATGTACGAATTTCAAAGAGGCCATGTCAGCTCATCTCGGGTTTACTTGGGCGTTATTATTCATGAGGCCCTTTCTATTCGAGGACATCTGTAAACTGTTTCTGAAGACCAGGAACCCCTACTGTAATAAACAAGTCATTTACGTGGGGAAATGAAAAACCTGCCATGTCTGTGAAATGAAGGCAGGCACGCCTGAGCAAAGGATGATTGATGAAGTGAGATTAGAGAAAGCTGAAAGCTGGGTTAAAATATATCAAATTTGCCAAATGATGGAAAATATACCAATAATCGACAGGAATGGATGTTAGTGTCTACATCATGTTGAATTGATTTTTTAAAGAAAGCAGTACATATGAAAGCTCTAAAACCTAAAATTTGACCCAATTTTGACCCTGGCATCTCAGACACCTGCCATGTCCTGGTGAAGGATAACCGCTTTTCTTATTGCCTTCTTTTCTAATGACCAGAACAACACAGGTGTCAATCCTGCTTCAATATATACAGATTTCCAATAATCTGTAGTCCTTGGCAGCCCAGTTCTCCCCTCAGCAGCGGGGAGAACAGCTGTGGCCTGATACATAGGCAGTGACCACCAGCAGGCAATAGCAAAGGCCATGCCACAAGGGGCTCTGACTTGCTCCACCCACCTGTTCCGTGTCCCTCTCCTAGGGTCCTATCCTGGATCACATCCCTCGAAACCTTCAGCTGCAAGTTCATTTAATTTATTTAACAATCACTTCCAGAGCACTCATTCTGTGCCAGGCACTGTTCCAAGCACTTATCAACATGAACTCATGCATTCCTTCCAACAGCCCTCCCTGTAAGGTAAGTACCACTGTGATCTCAATGTTACAGATGAGGAATCTGGGCCATGGAGAGGCTGAGTAAGGAGTTCAAGGTCATACAAGGAGCATATGTAGAGGCAGGAGGTGGCGTCTTGTTTCAGAGCTCTTTTCCTAATTGCCTGTTCTACTCTGCCTTTCTGCCTACTGGGTGACCTGGTCATGTCTTGCTGTAACACAATTATTGGGTTGTCGGAAAAGTCATGATGTACTTTTTCTGTGTTTTTTGTTGCAAAAATGCATCATGGCTTTTCCGAAAACCCAATACATGACTGTTTAAAAATAGGTCTGTGCTGTTTAAATGTCTTTAAAATAAGCATGAGGGGGAATTAGAGTGAGGGAGGTGTTCACTCTTTATAGTCCTTTAGCCAAAGGTCTACAGTCATTGTTCTCAAACTTTGGCTTATATCAGAATCCCTTGGAAAGCTTGTGAAAACAAGAGCGCTGCACCCCTCAGGTTTCTGAGTCAGTAGGTCTGAGTGGGGCCCAAGAATGCTCATCTCTAACAAGTTCCTGAGTGTTGCTCATGCAGATGCTGACGCTCTGGGGACCACGCTTTGCAAACCACTGCTCTAAAGTGCTAGTTTTGACCCCTGAGAGATGTTAGACTCATAAACTTTTGGCTCTTAAAGGATTTCATGCTAAGTCATTTTTATATCATCAGGAAGAAGGGCAATCTCTCCTGAAGAAAAAAAAGAGAAATAAAAGAGTATTCATAAGATTCTGTGCAGACTGAGCATGAAGATGCATAGTTTCCATAGCTCTTCTATTCCTGAGAAGGAAAAAAAAAGAAGATTAAAATTAGTGAGTAAACCAAAAGGAAGTTTCAGGAACCCCTGAGATTGGCACAATGGGCCTCTCAAGGAGCATGGGTTGATGACTGATGACAGCACCTGGTGGCCATGTGGCATGGGCTCCACTGAAGAGGGAAAAAACATATCCCTCAGCATTTGAACCTTTTTACATATGTCCCATAGGTCACCTTGTTCGAGTAACTAGTACATTTTATGACTAACTGTCACCCCCTTATTTTAATAAAAAGAGACATGGTATAGGTAAAATATCAGTGATCAGAATGCATGCTACATTAATCTCTCATCAATCAAACAATATGTTCTGGGATTTTGTTATATACTTAACACTGCACTAAGGACCCCAATGGCACCAACCAAGTATAAAACATGGTCTCTGCCCACATGAAATGCACAATGCAGCTGGGAAGGCAAGTCACTCTAATTGAAATAGAAAAAAAGCATGCAAATATCAGACATGAGAGTGATGTGATTCATGATTTATAAAACAAATCCTTTTTCTTTATAGTAACATCCTATTATTGTTTTATTTATTTATTCAACAAATTTAAATTGGGCCAACTTGTACTGGACACCAAGAATAGAAATACATGTTCCTTGACATTAAGAAGTTCACCGTCTAGAAAAAAAAACACACTTAAACATGCATTTACCAAACAAATATGATCAGAACTAGTAACAGAGACCTGTACTGGATGCTATTCAAACAGAGAAAGACACAGCTAATCCTCCGGGGCTCAGAGGGTCCTTAAAAGTGTTATAGGCGATCCTAAACTGAGGCGTGAAAGGTGAGTGGGAAACTTCAATGTAGCAGTCGTATACTAGAGAAGACTCAGCCCGCCACAGAGGAGTGGCACGTGCAGACGCATGGAGGATTCACAGGAGGGCAGAGCAGCTGGCCATGCAGGCGAGCTGCAGAAGAGGCACGTACCTGTGAGCATGATGACTTCACATGCCACAGAAAGATCAGACTTTCATCCAAAAATAAATGGAAGCCATTGAAGAGTTCTAAGCAAATCTTATATGTTAGAGAGTACTCTGGGAGAGATTAGAGGGTAGAGTTGAAAGGAGAGAGAGAGAGAATACTGCAATATTTGATGCATAAGATGATGAGGGCCTGACCTCAGAAACAAGGAGGGGCAGTAGGGGGGAAAGACAGATTATAGAGTTAATTAAGATTATTGACTTGTTAGCACCCACGGCCTCTTTAAAAGTAGCTCATGAAAGAGAAGGAGAAAGTACAGGATAACAATATTCAGAGAAAAACTTTGATACAAGTAATGGAAGAAATAATTGAATAGGGAAAAAACAATCCAACAAAAAACAGAGAAAGAAAAAAAAGTGTGACAAATAAAAAGCAAAAACTAAGATTGGCAAAATGAATCTGAATATATTAATAATAATGATAAACATAACTGGACTAAGTTCTGAAGTTGAAAGACAAAAATTTTCAAATTGGATTTTAAAAATCCAGCTACCAGTGATTTATAAAGAAATGCCTAAAAGTGTCAGTTGAAAAAGTTGAAAACACCAAAATAGAAAAATTATAGTAGGGAAATCAAAATTGAAGAAAACAAATATAACAATATTAATATCAGACAAAACAAATATTAAAGCAGATAGTATTGTGAGATTTTTTTTTTAAGGTCATTAAAGATTTAACTCGGGCCGGCCAGGTGGCTCAGTTGGTTAGAGCATGAGCTCTGAGCAATAGGGTCGCCAGTTCAATTCCCACATGGGCCAGTGAGCTGCACCCGAGCTGAGAGTGCATGCTCTCAACAACAAGGTTGCCAGTTTGACTCCCACATGGGATGGTGGGCTGCAACCCCCTGCAACTAGATTTAAAGCGGCGACTGGACTTGGAGCTGAGCTTGCGCCCTCCACAACTAAGATTGAAGGACAACAACTTGACTTGGAGCTGATGGGTCCTAAAAAAACACAATGTTCCCCTTCCCTAACTCCCCAACACTGTTCCCTTCCCCAGTTCCCCTATAAAATCTTTAAAAAAAGAAAAGACTTAACTCACACAAAAATATAACAATCCTAAATTCATGTCTCTGTTTAACAGCCTCAAACTTTGTAAAGCAATATTTAAATACAAGGAAAACCCAACAAATCTACTACTGAAATATGGAATTTTAACATATCTCTCTCAGTAACTGAAAAATAAAGCAAACAAATCAGCAAGAACATGTAAATTTTTGAGGCAGAAAAATTAAAAAAGTAAACTAATGGTATTAATAGAACCCTGTAGCCAACAATATGTCAACCATAACTAAATATATAGGTATATAGAGTCGTGGGATGTGGAGTACAACATGGGGAAGATAGTCAATGGTATTGTAACAGCTACATAAGATGTCAGAGGGGTAGTAGCTTGGAGAATGGGTTATCACTTTATGAGGGTTGTAAAGGTCTAACTATTCTGTTGCTTTGTACACCTGAAACTAATTTAAAAAAACAATTGTTGAAAAAGTCAACCCAATATAAAAATTGCCAAAAATATACGTACAAACCATGTACAGAAAAATAGAAAGCATAAATGACTAATAAGCATAAGAAAAGATGTTCAACCTCACTAAAAATCAAGTGTAAATTCAAATCACATGTCAACCCTACTCTGGTTGGTGAGGAAGTGAAGCCAGAGAAGATCCAGTAGTGGGAGTTTAATTTGCTTCAACCGCTTTGGAGAGTGATGTGGCCTTATCACATGAAGCTGAGCCTGCAAACATGCCTCAAACCAGCAGTTTCACTCCTAGGAAAGTGGATTACTCAGCTGGGGCTTCCATAGCAAAATACCACAAATTGGGTGACTTCAACAACAGAAATTTATTCTCTCACAGTTCTGAAAGCTGGAAATCCAAGATCAAGGTACTGGCAGGGTCCTTCTGAGACTCCTCTTACTGGCTTGCAGATGGCCACCCTCTTGTTACCTCTTCACATTGTGATCCCTCAGTGCACATATGCCCCAGTGCCTCTCTGTGTGTTCTAATCTTCTCTTCATATAAAGACACCAGTCAGATTGGATTAATCCCCACGCTAACAGTCTCATTTTAACTTCATTACTCTTTAAAGTGTCCTACCTCCAAATACAGTCACAGTCTGAGGAACTGGAGGTTAGGACTTCAACATATGAATTTGGGGGAGACACAATTTAGTCAGTCCAAAGAGTTTCTTCAGAGAAACTCTCGTGGCAGAAAGAGACATGTAAGCGACTTTATTGCATTTGCCATAATGACAAGTAAAAAGACAGGAATATTGGAAATCATCAGGAGAATGATAATAAATTGTATTTTGTTATAATATACTACTGTTAAAATGAACTCTAGTTACTTACATCAACATGAATCAAAATCAGAAATACAAGGTTGGACAATTAAGTTCGCAAACTTGTTGCAACAATGTTTCTGACTCTTCTGATATCAGAGGGATTATTCATTATGAATTTGTACCAACTGCACAAACAGTTAACCAAGTTTACTATTTGGAAGTGCTGAAAAGGCTGCATGAAAAAGTTAAAGACCTGAACTTTTTGCCAACAATCCATGGCTCTTGCATCATGACAATGCACCAGCTCACATGGCACTGTCTGTGAGGGAGTTTTTAGCTAGTAAACAAATACCTGTATTGGAACACCCACCCTACTCACCTGTTCTAGCCCCCAATGACTTCTTTCTTTACCCAAATATAAAGGAAATATTGAAAGGAAAACATTTTGATGACATTCAGGACATCAAGGCTAATACAACAACAGCTCTGATAGCCATTCCAGAAAAAGAGTTCCAAAATTGCTTTGAAGGGTGGACTAGGCACTGGCATCAGTGCATAGCTTCCCAAGGGGAGTATTTCAAAGGTGACTGTAGTGATATTCAGCAATGAGGTATGTAGCATTTTTTCTAGGATTAGTTCATGAACTTGTCACACCTCGTATATTTTTGAATGAAAACAGCAAGTTGTAAAACAATTCATGCGGAATTAATAGAATTTATATTAAAATTTTAAATATGCAAAACAATATATACCATTCAAGGCAAACTAAATATGGACTTAAAGCAAAAAGAGATGCATGGGAATATAAACAAATTCAGGACGATGCTTATGTGGTGGTAGAGGCACGGGGAATGAACTGGAGGGCACACAGGGGCTTCAATTGTATTGATTATGTTTTACTTCTTAAGCTGCAAATCAGGCATCCTGGTATTCATTATTACTGTATATATCTCTTGAATGTCTGAAATACTTATCATAAATTCAATCTAAAATTAAAAATATTTGTAAGAATTATGGTTTTCTGTGTTTTCATTTCCTTGTGCAAACTTATTTGTGCATTTTTGAGCTTTCTTTTACTACATAAAGGATATAAATTTTAAAGGGGCTCAACTGCGTATAAGAATTCTAAGAAGCGAGACAAGAAATAGTAATGTAACAATATTGAGAGAATAAAATAGATTACTCCTCCAAAATGAAATGCTACATTACCAAGACAGAGAATGATGAAGGAGAAAAAGAACAACTGAAAATGAGAAGAATAAAATGGTCTAAGACAAATAAAACTGTGGGATGCCAATAATCAATATACAGTTGACCCTTGAACAATGAAGGGTGTTAAGGGCACTGATTCCCAACACAGTAAAAAATCCATGTATAACTTTTGATTCCCAAAAAACTTAACTACTGTAAGCCTTACTAATTACACAGTAGGTTAACACATAATTTTGTGTATTATATATGCATCATGTACTGTATTCTTAAAATAAGATAGAGAAAGTAAAATGTTATTAAGAAAATCATAAGGAAGAGAAAATACATTTACCGTATTTATTGAAAAAAGTCCACACTAGTAGGCCAGTGCAGTTCAAACCCATGTTGCTCAAGGGTCCACTGTGTATAAATCAACCTGGAAAAGCATAGCTTAGAAAATCTGTTACAACAGTCAGTGCGGCAATCAACCCGGATATTGTTCTCATCCTATTCATACCTCTAACATCACCTAGGGTAAAAAGTAAATGTGCCTTTTATATTCAAAAGAAAAGAATGTCCTTTTCATTTAGGTTTTTCCATGACCATCACCAAGTCAGTGGCACAGACTTTTCAAAGTCTACTTAAGCTTTCCCAAAATTGAATTTAGATACAGACATCTATTATTGCTCTGCTAAGAGTTTGAATATTACACTCATTAATCAGAAGAATGAGATTATGTACATCAAATATAAATAAATAAAATACTAGCACTTTATTGTGTTATTAAAGTTTTAGTAAAATGTTAATATTTTATTAATGACAATTAAGATCCACTATAATGGTGCAGGTTATAATGAAGAGAGCTGGTAATAATATAATCCATGTTTCTGCACAGATGTCTTTGCTGGTGGTCAAGGTAGTGTTACTTAGCACTGGCTAATAATATGAAAGTGGCTCTGTCCCTCAGTTTCTATGATGAAAGCATCAAGGTCCTGTTCCATTACCATAATCCCCCACTCCTCCAGGTCACCAAGGTACCTTCCCTTGTGGGATTAACGCAGCCTGCTCTGATACTATGTGGTGTCATTTTTTACCTCCTCTGCAATCACAATCAACCCTGTTCTCTGAGATCTAAGGCAAAGCAATGTGCCATGAGGAATACTCGTTTCCAGATCATACCCACCAAAGCTGTGCCCAGTGGTACCCAAACCTTTGTCAAGGTCACACAGGAGGGAAAGGCCAGTGACCTATCTAAGCTGCATCACAGCAACCCTAGGGGTGTTTTATTGGACCACATGTGAGTACCCAGTCAGAGTTCTGTATTTTTCAGACTGGAGTTAGAAGAGCTGTGAAATGAGAGAAATGGAAACAGAGCTTATGTCTGTCATTGATGTCTGTCTGACCTTGGCACATGGTAGGTGCTCTCACTATATGAAAAAAAAGAATGAATAAACTGAGGCATCGTCACTGGCATAGCTTATCAGGCTAACTCCTTCCCTCAGGATGAGCTTTCTTTACACTGTAGAGTCTACAGGATCCTCATTTCTCATTCCACAGGTGACACCCACCCTATTAATCATCCAGACTTTCTCACACCTAGTTGTACCTAGGTAAACATTGTTAAGTTTAAATTGAGGCCCCTGTTATCTGATAAATTATACCCCAAAATGCAATAAGAAGTTGTCTGAGATAATGCGTTCCTCAATGCTCAAAATATTTGGATGAAAGATAAAAACCATCTGTTAGAAAGAAGGACACAGCTTTTCCTTCCCTAGGAGGGAGACTGGGCTAAATGACTTCTAAGGACATTTCCAACTCTAATATTTTATTTTTCTAGTGACAGAGGGGTAGCCAGTGTCATATTCACAGGTCTTCTAGACCCCAGCTCTGCTGAGAATCAGGGCTTCTTGCTAATACCAGTTTCAAGTATGTTTGTTCTGGGAAATCAACCATATTCATCAATCCTGAAACACATTTTTTTGCACATACTAGTATCTCTGAAATAGTGATATGTTTAACAATCAATGGCTTGTCATTGTTTAACTGCCAATGCTTTGCTCTTTCTTCCTTAGTGGCACATTAAACAATGGCAGGCCCTACAATCGATGGCATCATCGATTTGATTGAATATGTTTGGTCTTTTGCGGGCTCCTCTGATGCAACATAATCAATCTCTTCTTTTGTTTTTCTTGTGATTTTCAAATATATATAGTCTACACTCGTTGCTATATATCCACAGGCTTTGCAGGCAAGCTCCTCTCCCATTTGACCAGGAAACAGACTAACATATTGGTTACTCAACTACTTGAAAGAAAAACACAGAAGATATTTTACAGTATTTAAGGATGTCTTTTTGCCAAACTATGTTAAGTAACTTCTCTGACCAGTCCAGACTCATTAGTTAGTAAATAAAGCCACTCTTAAGAAAAAGTCCAATGCCATAAACACACACCTCCTATGAACCACTGGGAGATATCTGTCCATGCTAGCTGTTCTAAATTCTCAGCTTGGAATTTTACCCATCTTTGTTAACAAAACCTCCTCTACTTCTTAAGTTCCAGGGACTCAGATCCAATCTCTCTATCTCTAGTTTCTCTCCCTCTCTTTCTCTCTCTCTCTCTCTCTCTCTCTCTCTCTCTCTCTCCCTCATTTCCTCTTCATCTGAGGGAAATTAAAGTCTAGAGAGGGACTCTAAATACTGTGAATCGTTAACCAAGCCAAAAATTCCAAACCCTAGGAGTTTCTAAAATGCATAAGAATGGGGGCTTCCTAAGCTTATTCTGTGAGCTGCACAATATCCTGATTGTGAAATGGAGGGTCAATTTCATAACAAGAAGAAACGCCTGAAAAACAAAATGCCAAATTTCTCTCTCCTTGAGCATTTATATTCCTTCCTGGAGTCCTACAGTGGACACACCCTGAGGTGACCCTCAATGAATTAAACCCTAGTATAATCTCCTCTCCTTGAGTGTGGGTAGAGACTGCAACTTGCTTTTAACTAACAGAAGATGACAAAGGTGATGTCATTCCCATATTGGGTTATATTTCATAAGACTCTGTATGAGCAGACTGGAGAGAGACATTTTCTGTTGGCCTTGAAGAAGCAAACATCCATGTTGTGGGTTGCCTATGGAAGAACAACATGGCAGAAGTTGCAAGGCAGCCTCTAATATCTGACAGCAGCCTCCAGCCAATAACCAGTAAGAAGCCAAACCCTCATTTATACTGCAACAAAATGAATTCTGCCAACAACCTGAGTCATCCAGGAAGTGGATATTTTCTCAGATGGGCCTCCAGGTGAGAATGCAGCCCAATCAACATCTTGACTGTAGTCTGATAAGACTGTAAGCAGAGGACCCAGTCAAGCAGGACCAAGGTTTCTATCCCATGGACTCCATGAAATTTAAAAAAAAAAAGTGTGTTCTTTTAAGTGACTAAGTTTGTGATAATTTGCTATGTAGCAATAGGAAAATAACACAGTCTCCCTCTTGCTCCTCCACCTCCACCAGGCAGCCTTCAAGGATATAACAAGGATCAATACAGAGAAAGTCTGAGTTCTAGTCAAGACGGCAGAGTAGGTAATTGCTGTGCTCACCTCCTTCTATGACCTCATCAAAATTACAACTAAATTATAGAACAACCACTCTTGAGAATGATCTGAAGTCTACCTGAACACAAGTCCTACAACTAAGGTTATAAAGAAGAAGCCACATTGAGACTGGTGATAGGGGTGAATATGCAAAATGAGCTGACCCAATACCCACATGTAATGGTTGAAAATCAGGAGGAGCGAGTCTCCTCTGAGGAGCGAGGGGTCCCAGCCCCACATTGGGCCCCTCAGCTCAAAGCATTAGTACCAGAAAGAGGAACCCCTACATCTGGCTGTGAAAATCAGTGGGGATTCCATCCATTTGAGTGAGATGGAAGGCTGCTGGAAACCTAGTCATCCTTTTGGGGGCTCGCACAAAGACTCACTCACATGTAGGCACTCACCCTGGGCTCTAGCAGAGGGACTACAGCTCAGGAAGCACCAGAGGGCTACAGGAAGAAACTGAGTTGTGTGGCTTCAGGATGAGGGACAGTCACTATTTTCCCTGTGTTGAGCCCTTCTCCCACATGGCCAAATCTGAACCTGCATTAGCCTGGTGAACACCACTCGTTCCACCCTGATGAATCCCTGAGGACCCACCCCGTCCAACTTGCACCACCAGAGGCTCTTTCAGTGGCAGGCAGCCAGCCTTGGCCCACACTGCCATCTTTCTTAAAACAACTACAAAGGTCTGCAGGCGACAGGCAGGCAGCAGCTGACCTTGGTGTGCTCTGTGCCTTTTGCTGAGTGAAACCAGGCTCAGCACTGGCACCAAATCTGAATCTGCATTAACCTAGTGAACACCCCTAACTTCACCCCAGTGACTACCTGAGACCTTATCTTACCCAACTCACATACCACCCAAGGCTCTTTCAGTGGCTGAGTCTTACCAGCAGCTGGCAGGCAGCGGCAGTTCTTAGTATTCCCTGGGCATTTCTGTGAGCTTTCCCAGGCCTGGTACTGGTGGAAGCCAGCCTTGGTTCACAACATGAGCTCTTCCATGTACCTCCAGGTCCAGCACAGACAGCTACCAATCGTGAATTAATTGTAACTCCTACCAGGTAGCCCTGGGCCAGTCACAGGCAATGACTGACCTTGGCCTGCATGGGGGCCCATCCCAAGAGGCCTCAGAACCAACATACCTGGTGACTGGCTTCAGGCCACAATATAGCACCACCCAATTAGCCCCACAAGTGGCACATGGTCTCTGCAGGCACCAGAGGCAGCTGGGGCAAATCTCGCTCCATGAGTTCAGCCCCTATAATGTAGCTCACATGCTGTAGTCATGGCCAATCCTCACAGCTAGTCACCCTGAGAATCACTTCCACTTACTGATATGCCAACAACAAGCAAGGTCAACTACAATAGGAGGATACAAACAACCCACACTAGGGACACTCTTGGAGCACACAGCACAGGTGATCAGGGAGACTGTGCCACTGGGTCCCACAGGACATCTACTACATAAAACCACCCTGCCAAGACTGGGAGACCTAGCATATATACCTTGTAGGTAGAAACAAACACAGAGAGGCAGCCAAAATGAGGAGACAAAGAAACATAGACCCAAAGAAAGACTAGAAGAAAACCCCAGGAAAAAAACCTAAATGAAATGGAGGTAAACAATCTACCAGCTAGAGAGGTCAAAAGAGTGGTTATAAGGGTGCTCACGGAACTCTGTGAGATCTTCAACAAAGAGATAGGAAACATAAAAATGGAGACAGAAACTATAATAAAGAACTAGTCATAAATGATAAATACAATAACTAAAATGAAGAATATACTAGAAGGAATTAACAGCAGATTAGATGAAGCAAAGATTGAATCAGTGATTTGGAAAACAAGGTAGCAGAAAACACCCAACTGGAACAGCAAAAAGAAAAAAGAATTTTTAAAATGAGGATAGTTTAAGGAAACTCTGGGATAACATCAAGGGTAACAACATTTTCATCATAGGGGTACCAGAAAGAGAAGAGAGACAGCAAGGGATTGAGAACCTGTTTGAAGAAATAATTACTAAAAACTTCTTTAACCTAGTGATGAAAATAGGTATACAAGCCCAGGAAGAGCACAGAGTCCCAAACAAGCACACACCAAGACACATCATAATTAAAATGCCAAAGGTTAAAGACAAATAGAGAATCTTAAAAGTAGCAAAAGAAAGGCAGTGAGTTACCTATAAGGAACTCCCATGAGACTGTCAGCTGATTTCTCAACAGAAACTTTGAAGGCCAAAAGGGATTCCTCAAAATTAGTCAAAGTGATGAAAAGCAAGGACCTACAACCAAGATTACTCTACCCAGCCATGCTATAATTTAAAATTGAAGAAGAGAAAAAGATCTTCCCAGACAAGAAAATGCTAAAGTTCATTACCACCAAACCAGAATTACAGGAAATGTTAAAGGGACTTCTTTAAGGAAAGGGAAAAAAAGAGAACATAAATATGATTAATAAAATGGCAATAAGTACATACCTATCAATAATCACTTTAAATGTAAATGGATTAAATGCTCCAATCAAAAGACATAGGGTAGGGCCGGTCAAGTGGATCAGTTGGTTAAGAATGCAAGCTCTAAGCAACAGGGTCGCCAGTTTGATTCCCACCATGGGCCAGTGAGCTGTGCCCTAGAAGAGCTGCAGCTGAGCTGCCAACAGTGGCAGGATGGCTCAGCTGGTGAGAGCACGTGCCCCTAACAACAAGGTTTCCAGTTCAACTCCCTCATGGGATGGTGGGCTACGCTCATCCGCAACTAAGATTGAACACAGCACCTTGAGCTGAGCTGCCCTGAGCTGCCGTCAGGTGGCTGGATTGCTCAGTGGTTAGAGCGTGCGCTCTTAGCAACAAGGTTTCTGGTTCGACTCCTCAATGGGACAGTGGGCTATACCCACCTGCAACTAAGGCTGAACACAGCACCTTGAGCTGAATGGTCACAAGCTGCCGATGGGTGACCGGATGGTGAGTGGACTTGGGAGCTGAGCTAGCTGTGCCTTCCACAACTAAGATTGAAAGACAACAACTTGGCTGTTCCCCTTCCCCAATCCAATAAAATCTTAAAAAAAAAAAAAGACATAGGATGGCTAAATGGATAATAAAACAGCACCCTTACATATGCTGTCTACAAGAGACTCATTTCATATCAAAAAACACACAGACTGAAAGTAAAGGGATGGAAAAAGATATTTTATGCAAATAGAAATTTTTAAAAAGCTGGGATAGTAATAATTATTATCAGACAAAGTAGATTTTAAAACAAAGGCTATAACAAGAGAGAAGAACATTCCATATACAATAGCCAAGGTATGGAAGCAATGTAAGTGTTCGTCAATACATGATTGGATAAGATATGGTACATACAAAAAAATACCTAAAAATAAATTTAACCAAGGAGGTAAAAGACTCATATTTGGAGAATGATAAGACATTGGAGAAAGAAATTGAAGAAGACACAATAAATGGAAGCATATACCATGCTCCTCGATAGGAAGAATTGTCATCATTAAAATGTCCCTACTACCCAAAGCAATATATACCATATTTTGTCATGTATGATGTGCAGTTTTTTGCCCAAATTTGTGAGGGAAAAATAAGGATGTGCATTTTACATGGGTGGTACTAAGTCTGTATCTATACAAATGTTTTTAATTCTTTTTTTATGCTTATGAATTAAAAGTCTATCTCTAGAAATCAATAATGATATCTGTTTGCAAAAGAATACCCTGGAATACAATAATTGTTTTTGTTGAACTTACAATGATGAAGAGTTCTTGGCCTTCTTTGATGTGTAAATATCATAAATTTGTTACCAGTACATAAAATTTCTTGTACCTTGTATCTGTTCTTGTGTTTTGTAATTATCTGTTACATGAAATTTTTGTACCATATGTTAAAAAACAGATGCTAAAATTCCTTTATAATACAAAAAACAAATACCTAAATGTAAACAAATAAAAATTTGTATTAAGGATCGGCCGAGTGGCTCAGTTGGTTAAGAGCTCACTCAAGAGTTTGAGCTCTGAGCAACAGCAGTTTGAGTCCCAGCCCGAGCTGAACTGCCAACAGGTGGCAGGATGGCTCAGCTTAAAAAAAAAAAAAAGGAAAAGAAAAACTTGTATTAAAAAATTGAAATGAAAGATTTTCTCCTTGAAAGTTTGGGCCAAAAATGTGGGTGTGAATTATACATGGGAGCACATTATACATGGCAAAATACAGTACATTCAATGCAATCTCTATCAAAACATCAATGGCATTTTTCACAGAACTAGAACAAATAATCTTAAAATGTATATGGAATTAAAAAAAAAGACTTGAATAACCACAGCAATCTTGAGAAAGAAGAACAAAGTTGGAGGTATCACGCTATTGATATTAAAGTATACTATAAGGTTATAGTAATCAAAACAGGAAGGTACTGGCATAAAAACAGACACATAGATCAATGGAACAGAAAAGGGAGCCCAGAAACAAACCCACACCTATACGGTCAATTAATCTATGACAAAGAAGGCAAAAATATACAATGGGGTAAAGACATTTTATTTAATAAATGGTGCTGGGGTAGAAGAGATCCAAGATGGCAGAGTAGCTAAACACTCTGCCTGCACCCTTCCATGAACACATTAAAATTAGAACTAAATTATAGAAAAATCATCCTGGAGAACCATCTGAAGTCTAGCCAAGCAGAAGTCCTAAGAAAAAAAATATTAAAAAGACTGGTAGGAGCAGAGACTTGAAACAGACCCCAAACCTTCATGTGGTGGTTGAGAATTGGGAGGGCCATCTCAGCCATGAAGGTTCACCCTGGAGGAGCGAGGGACCCCATACCCCCAAAACAGGCTCACTAGCCCAGAGTACTGGTACCAGAGAGAGACACCCCCACAACATCCGGCTGTGAAAAACAGTGGGGATTCTGACCATCCGGGTGGGAAGGAAGGCTGCAGGAAACCCAGACGTCCTCTTAAAGGGCCCACGTGCAGACTCACTCACAGGCACTCACCTTGGGCTCTGGTGGAGGGACAGTGACTCAGAAGGTGTTGGAGACATACAAGGGTGCAGACTGAGATGTGTGGCTTCAGGAGGAGGACTGGAGAACAGTCAGCATTTTCCCTGTGTGAGGTCCTCCTCCAGTGCAGCTGACAGGTGGGCGCCATCTTTACTGTGATGAGCCCACCACCACCACAGCCAAATTTGAATTTGATTGGCTGGTGAGTTCCATTGATGCACCCTGCTGACTCACTGGGACCCGCCCCACCCAACTCCCCCAACACTGAAGGCACTTGCTTGGACAGCAGCCAGCCCTACCCACATTGCACTCTTTCTTGGAAAACTATTGGAGTCTGGCAGGCCCCTGGTGGGCAGTGACTGGCCTCTGTGTGCTCTAAGACTTTTGCTGAGTAGCTCATTTTGAGGGTTGCCAGTAGGAGAGGTGTTGGGGGACTGGGTGAAAAAGGTAAAGAGATTAAGAAGTATAAATTGGCAGTTACACAGTAGTCATGGGGATATAGAGTACAGCATAGGAAATACAGTCAATAATATCATAATAACTACGAGTATGTATAGTGTCAGGTGGGCACTAGATTTATCAGGATGGGGGAACACTTGTTAAATTATATAAATGTCTAACCACTATGCTGTACACCTGAAACTAATACAAAATAATATTGAATGTCAACTGTGATTGAAAAATAATTTAAAAAAAAGAGAAAGTCCTTGCCATCTCAGAGTTTACATTCTGAAGGAAGACAAACAATAAGCATACAAACAACTATTTTTGCATAGTGATAAATAGTTTAAGAAATAAAAATAACAGTGGAACATTATTTAATTTTTTAAATTTTAGATTTGTTCTTAATTTTTATTCCCCTTTCCTGTCTCTTTTTCAACTACCCTGTCAGTGAAATAATAAAATTCATGCTATCAAGTGGATGACCCAAGGGTCATTCATTTACCCTCAGAAAGATGGGCTACTAGATAGGATAAGTTACTGCAAAAATAAAATATTCCAGTGAGGCTGACAAAATAAACATCAGCTGGCACCAGGACTCGTTAAATATGTAGACTTTTAATCATATATACTTCACCCAACCCTGTTTTAGCTTTTTTTCTACATAAAAATGTATACCAGCACTTTCTGCCACATTCAGACACCTTCAACCGTCCCCACCGAGACTAACTAACCCTCTCCTCTACTCTCTTTTCCTCTCCTCTTTTCTCTCTCAACTAGATGTACACAATTTTAAGGTATCTGGGAACCATGTTATAGAAGGAACAGGTAGAAGAAGTTGAGTTTTTAGCTTAGAACTTTTCTTGCCCAAGTAACTAACAAGAAACCAAACCAATGTGCTAACAGAAAAGTAAATCAATATACTCAAGTTACAAATAGATTCCAGGCAACTATAATTTTTTTTTTTTAATAATGGGAATGAGTTGCCTAAGACACTTGTCCCTGGAAGGATTCAAACAAACCCTATATGCCTTCTTCTTGTGGTTGTTAGGGGCCATTTCTACAGTGGCTAGAAAAAGCTGATGATTAATTAATGTATTACCCTTCTGTATGTAGGTTCAGTTGCAGGGGACAGAATTCACTGTAGCTACTTTAAACAGAAAGGAATTTATTACGTGTTACTAGAAATACCTGTAGAGCAGGCTCAAGGCGGAGATTTTAGAAGTAACTTTCAAAACCACACAGCATAACCCACCTTCTGAGGAGGCCTTTGACATATCAGAAAGAAAGCTGAGGAATCAGGAAGTGGCCATCGCCTCTGCTGGTTCCAAGATCACACTGTCTCTGCCATGATCAGCACCACTAGAATGGAGGCATCTCCCTTCGTATGTCCCCTCTGCCTTCCCATTCTCACAGGGTATGTCTCCTTGGTAGAAAGTAGGACATTTGCAGAGGATAGGAAATGTAGGCTTTGGGTGCTAGAGAAACTCAGTAGTGTTTGGGGGGTTCTGGGTTCTCTAAATCCTCTAAATCTTCCCAAAGTGGTTATTCCTAGTTTTAAATTTCTCTTCCTTCCCACTAATGCCCCAGCATTTGCCTGTGATCTGGTGAGGCCATGAGTTCAACGTGTGTTGTAAGCAAGGCCCCATCAGGCTCTGCATCTGACTTTAATCATATCAGCTCTGAAACAAAAGATAAGAGACCCTTTTAGAGCAGAACAAACTAACTCACTAGTTCTCTGTCTGAGACTTGAAATGAAATGTTAAAAATCCTGGGCCAGCTGAGTGGCACATTGGTTAACAGTTGGCTTGAGACGCCAGCTCTGAGCAGCAGGGCCCCAGTTCAGATCTCACATGAGGGCCAGTGACACTGCACCCTCTACAGCTAAGATGGTGAACAACAGCTCGACCTGGAGCTGGGCTGCCGTGAGCGGCCGTCCAATGGCCAGCAAGTGACTGCCTCACCCAGGAAGAGCACAATGATAATACTAACATGGGCCAGTGAAGTGACGCCCTCCGCAACTAGACTGAAGAACAAAAGGACAGCAACTTGTCTGTTCCCCTTCCCCGATTCCCCAATGCTGTTCCCCTCCCCCAATTCCCCAATAAAATCTTTAAAAAAAAGTTAAAAATCCAAGCTTTTTCTTAAAGTTTTCAAATGCTATTGTAAGAATCCAGCACACCCTTATGTCCTTGTATCGCTCTCTAATATACAGCCACTCAATCTGAGAGAGTCATGACCCCAATAGACACTTTAGTCCAGGAGACCCTGGAACATATGTAACTTAAGTAAGTTTTGTCTCTCCCTGCCATGGTCTGCCAGTAGCCCATCCTCTAATGGTTACCAAATTCTCAGAGTCTTCAAACCCAGCTAAGTCATGAAACCTATCCCCGGTTCCCATCGTTGAATGTCTGCTGCCTGCCATCACCTCTAATACTGATTTCCATATTGTTCCAGGTTCAGTGCAAACAATAGAACTCATTCTAGCTAGTTTGGATATAAAGGAACTTAATACTTTTTATTAGGTGACTTATTTAAAAACGTATATATCTGGAATAATTGAGCTGAGCCTCCAGGAATGACCCTGAGAACAATGCAGGATTTGCGCACCTTTGGAGCTGCTGCCTCTGCCCTGATCGGGAAGCCACGTGCTGGCACCAAGATCATGCACCTCTGCTGAGATGCTAACCAGCAGAGTCAGTGTCATGCTTCTCAATACACACAAGGCTGAAACAAACACTAGGATCTCTGCTAGAGCTGCTACAGAAAAATACTGATCACCTCCACAGCTATATTTGCCTCACAGTGTTCACATCTTCCTTCACATCTGGCATGAGTGTGTCTGCTTGGAGGAAGGTGGGTCATCTGTAGAACTCAAATGGAAGAGTGTATAGTAAATGCAGTATTTAGCTTTCTGACTCCTACCATATAGTAAGACATGATGCCTGGGTCTCTTTCTCAAAGAAGGTTCAGCCTGGGCATCAAGATTTTTAAAAGCTAATAGGTGATGAAAATGTTCAGCCAGAGTGAGAACCCCTGCCTCAGCTGACTGCTACTCTGCCCCATTTAGGTTGTCCCTGGCTAGGGACTTAAAACTAAAGTCATCACAAAGAATCCAATGAGCTGTGGAATCAAGAAAATCACGAGGACATTTTTTAGTGAGGAATACCCAATATGCATCATACCTGACTTCCAGCCACTTACCCCCACACCTCAATTTCCCATCTGGTAGTATGGGGTAGGAGTGAGGTGGCACTGACCCAGGGGCATCTAATCAGGTGGGCTAATCAGATATTCCCTCTCCCGAGAATCGGAACTAAGAGACAGAGACTATAGTCAAATAATGCTAAGTTCTTGAACTGAAAAGTAATTGTTGAATGATGGCTGGAGTCAGCACCATAGCAAATCAAAAACAAAATCAAGTCGAAGTACTGGGGGAGCAGAAAGACCATGTGTAAACAGAGGGAGCAAAAGAATAAAGCAGAGAGGTGCAGACACAGGGCCTGAAAGGTCTATAAGAGATGGCAGACATAGTCTTGGCTCTGGACCTTCCGGTTTCAGGCCCCATGTTCCCAAGCTATCCATCCTTTACAATGGCAAGTTTCAGGTACACAGTATATTAGTATTAACTATAGTCACCGTGCTGTACATTCGATCCCCAGAACTTCTGCATCTTATAACTGAGGGTTTATACCCTTTGACCAATGTTTCCCCATTCCCCACCCCAAGCTCCTGGCAACCAGCATTCTCTCTGTTTCTATGAGCTCAACTTTGTTCTCAGATTCCACAGATAAGTGATGCCATGCACTATTTGTCTCTCTCACCAGAGAGTTTTGAAAACATCTTGGTGGTGAGCCCCCCATGGAGATCCTGCTGTGACTGTTCTGCTGTGGGATGCAGCCAGCTGTGCTCTTTCAAAATTTCCCCAGCAGTCCTCCAGGGCCCAATTTGAGGATCACTGCTCCAGTGTTTCAGACGCTTAGAGCTGCCCAAAAAGGAACATGATTTCTTGCCTCCCACTTCCAAATCCCATCATCAGTAGGGACGGTGAGGCAGAAAGCAGGAGCGGCACGGGCTCAGAGATTCTCTCCTCAGCTCAGCAACTCCAGCAGAAAACAAAACGAGCACACCAGTTAGGCTCCAGACAGCTCAGGGCAAACAGCAAAGTGACCGCAGGTGGAAGGCACGGGCCGCACCAGCACGGGAGAGCCTAAGAGGAGTTTTTAATTGTTACCATGTTTTCAAGCACTTGTCTATGAGCCTGACACAAATGATAAGAACACATGGTCTCTGTCCTCTAAGAGCAGGAATGTGCAGTGAAAGAAATAATAATGTAAAAACAAACAAGCAGTACATATAAATAAAAACTAAGCCATAATGCAATGTGATTTTCACTCGGTGCCGTGGAGACACCTGTTCACTTATTAATTAAATATTCCATGTGCACACACTATGCGCCAGGCACTGAGTGTAAAATAGCAAACATGGGTGAACAAAACAGGTTATCTCTACTTTCAACAACGTATTTGTTAGATAAAGTCTAAAATGTATCATTTTTCATTGGACATTATAGAGCATTTAATAGGCTATGAGCATGACCCGAGGGGACCTACGTATTTCAAATCTGCTAGGTACCAAGGACTCTACTAGATGCCAGCCGCACTGCTATGATTTAGATAACACTCGGCCTCATGGATTGAGCATCTTGCATTTGCCATAGCAATTTTCAAGGAAGAGAAGGTTTTAGGTCTCCTTTGGAAGTCTAGGCCAATGACGTGGTCACCAGTTAATGATCTCCTGAGAATACATAGTCCTTTAAAAGAAAGACTATCTCAAAGACTCTCATAGAGAGCCTGCCTGGGATAGAATGGGTGAGCGTGAGCACCAGCATTCTGCTGTTGGAGCATCTT
Source organism: Hipposideros armiger (assembly GCF_001890085.2). NCBI lineage: Eukaryota > Metazoa > Chordata > Mammalia > Chiroptera > Hipposideridae > Hipposideros > Hipposideros armiger. Next base: position 85,393 of record NW_017733056.1, on the reverse strand, counting down.
GACAGATTATATACACATATAACTGCTCCTCTGTGTGAGTCATCTTAGCCCTTAGCAACTAATTAGTTCATTTTTGTAGGCAGAGACAAAGCCTGGTGAGGAAGCAGGGGCAGAATTTCTACACGTGGGTTTTGAGGACTGGGGTATTCGTGTTTTTCAGCAGAGAGGACTGTGAGGTTAAAGGTTGATTCTCCTGGGCTGACCCTGAGTAACTCAGGTAACTCAGGTAATAATGACTCGAAGAGAAGAGGAAAAATGTTGAGTCAGCCCTCATTTTTAAAACAATGCTTTTACAGGGAGACACATCCTCAACTATTATCATTATCTACTGTGCAAAAGTAGTGTTAATTTGAGTTCAGGTTGAACGTTCAACAGATTGACTTTGAATGTCACTGCAATGGAGGTGGGGTGGAGAGTTTATAGATTTCAATATTGTAAGCACAGAATTTGGAACATTCAAAATCTTCTGGTGTTTTCTCCCTTTCCTCCCTTCCTGGAATATACAGTATCTCAGATAACATCTGTTCAATGACCTGCAAATAGTGCCTGGATCAGAATGATAGATCGTTGTAGTTTCCCCCACAGTAGTCCTAGTCACCATTGTCCCAACTGGCTGGCTTACATTCAATACATCCGAAATTCCTGTTGTAGTGTGATTGAACTTTATGGTACGTAATTATCTAGTACAAGGTGAAAGCCCTTCATAAATGTCTGGTGTGTCCTGTTTTTGAGGTTACTCAGACAGGTTTTGGTATATGACCCTAGGTGACCAGGGACCCTGTACCCTTACATGTCACCTCCTATCTATTAGATACAACAGAAGTATAAGGCAATTTGGAGTATATTAGGGGCATAAAGAATCTAGGAAACCACACCTCAGAGACATCATCAAAATGAAGAATGCAAAAGGAAGCAATTTTGCTGGGGTTTGGCTTTTTATTTCTGAACTTTGTGCATAAAACAATTCCTTTGAGCCCTGCAAAGTAGGGTCTAAAAAGTACCATTTTTTTCTTGAATATTTATTGAACACCAAGTAGGTGTAGGGCATGACTCCAGGAATCACGCAGAGACATAAAATGTAAGCTCTGCCCTTCAGAAATATACAGTTTGTTTGGGAGGCAGAAGATAGATGTAGAAAAGATAAATAACAGACCCCACTGGACATCCCAAGGAGCACAGACCATTTGGACTACAGGAAGTCAAATGCTAGAGCTCTGGGGCAGGTGGGAGATGGAGGAATATTGGTGGGAAAGGAGGGGGAAGCATTTAGGTTAACGTTTTTTGACAGATTTAGACTCGTAGGAAGGTGGATGTGTGGCAACACAGGTGGTCAGAGCGAAAGAAGAAACACATGATTTATCTCAAGGTCGAGAGAACTATGGCTCAAAAACCAAATGTGCTTTTGTAAAGCCTGCCAGCTAAGAATGGGTTTTACATTTTTATGGTTGAAACACAATCAAAGAAACATTTGTAGCATGCGAAAATTATATGAAATTCAAATTTCAGAGCTGACAAATTTCTTTTGGACACAACCATGCTTGTTTGTTTAGTATTGTCTCTGGCTGCTTTCTCACAACAGCAGAATTAAGTAGTCACCTAAAATATTTACTATCTCATTCTTTACAGAAAAAAAAAAATTGCCTCCGCCGTTCATCTGAGGAGCAATTGCTTGACCAGACCAAGGAACAGAGGAACTGTCAGGGTCTAGGTCACGGTGGGTCATGCTGGGCTGTGGAGTTTCTTCACTCTCTTAACGATAAGGATTCATGAAAGGTTTTGAGCAAGACCAGAGAATAAGGGGAGGTGTGAAGATAAAAACAGAGGAGAGAGTTGAAGCAGGAAACAATTATGAGTACTTCCTCGAAAAGTGAAGTGATAGAGATTGAACTGGTTACCTTCACTATTCTCCTGAGGACTATTTCATGTATTCTCCTTTCTCTTTAACCCTCCAACAACTCTCCTCCCTTTTTACTTTCAGCTGACAACCTTGTCTATATTTCATTGAGAAATTTTTTAAAAGAAGAAGAAAGAAATAGCAAGTCCTTCTTCCTCTCACATGGAATCCATCTCCCTCCTGAAGAGTGTGCCTGATCCTTTCCCAACAGTGCCCCCTGGAGGCTTTCAGGGTGAAGTTCAAGCTCAGGCCTCCACATCAGGCCCTGCCTTCTCTACTCCCAGGTCCCACCATATTGACCAAATAGGACTCACGGGATTCAATCACTGAACAACATTAGAAGGTATCATGGATTGAATGGTGCCCCAACCTCCCCCGCCCCACCCCCAAAGATGTCTGTATCCTAATTCCAGGAATCTGTGAATGCTACCTTATTTAGAAAAGGGGTCTTTGCAGGATGTAATTCAGTTAAGGCTCTTGAGATGAAGAGACTATCATGGATGTCCTGGGTGGAGGGTGAGGGGGGAAGAAGTCTAAACCCAACGATAAGTATCTTTATAAGAGAGACCCAGGGGAGATGAGACAAACAGGAGAAGGTGACGTGAAGACAGAGGCGGAGATTAGAGTGAAGTATCTGTAAACCAAGGACCAGAAGCTGGTGATTTTCCCCCCAGAGCCTCTGCGGGGAATGCAGCCCTGCTGACACCTTGATTTCAGACTTTGTCCCCCAGAACTGTAAGAGAATGAAGTCCTGTGGTTTTATTACCCAGTTCATAGCAATTTGTTATGGCAGTCTTAGGAAATGAACATGGGGCTGTTTTGTTTTTTTTGTCCTGCCCCTGATGATATTTTTATTCCTACTTAAAAGGTTAAAAACCCTGATATTAATGTAAATCACAAAATTGCTTCAGGATTCACTGTGTCCACTTCCAAGTCATAATGATTTCCATTCAGAGGTAAGGCGTCTCACCACGTTCACCTTCACCATCCCTACCCCCACACCCCTACCTCAGCCCCTTCCCCACCGGGCTACAGGCAGGACATCATCTGCCAGGAGGGGGCAGAGGCAGCTTTGTTCCTCCCCTCACCCTTTTCCTCACTTGCCAGCTGCTGTTTCTCAGCCCTCTGGGGTTGGAGCAGGAGAGCAGGGAAGTTCTAACTTGACCAACACTATCACACACTGACTTTGCACTGTCCGGTCCTGGATGGTGTTGAGGATGGCCCTCTCCTAACGTTCTTGGGTTCAGCGCCTCCTCATCCTCACCCCATGCACTGTAAACCTGTCACCTGCAGGTACTTTGCTGAAAGTGACACACTCTTCTCTGGGTCACAGCTTATTTTTTCTCCAGCTGCTAGGAATCACCAAAGACCAATCAGATCGCATTGCAAGGGCCTTCCCACCCCGGTGTCAAAATTAAAAGTTCTCACATATTGAAACATCATTAATTCAGCAGCTGAGAAGATGCTCTTCCTTTCCATATCAGAATACTAATGAGCTAAAAAGCTATTAAAAGATAGAGCTCCTTTATTTGAATAAAAGCCACGAGTGCTGACCTTTACATTGTCCGCTCAATTTTCCCTCGGATTACAGCATACTTAACTAGGCTTTTGATCTTGAGCAATTTCAAATCTCGATTCCACATCTGACAGCACTGACACCAGACTCCCAGCACCACAAAGCTTTGATAGAGTTCTTAATAAAATGAAATTGATAAAGAATCGCAGTTCCCTTTGCAGTGGCCTTTCCTAAAGCTGCCGAGATGGCCTTGAATTGTCCGTCTCAACTGTCTGTGGTCAGCTCACTAGTGAGAAGAGTGGGGCCCTGTGCCACTGAAGCCAAACACAAGGTCCTGACGCCTGCCCAGTCCTCCAGCTTTACGCCATCTCATGCACAGAGATCATACTCTCACCATGCCCCCTGCAGGGTGGGTGAACCTATCCTGCTTGTAGAACATGTCAAATTCAAGGAGGGCGGGTCACAGTCATGAGTCACACTGTTTGAATGACTGTTTTCTGGGCGTTTAATATCGCTGAAAGTGCTGTCTCTTCAAAGCACCTCCCCTAGACTACTTAGAGATGCCCTCCTCAAGCCCCTCCAGTGAGGCACAGGTCTGGGAGCCAGGAGAGGTGACCCGGCTTCAATTTTCAGTTTTGCTGCCAACTTGATTGTAGTTTTAGGCTTTACCTCTCTGAATCAGCTCTCCCGCCTAACAAATGAGAGTAGGGCAGCCTTTTTCAGATCTTCTCCGTTACAGCACCTCTGTGTCATCTAGGAAACAACGGACAATGACAAACTGTCTGGAAACTACATAAAGAGAATTATTTACTTGGCCAGTGCTACCTGCCTATGAGGCTCAGGTACAAGTCCCATCCTGTCTGCTGTGCTCTCAGCAAAATGCTTGGTGCCAGGTGACTTCTGGAGAACCATTTTGAAAAGCCAGCCAGAGAGTGGCCTGGGACAAGGAACTCACATTGCGTAGTCACCACCAGAACTACAGAGCACGACTGCTGGATTCTCCAAAGACATTGCACCCAAGTCCCAGGCCCTTCACTTCCTGGGCCCCAGGGGGCTGGTCTGCAGCTGCAACTCTCCTTCCCTGGAATGTCCTAAAACTAATATCTTCACTTGTTTCGCGGGACACTCAAGAAACTGAATACCGAGTACACTCACTTACAAACACCTTTTTATCTTTCAACACCTCACAGAGCACACCAACAATTAACTATGCTTTCCCCTCAGGAATAATGCTTAGGATAGGGTATAATGCAAAATCCCACTAAGGATTTCCCTGGAGCATCGGGTTTTGCCCCAAATATGCCCATGCTGACCTACCACAGTACCTGATATCCAGTTTCTCCCCAACTTCCCACCAAAAAGAAGCTGCTGCTGCTGCCCTGGACTGCACAGTGTCCAAGTATGACAGGGAGGGGAGGTGAAGGTGGGATTCTGTGTCCCTCAGGACATTCTCCACTACTCTCTGTCCTGTGCTTCCCTGCTCTGTGCCCCCACGAGGCTGCCTGAACACAACACCCTCTGGCTCACCCACCTTCTCTGCCTTCCAGCTGAGTTCAGCCAGTCCTCCCACTGGCAGGAGATCAGAGGACAGGAGGAGTGTGAGGTCAGGCATTTGCATCCCTCACTACCTCCACGTCAGGTGTTGATTTGGGGAGCGTTTGTGTCCTCTGTGCAGGGCCACAGCTCCTGCTGGGGCGCTCTCATACAGCTTCTGGTCTCAGCTTCAGGAGCAGCTCCCTCCGTCACCAACAAGCCTGAATGTGGCAATGGCTTCTCACTGCTCCTGGTCCCAGAGTGCTTCACCTCTGAGTGTGCCATCTGTCAGACACCTACCAGGGACAACCCAGGTTGCTGAAAGCCCAAGGGACATCCAAGCCAAAGGCCACGGAGGAGCTCAAGTTCAAATACATGAGAGAACAAGTCCTAATGCCCGGTCTAGGAGTCAAACCCAGAATCAAAGTAGGAGATGCAAAGCCAGAAGGTCAGAACCTGGAGAAGACAGACCAGATGAACCAACCTGGTCAGAAACAAGCAAAAGCACTTTCCTATGGGGATCGCACTCCTCTTCCTGGCCAGTAGGTAGAGTGGTTTGAATAGGGTAGGCTGGCTTCACAGATGAGGGACACAATAAATCCTGTAACTCCCATGTAAGATTTCAGTCTTTCCTTCTCCAAGAGTGCAAGATTAAAATACAAATGCCTCAGGGAAGAGTTTAAGTCAAGGGCTCTAACCCTGGTGCCCAGGGTATAGGAAGGTATTGTGGGGGAGGAAGAAATGTTCCTCCACCCTTCTAGGTTCTTTCGACTGGTTTAATAATTAAATCTACATGAGACAAATTAATAAAATAACCAAATTTAAATATACACACACACACACACACACACACACACACACACACACACACGTACATATGGGGACCCCACATCCCGAGAGGTTCCAAGACAGAAAGCTAAAATGAGGTGTATGACATCCTGAGCTAAGAATGAGGTAGGGCACCTGGGCTTCACAGGGAAGGAGGGTCAACTTACAGGACAATAAGAAGAGCAGATGTCCAGTAATTAGAAGTTTGCCCTGCCCTATAAATAAGTAAAAAAATTTTATTTCTGGGGCCGGCCAAGTGGCACGTTGGTTAAGAGCTGGCTTGGGATGCCAGAGGGCCCCGGTTCGGATCCCACATATGAGGGCCAGTGACACTGCCCTCTACAGCTAAGATGCTGAACAACAGCTCGACCTGGAGCTGGGCTGCCGTGAGTCGCCAGCGACGGCGTAGGCTGCAGCCCCTGCTGCAGTGGGTTGCCATGGGCTACCATGTGTAGCCAGCAGCCAGTGTGAGCGGCCAGCAGCTGCCATGAGCGGCCGTCCAGAAGCCAGCGACTGATCTGCCTCGCCTGGGAAGAGCACAGTGATGGTGCCAACTTGGGCCAGTGAAGCAACATCCTCCACAACTAGACTGAAGAACAAAACGACAGCAACTTGTCTGTTCCCCTTCCCCCAATTCCCCAGTGCTGTTCCCATCCCCCAATTCCCCAATAAAAATCTTTTAAAAAAACATATTTCTGGTGATAATTATTATGGGCAAGGCCCCATTTTAAATTCTTTGAGGAAGAGGCAAAAGTTTCTCATGAGCCCACAGGGTCTCAGTTGCCTTCACTTCAAAATAATCCACACACCAATCCTCATCTGGGGAAGTCCGTTCCAAACCCCTGTAGTACATTATTGGGAAGAGTCAACAGCTTTCATCATATTCAAAAAGGGATCTGGGGGCCGGCCAAGTGGCTCAGTTGATTAAGAGTTAGCTTAAGAGCGTGAGATCTGAGCAATAGGGCCGCCGGTTCGATTCACCCATGGGCCAGTGACGCTGTGCCCAAGCTGAGCTGTCACTGAGCTGTCAACAGATGGTAGGATGGCTCAGCTGGTGTAACAAGAAGACTTCCTGTTCGATGGTGGGCTACTCCCACCCGCAACTAGGACTGAACTCAGCACCTTGAGCTTAGAGGCCATGAGCTGCCGACGGGAATCCAGATGGCGACTGGTGCCCTCCACAACTAAGACTGAAGAACAACAACCTTGGCTGGTCCCCTTCCCCAATTCCCCAACACTGTTCGCCTCCCCCAATTCCCCAACACTGTTCCTCTCCCCCAACTCCCCCAATAAAATCTTTTTAAAAAGGGGGGGGGGATCTGGGATCATAAATGGTTATCACTTCCAGGTAACCTTACAGCCCATTTACCTCTCAACCTTCTCTTTTCCCAACCCTTTCCTCATTGTCCACAAGGCCCTACCCCACCTCCCCGCTCCCCAGCTCAGGCCTTGCAATTCAAATATGACATTTAAGACCAATACCACTTTGAATCCTGGTAAATCCTCATAGCTCTGGTTTGTAAGGCAGAAAATGTTTTGATTCCCCTCAATTGTAGTGCCTTCGTATATGTCACATTTGGCATTTGGCATCCATGGGTTGCAAAGGAAATTTGGCACCAAATTCTCATTATGGTAAATGAAGGGCAGCACTCACTAGATGATTACTGAGGTCATCCCAGTCCTGGCATTCTAGGAGTCAGTCCATTTTAGCCATTCTAGTGGAGGGTGTGAGTGGTGGTATCTCACTGTTTTAATTAGCATTTCACTTAAGAATAATGATGCTGAGCACTTTTTAAATGTTTATTAGTTTTTGGTATTTCTTCCTTTGTGAAGTATCTTTTCAAGTTGTTTGCTGTTTTTTTAACTTCTTTGACTTTTTATTACTGAGTTCTAACAATTCTTTATATAGTCTAGATACAAGAATCAATATTATAAATTTTCAGATATATTTTGAATATTTTCTCATATTCTATGGCTTGCCCACTGATTTTCTTACTGGTGACTTTTGGTAAAGTTTTTACTTTTGATAGAGGATAATATCTATTTTTTTCATTTCTGTTTACTGCTAATTCTAAGACATGTTTGTCTACTCCAAGTTCATGATGATATTCTTTATTAGCTTATACATTTAGTTCTTCCATCAACCTAGAATTAATTTTTGCTTATGGTGAGGGAAGTAGAAGTCAAGATTAAATTTATTTCCTTATTGATATTCAAGTGAGTCTAGCAGTATTTATAAAAATCCCTTTTTCGCCAATTAAATTATTTTTATATCTATGTAGAAGGTCAATTGGCCATATTCATATGGGTCTATTATTTCTGGATTGCTTTTTACTAGATCTTTTGTAACTTCATACAGATTTTAGAAAAAGTATGCTAATTTCTATAGGATTATGATTGGAACTGAGCTGAATTCAATACACTATTTTGGAAAGAGTTGCTACAGGTTAACAATATTGGGTCTTCCACATTTCAATTTTTTTGTTGCAAAAATATACAAACATAAATTGTTTTTATACATTGACCTTGTACCCTAAAACCTTGCTAAATAAGTTTATTACATCCAATAGTTTTTTTAAATTGATTTATTGGAATTTTTATATAAAAAAGTGTTAAATATGAATATAATTTTATTTCTTCCTTTCCCATCTTCATGCCTGTTTTTTTTCCTTGCTATATTGCACTTGCTCTACCACAATGTTGAATATGAGGTCTGACAATTAAGTACGAAAACTCATCCTAGAAAAAGTGCCACATACCTCATTGCTGAATATCACTACAGTCACCTTCCAAGTACTCGCCTTGGGAAGCTTTGCTCCTATGCCAGAGCTTAGTCCACCCTTCAAAGCAATTTGGGAACACTTTTTCTGGAATGGCTATCAGAGCTGTCATCATATTAACCTTGAGGTCCTGAATGTCATCAAAATGTCTTCCTTTCAATATTTCCTTTATCTTCAGGTAAAGAAAGAAGTCATTGGGGGGCCAGATCAGGTGAGCGGGGAGGGTGTTCCAATACAGTTATTTGTTTACTGGCTAAAAACTCCCTCACAGGCAGTGCCTTGTGAGCTGGTGCACTGTCATGATGCAAGAGCCATGAATTGTTGGCGAAAAGTACAGGTTGTCTAACTTTTTCACACAGCCTTTTCAGCACTTCCAAATAGTAAACTTTGTTAACTGTTTGTGCAATTGGTACAAATTCATAATGAATAATCCCTCTGATATCAAAAAGGGTTAGCAACATCGTTTTGACTCTTGATTTAGATGGACAGAACTCTTTTGGTCGTGGAGAATTGGCTGTCTTCCATTGTGCACTTTTGACGCTTTGTTTCAGGGTTATATTGGTACACCCATGTTTCAGCACCAGTGATAACACGGCCCAAAACATCGTCTTGCCTCTCGTAAAGGTCTTGGCAAACTTCGACTCTCCTTTGCTTTGGTTCATCGTGAGCATTTTTGCACACATCTTTCTCATGCCAAGATTTTTAGTTAAGATTTTCCTGTTTCTCTATCGATATTTACTTGGTCTGCTATGCTTCTCACAGTCAGCCGACGATTTGGATGTACAATTCGACGAATTTTTGTAATGTTTTTGTCCGTTCTGCTCCTTACTGGCTGCCCGGACCTCTCTTCATCAGTGGCACATTCTCTCTCCTCAGAAAAATGTTTAATCCATTTGTACACTGCCATTTTCTTCATGGCATTATCCCCATAAACTTGGACTACCATGTCCCTAATTTCACTTCCACTCTTGCCAAGTTTAACAAGAAATTTAATGTTTGTTCATTGCTCTAATTCAAGCTCAGACATTCTCATGACGGCACACAAAAACATGCAACAACAATAATGAACACCACTCAGCAAGACACCGCCACATGTGGACACGAACACAGCTGTGAGACACTGATATATGAAGGTTATGAACCCTTACCGAGCTGTTCGTACAGTGCTGCCTATGTAAGCACATAGTGCAAGTTCGCGAACTTAATTGTCAGGGGCTTATATTCCAAAATGGGAGAGACACAAAATATTTTCAAATTATGTAACTACTATGAAGAAAGAAAAACAAAACAAAAACCAAGAGCTTCAAAAAATAATATTAGGGAGAAGCCCCTGAAGAAAGGTTGTTTGGGAAGGCCTCCCTGAGAAGGGGACATGAGTTAGGACCTGAGGGCTGAGAAGGTACCAGCCATGCAGAAAGGAGGTGCACCCAGGTCAAGGCAGGGAGGGGGAAGAACTCACCTGGAGGAGGTGAAGGAAAACTTGCCTAGTTTTCATTCTCGGGGAGATTTTTCCATGTTTCAACATTAGAGATGATGCTAGTTTAAGGATGTTCATAGATTTCCTTTATCACATGGGGGAAAATTCTCATCTATTCAAAGTCAGCTGAATGTTTTTGTTGTTCTTGTTTGTTTTTTAATCCTGAATTGGTAATGAATTTTGTTTGTTGATTTTTCTGAATCTATTGAAATTATTTTATGGTATTTCCCCTTTTACTTGGTTAAATTAAATATTTGATTTTTAAGTGTTAATTTGTATTCCTGTTCATAAATGCCACTTAGTCAGAGTTGTACCTTGTCATGTTGCTGGATCAATTTGCTAATATTTTGTGAAAAATTACGAACATGATCATGAGTGATATTTGTTGGTATTTTTTTGCTTTTAATTTTCTTGTAATATATTTGCCAAGTTTGGTATCAAGGTAATCAAGGTAGTATTTGCATTCTCCAATAATTTCGGAAGTGTTCTTTCCCTGTTTTCTGAAAAAGTTATTATAAGATTGGCATTCTTTATTTTTCAAATTTAACAGAATTCACCAGGAAGACTATCAGAACTTGAAATTTACTTTGTGACAGATTTTTATTTTAAATATAATTTATTTGATAAAGGCCTTTCAGATACTCTAGTTGACCTCGTGCCATGTTTTGGTTAAGTTTTGGTATTTATCACATATTGGAGAGGGCACTCAGGCAAAAAGCTACAAACTTAGAAATTTCACCCTTTGTAGCTCCCCTTTTCACAGGTGATCCCCTCCATCATGTCTGACTTTGGTCAGTTTCCAGTGCTTTCAAATAACTTTATTATAAGTTATTTGTCCAGATATAATGATTATCTGTGGGAAGTTTAGTCTGATTGAGCTATCCCATTATTACTAGAAGCTGGAACTCCTGCACTGCGTCCTTTTACCAGGAATGAAAAGAATCCTTGCGCAGTGAACCCATCTCCTGACACCGGCTCCTTGTGTCCTCAGCAGCCTGGGCATGGTCATGGAAACTACCAAAACACCTGTTTCCCCAGCCCCCCAAAATCTCCGCCAGCCCCTCCCAGGGCTCTGCCCCCAGGCACCCGGTTTCCCTTCACCTCCTCCAAGTGAGTTCTTCCCCCTTCCTGCCTTGACCTGCGTGCACCTCCTTTCTGCGTGGCTGGTACCTTCTCAGCCCTCAGGTCCTAACTCATGTCCCCTCCTCAGGGAGGCCTTCCCAAACAGCCTTTCTTCAGGGGCTTCTCCCTAATATTATTTTTTGAAGCTCTTGGTTTTTGTTTTGTTTTTCTTTCTTCATAGTAGTTACATAATTTGAAAATATTTTGTGTCTCTCCCATTTCGGAATATAAGCTCCTGACAACGGGCGCTCCCTCTGTCCTGGCTAGTGACAATTCTCTACTGTAATTGCTTCTTGTTAACAATCTCCCTTTAAACACAAAGTAGGATGGCTAACAGCTTTCCTGCTTTCTTACGGTGTATGTGTTAAACCTCAGGCAAAGACACGTAAGCTCTGGATAGGGAAGGTAAGCGGCCTCGGCAGAACCACAGAAATATACATGAGCTTCTGCCTGTAATCCTGACGATGATGATGATGATGATGATGATGGTTCCTCATTATATGCCAGGGACATTATATATTTATCTCTAATCCTCAAAACTAGTCTCATTCTCTCAAAAGTTTTAGTTAGAATGTTCTCTACAGAGCCCATTAAAACACACACACTCACACACACGCTCACACACATATACCTCCATATCTCCTATTTCCACCGCCCCTCACCCTGGAACAATAAAAGGTCTCCAAAACCATATTCAAATCAAACGGTAGATTTATTGGCTGTCTGTTACACAACGAGGTGACAACATCTCAATACAGGACGCTCTAAACCTCGGGTGGGCTTCCCATTGTACTGGAAGCCCGTGACAGTGGCGCACAGGCTGACAGTGAGTGGACAACAGAAGCACCCTGGTCCACATTTCCACAGGCTTTAGGGAACCTTGTGTTCTTTCTTTCAGAGCATTTTCCTCTTTTCAAACTCCTTGAGAAACAGAAGAGAGGGAGAAGAAGAGAGAAGAAAAAGATTAGAGATCCAAATTACATTCATGGTCAAAGTGATTCTGAAACCTCTTCTCATCGGGATTCTATGAAGAACCAGAAATTGCAGGAGCAAAATGTACCAAGATGAGAGTAACTTGAATACAAAATAACAGCTTTCAAATTAGTCTGTGTCAGCTTGAATTTCACTGAGTTAGATGCAGAGCTTCAATTGTATGCCTTCTAAACACAGAAGCCAAGAGGCTGTGAATTATACTTATTTTTCAACTGCAGTATTAGTATTAGGAGTTGACACACCCGATTGTGCTTATCCAAACCTTGAATGCGATACATACATGAGCCACACATGCCCTATTAATAAAGCGACAGAAACAGGTTTGCTTAGTTTCTCAGAGAAAATTAAATGCAGATTCAGTTACTATTTGAACAAAATGTAAAGAACCTCAGAAATATCTAAAAATGAAACAATACTGAATATCACGTTTCTCTAGACTGTCTATAATAATTGGAATACAACAATTGTGTAGCTGGCTGCTGCCACTTACTGGAGGAAAATGGTAACGCATGTCTCCAAGGTAAATTTTTAAGCATTTGCTTTTTTCCCTTTTCCTCCCGCTTTTAAATAAAATTTGTCTTCACACACTCACCAACCATCCAGATTTCTTTCAAACACTATGGCACATAATGTTATATTCCAAAAGACAGGATCATGTAAAGATTCAAAATAAAACAAGGAGCCCATTTTATAATCCCTAAATCAAGGGCAAAGACTGTGTCAAAACACTATTCCCTCTTGGGAATACAACTTGCGCCTGTTTTCAGCATGCTTAAAAAGTCTTCTTTTCTGTTTGCTTTTTTTATCAAGGCTATAATCATCATAAAAATAGAGTCTTAAGTGATAATGCAAAGAGACAGGCTGAAAATCGTTACAAAGAGATTACAGAAGCTAGCAAATCATTTACAATATTTTAAACCACAATGTCCTATTAAAAAGGGATAAGAAAAGCAAATGGTTAAGAAGTCCATCCTCCAGACTGTAACAATAATGGCATCCCAACACAGCCAGGGTCAGAAACTAAAGGCTCTTCTATAAATTTGCCTCTACCCTGACTCCATCCAGCTTCCCTTTCTTGGTACTCAGCCTTCAACCCCTCCCCTTGGAGACAGAAACACATGCCATCAGCACAGCTGTATCCCTAAAGCCCTCCATGGCAAAAAAAACACAAAGCAATTTTATGCATCATCCACAAAATAGAATTCATGGCATTTATCGACTCTGAAATGCTTTCTTGCATATTGTATCTTGACACTCACAAAAGAGCAAATCCTCATATTTAAAGAAAAGTTATCAGAACGTTATTCCCGGTCATGCCCAGTTAGGACAGTAGGACATAAATGGAGTTGCTAGAGGCTGTGAGGCTGCACACCAGAAAGAATGAACAGGTAAGGCCCAGGAGAAAAGACCATGGCTTCCAGGTACCCAGTGTGGCCCCCACTCGAAGGCCTTAACTTCAGAGCAGTCCGCTCACCTTGTAGATGGTGGATCCCAGCTGCGCAGGAGACATGCTGACCACAACGCCAGCGCTCTGAAGGGAAGCGATCTTCTCTTTAGCTCCACCTTTCCCTCCAGCAATAATTGCTCCTGCATGACCCATTCTCCTGCCGGGAGGAGCCGTTAAACCAGCAATGAAGGACACCACAGGCTTGGCTTTGGGACCCTGGAAAGTGATATTTTAAACACTGATGAATAAGCTGATCAAAACTGAACTTCATTTCATGGCTCCGTCAGTAAATGGCCAATGGCTCGGACAGGGCTCGTCATTCATCCTTACTAAGAAAACCGACGCAAATACTAAGCTGCAACGGAAACTACTGCACTTCCCTTTGTGATGACTCAACTTTTCATACAAACTTAGGAAAACAATCCTGAGCAAATTTTTTATCTGTTTAGACCGTCAACTTCAACTTCACTGGCCCAAGCTATTTTACAAAAACATGCTCGCATGCGACTCGTGAAAAAACAAAAACCCCACTTGAAAATATCTGTTCTGCAATTTGTGATAATAATGAATTAAGACGCAAGACCAGGTTATTTACTTTTTAACCTGATTCTATGCCTTAATTCATTACTAGTTAACCCTTAATAAATCTGCTCAAAGAAAAAGATGAGGTGGGAAGGCACACTGGAGAGGACCCAGGACTAGGAGTCACCACTTTATTTCCAGTTGACTAAAGCTGCATGACCATGACCGTGGACAAGGCACAGCACCTCTCTAGACCTCAGCTTCCTCACCTGGGAAATGAAATGGCTAAACCAGACTGATGGCCAAGGGCCCTTTCCCCTCTGAAATTCTATGACGTCTAAGAAGGAACATAAGGACTAATTTTATTCAACCAAAATCCACTCTAACGTGCAACCGCTATGTGCATACACAGCACTGTAGTAAGTTCTGAGGTAAAAATAAAAACCCACACATGGAAAAGAATTCCTGTGCTCTGGGCTTATAGTGTAGTTGAAGAAATAATACAAACCAGGTATACACATCAATGAGTTAAGAGATGCCATGAGACACAATTTATGAATATATGGTTAAGTTTCATGGTGAATGAAAATACCACGTTCATAACAGGAGTCCAGAGGCACGAAGGGGTCCGGGTGAGAGGGGGGCCTGCGGAAGGCGGAGCCTGAGAACAGTGGCGTCTGAGGGCTTCATTCAAGCACCAGCGCCTCCCCAGATCAGCGGTTCTCAAACCATGGGATCTTGGGACCCGTCATACCTATAAAAATTATTGAGGATCCCAAAGAACTTGTGTTTATGTAGATTATAGCTGATATTTACTGTATTAGAAAGTAAAACTGAAAACTTGTATAACTATTTATTAATTTATTTAAAATAACTTTTTAAAACTGTTTTTTAAAAAACACTGAGGGAGAACAGTGGAATTATTTTACATCTCTGCAACTCTTGAATGTCTAGTAAAATGCAAATCGATTTTAATATCTGCTTTTGCATTCAACCTATTACAATATGTTGACTGACGTCCAAGAAAATCTGGCCTCAGACACACATGCAGTTGAATAAGGGAGGATCAGATAACTGTGGATATTCTTCTTTGATACTACATAAACCTCTTCAAGTGGCATTTTCTTAAAAGTTAGATGCAATGCTAGAATCTGAAGCCACGGCAATGAACTTTTTGTCCTTTGTTACTTTAAAATCCATTAGTCTGTCCTGCATTTCAGTGGCTCTGGCCTACCATGATTTTGTAACATGCTTTGGTCAGATGGAAAATACCAGTTCCCTAAGTTATGCAGATCTTCCCGATGCTGACACATTTCATCTTTCAATATCAACAAATCACACTCATCACTATCACCAGCAATCTCATTAGAAATGAGATTTTATTTAGCAGGGAAGTTGTCAAGTTCACAGTGGCAGTTACAAGTTTTCCAAAATCTTAATATTCACTTGGAAGCTCAAATTTTACTATTGGCAACAAATACTATGATATGGCAGGTTCGCTTTGTTCATTTTTGAGAAAAGGTCTGCAAATATCCAAGTCTGAATAACCAGTTTGTCTGCCAGTCGCTCTTTTGAGTAAAATTGGTGTCCCATGAAAAAAGCAGCGAGGTCAGCTCACAACTCAATTGGGAAAGTGCTTTACTTCCCATTTCATCACCAAATACTAACTCAAGATCAAAATTTAATTAAATTAAAATTTTTTACTGCTTCATCAAGGACATTCTTAAATAAAATTGGCTTTTCTCACTCTTCTTTTGCTGCGTGTGCAGGGCAGTGAATGACGACTAGCGCGGTTTGCTCCCACTGCCCTGATCCCTGCTAGGGACCAGTAGGCCAGCTTCTCGGGGCCCGACACCGCTTACTCCATCCAGCCTTGTCTCCCACCTTCTTCCCTGCTCTTTATCTTCCAGTAATTCCAGGCTGCTCTGCCTCTATTCCTCTGCTAGGAATGTTTTCCATCTTCCTCGGGTGCCTGGCACATTTCTACTTAACTTCTAAGACCTCTCAAGACTTCTCTCCCTCCACAAGCCTTTCTAACTCCTCCCACACTCCGCACAGAGGCCCTTAGTGTCGGTCACCTTCTGTTCAGTGACCCTGCTTGTGCCTTTCACACTTTCCTACTGTTCCTCTCAGTCACTGGCTGTAACTTATTTCCCACATGTTCCCTCTTCTCAACTATAAATTCCCTGAACACAGGGCCTATGTCCTCACTTAAAAGGAAAAGACTCCACACGTCATTTATTCATTCACTCATGGGCTCTGCAGAGGATCTGAGCATCTCCTATATGAGTGGCACTAATTCCACGTGATCTCTCTGTCCCTGTACTCAAACTGTCGGAATATTGCACTAGGAAGGAACAAGATTATGATGAGCTGAAAACGTCAAACAAGTTTACACTCTGTCCTATTAACAAAGAAGAGTCACTTGAGATTTCTAATCAGAGAAAAATACAATTAAAAGACATTGGGGGCAGTGTAGTCTGAAAATAGGACATAGAAATGATGACAGGAGTGAAAGCCTAAAAACAGAACGACCAGTTAGGATGCTCTCTGTACAGTCTGAACAGAGGCCGGGGACTGCTGACTCTTGTCCTTAATCCCTGCGACCTGACCCTGAACCCCTCCAGGGTATGGGGAGAAGTCAGGCAGACTTGGGTACAAATCCTACCCCTGGTTCACTTGTTGTACAGTTACCATAGACAAGTTATTAACCTCGCACTCATAAGGACAAAATCATCTTACTAAAAGGGTCAAGATAAAGGTTAAGCAACACTATTTTCGCCAATAATGTCATTGTAACGATGATAATAGCAGTTGTAACAGCACGTAGCATTACTAAGGGTTCACTCTGTGCCGGTTCGTGTGCTAAGTGTTTTACATAATATGTCAACTGAATCATTCGACCTAGAATTTTGTCCATAGCAGATCCTCAATAAAAATTAGCTCCATAAGAATTAACCAGGGATAGGAAAACATGTACCAAATGAGACAAAATGTATATGTTTAGTTTCTCTCATTAAATTCTAGGCTATTCAAGGGATTCAGAGTTGGGCCTCAATACATTTAAAAATTCACTTTAACATAGTGATAGTCATATTAACCTAAATTTTTTTTTTCTAAAAAAAAGTCAGCTTTTACCTCAATTCCAAACTCTATAACTTTTCTGAATTTGCAAGACACAAATAACATCGTATTCCAATCTCGTGATTACTGGTGCCTACAGTGCCAAGGACCGGGCTGGACACCAAGGATGCCAGTTCCCTGCCGTCCATAATCGTCTAGAGTGAGGGGCAGGTACTAGGCATGCCCTGCTGCAGAAGGAATAAGCAAAGGCAAGCGAGAATGAAAACAACTGGCCTGTCAGATGGGACGCGGCTCTGAAAAGGAAGGTTAGAGTGGTGTGTGAGGGACTGGAATACGGTGCTATTTGTCTGACATGTGATGAGAAACTATAATGGTTTAAAACCAGGGGGCAGGAGGCAACGACGTCTGTACTTCAGAAGGGCAGGTAATTTTGGTGGCCATAAGCAGGATGGGTGGTAGTGGAAGGGAAAAGAGCACGGGCATCAGGGATAAATTATCGGCATAGCCCAGGTGAGACAAGGGCCTGAACCAGAGCAGAAGGACTAATCACAGACGATGCTCTGAATCTCAACATACTACTAAGATCTCAGAGACAGATGTTGGAAACTGAGTGGACGCGAGAGACAAAGAGAGAAATAAAGGACGATTCGGAGGTTTCTGTCTTGGAAACAGCATGAAGGATGATGTTGTTTATATGCCGTAATCATTCACACTTAAGGAACAGGCACAGGAAGTAACTCGAGAGAAGATAAAGAGAAGAGCCTGGAGAGAAACCGAGAGGATGGAGAGGATAAAGAATGAACTGAGGCTGCTGGTGACCTCTGCAGCAGTGTAGGAGAGTCAGATTCAACAGCAGCAGCAAATAACTCAACAAGAGCGCTTACTGTGGGCCTGGTATGACTCTGCTGTATGTTCCAGAGTCATTTAAATGCCACAGTCCTTACGACGACGCTAGGAGGTGGGCACTACTGTAGTCCTATTTTGCCAAAGAGAAAGCTGAGGCACAGTGAAGTTAAGTAACATGCCCAAGGTCACACAGCTTCTAAGTAGCAGACAGAAGCCAAATTGCTGAGGGTTGTGGAGTGAATAAAAAGGAAAGACATCCACAGAGTGAGTTATACCTTATACAGATATCAGAGTTTAAAATCGCCACAGAAGGAAATCAAATATACTCAAAATAGCCTTGGAACATTCCTTAAATCACATATAAATATGCATTGTTTTGTGTATGCTACCCTGTAAGTCTCCAGTATCCATTATTTTTCTGTGGCATTTAATTCATTCATTCCTCAATTCCTTTCATAAACAGAAAGTGATCTCCTCCCACTTGCCCAGCCTCCTGACGGTGCTTCTATGCTCATTCGTCAGTGTCGGGAAATCCTGGAAAACCTTGGCCCGTCCCCCCCAGGCCCTTGCCACAGCGGTCCAGAGCACACGCTCACTGAGGGGGCTGGTGGGCACTGAGCTGCTTCCGGCGTTACTGTGCGCTCTCTCCTTCACCCCAGAAAGAGAGCTTAACTCTCTTAGGCTAAATGAAATTATGATACCACTCCACACCATTTTTTACGTTTAATTCTGAGAGGCAACAAGGAAAGCCTTCACAGGACATAGATACTAAAGCTTTTCTACTTGACCTTTGAAGGGAAGTACTACTCTACCAAGAAAGACTAAAGCGAGAGGGAGGTAAGATTCTGGAAAATATAAAAGACAGGATCTTTAGAAGGTCAGCCTTGAAAAAGAGAAAGAAGACTTATATCCCCTGAGGTCAAAAGAAAGAACACTAGTGATAAGTGAAAAACGCACTGGAAGGTAAAGTGGGGGCTTTTGGGCTGACAGACAACTTGCATGGGTCTCCATTCAGCAGGAGGCCAACTTAACTACCACAAACGTGTGAGGGGACGCTTGGTTAAGGACTCAGAGTGGAGAACAGGCATTGTGGGAAAGTGGGGGAAGAATCAACCCAGAAAGAATCCAAAGTTTTCTCTGTGGTTAGTACCAAAGGCCCAGCTAAGGAAATGTTTGATTTTATTCTTCATGTTTCCTTAAAAAATTAATCTTTGAAAAAATAAACATAACTTCCTAAACAGGTCAGTGATGTTATTCAAGAGCACAGAGCTATATTTTTCTGCAGCCAAACTTACTGAATTATGCTGCTTCAAAAATTCTGCAGCATTTTCCTCTGCGTTGCCGCCGATTTCACCAATCAATATGATGCCGTCGGTGGCTGGATCACTCAGAAAGACTTCAAGGCAGTCAATAAAATCTGTTCCGTTGAAAGGGTCACCTCCAATGCCTGAAAAAGTCAAAGAATAGCAAGAGCATAAAAATCAGGTCAAGAAATGTTGTTTCTACTGGTTTCTTATTTGGCTTACTCCTCTCACCAATATTTTTAACTGTATCATCACTCTTGCACTAAGCATTAAATAAAATCACAGACTGGTACATTTATTTGTTTAGAATATTACATGAATCCTAAATGATGGTTGGATTCTGACACTCACAAAGAAAACCTTTTTCTTTTAGCTCCTTTATTAATCCTCTTTCCTCCCACAAAATTATTCTGAGACAATTGTTTAAAAATGAGCATTTTAAGAAAATGGATGTTTGTGTTGCAAGCGAGAATGCCTTCTCTGATTAAACATTTAACAAATTTCTTTGCACAGAGTAACTATTAGATGAGGCACATTGCAGAGAAGCCACTCACAAGTTTTAAGATAAAAGTCCCTGTGAAGGTCAGGGTGGACAGTGCCAGCCCCGCCTCCCTCAGACCCAGAGTGGGTGATGACAGAGTCCACACATAGGGCTCTACTCTACAAACACGACATCCAAGAAAAAGTTCTTGGAGAGAATTAAAGTAAATGTTCCTCATGCTGGCCGCCACTTTTTTTGGTAAGTTATAAATTTACTAAAGGCAAGATGATTGACTTCCTACCCTTGATGCATCTCTGAAGGACAAAGCTAAAAAAGGGGAGTAACATTTATTGAATGACAACCATGTGCCAAGTACTATGTCTTAGCACACGTTAGACCTGCCGTTTCCTGATTCTTCCAGCCTCTCTGTGATATGGGCATCATGATTCTCAATTTATAAATTAAAAGCACAAGCTGGAAAAGATGGAACTGGCAACTCCGTTTCAAAAACCTTTCTTATTGTCCATCATGCTGAGTTACCTAGTGTGTAAGACTGTGCTTGACACATAGGAAAGCCAGGTTAATGTTTCCAATCCTGGTTTCACGAATTCGAGTCTTAATGAAAATACTTCAGGACCATATTTTATAATTTTTTATTAGAGAAAGCTATTTTTATAAGTTTTTAAAAAGATATTCTAACAATTTGAAGAAATACTTATGAAAATAGGAAATTTGCCTGGCTTTGGCAATACCAAAATTATCTTAAAATGTAAAAACTTCTTTACTTTTAAACATGGGAGGCAGTATGATATGACAAAAACACCGGTCTGTCAACAACCTAGATTTTCTCACCCATCAAGCTGTAATGGTACAACTTTTCAGCTTAGAGGTACCTCAGAGGGTTGTCTTAAGCATCAGATAATGAATGACAAAAAATTCAGTAACCGTGAAGCACTGAGTTGTAGCTTATAATGGTAACAAATGACAAAGAGAGTAACAAAAGTCCTAATATGAAGGGCCACTTCTTCACTGCAAGCAGAATAAGTGATGTTTGCAGGCACCAAGGCTCTGTAGGAGCCACATGTCCAAGGATGTTTGTTCCTCAACATGGACTCCTTGACTATGAATCTTGAAAAGTACAGAAGAGCTTCACACTTAAGCAAATTAAATTCGAGATCATAACATCTTTTTAATAAAATGGTATCAAAATCTCTTGCAAATAAATTGTTGTATTCATTCAATGAAAATATTGCATTTCAATAAAACGATTTTAGCAAAAAATCCCTCACCAATGCACAAAGATTGCCCCAGTCCAACTTGTGTTGTTTGGTGAACCGCTTCATAAGTCAGGGTGCCAGATCTGGACACAATACCTTAAAGGAAAAAAATTCAAAAATATTAAAGTGTGTTCATATGACAGACTACCATAGGAGAAACTAAATTACGAATACAAGTATAAATAAAATCCATCTCATGATTTGTCATCTGAATCAACAATATCTTTAAATGATAAAAGAAGGCTTAAAGTAGAGAGGTTTTAAAAGTGAGACATAGGAGAATGTACTTTGTTAAGGTTATTGTTTGACTATAAGAGCAGTGTAAGAAAGACCGAAATTACCTCTTCTAAGAATCTTTACAAAAGGGAAAATATCCATATGAAGTTGGTAGGTACAATCTTGCTTACGGTGGCAGGTACAGGTTAGGCTTATAGATACCCAAACTATTAAACCACCAAAATCTTCAGCCTGCAAAACTACCACTTGTCACATTTAGCAATGCTGCCTATCTTCCCCACAACTATTTTTCTAATACTTTTCAAATTTCAACATATAGGCTTTAAAGAAAACTGGGAAATAAGGTCACAATTCCTCTGAGTTCAAGTCCACCACCTAATTTCCTTCATACAATGGGCCTATGTGGAAGGACCTAATTTCACGCCTGGACAAGGTTTGTACACGTAGGGGTAGGGCTGGAGCAGTGGCAGCTAAACACCTTCTCTGGTAATTCACTAAGCTTGGTTGAGCTACATGGAAGGTAATTTATTTCATGCCACAATCTATGTATGAGTCTATCTCTAATTATAACAGGTTGAGAAGTATAAATGAGTACCTTTAGTTATTAGAACACATTATATAAAAATATTTTTAAAAATAAAACAACAAGCTTTATATGGGCTAAATCAGAGAACAGATTCTAGAGTGCTGAATAATTCAATTGTGTTCATGGTTTGCTTTCTTTAAACTTTTGCCCTGGAGCACTTTTTAAGAACTCAGAAGATTCTTTTCTAACAATATGACCCCCCATCAGGACAAGTAGAATTCTTGTCAGACACAAAAACCATAACCATAAGCTACCTCAACTTCAATACAGAATGTTTACATTCTTAAAGTTCTGTGTTACTGTCGCTGTATACTCATGCATACCAAGTGTATGGTCTGTGCATAAATGCCCATCTTCTTACTACGAATTCTGGTGCACATAACTTTAGATTAGTCAGTCAGTCTTCAAACTGAAAGACGTGTGTATCTTGGTCAGCACTAGACAATACCCTACAGAACACTGTTAGATTGCTTTTAGATTAATTTCACCAGACAGCAAGGGCTGTAACTCCCTGACACAACTGCTCATTGCACATGGAACTCTGCACCAACTCCTCAGCCCAGCATCGTCCCAACCTATCTCTCCAGACTTGTCCCTACTCTACTCTAGTGAAACTGATTTATTCCTCAATTATTCACATTTACTCTGTCACCATCTGACAAAAATTCTAACCATCCTTGGTGGTCCATATTAAAAGACTGAATGCCAATTTCTCTTTGAAGTCTTTCCTGATTCCTCAAGGAAGAACACTCTTCTCCTACCATCTGGTTCAGTAGGAGACCACCATGGTGCTCGAGTCAGTGGTAACTGTCTTCCTTGGAAGACTGCGACCTCCAGGGAATCAGTAAGCAGCACTGTTCTCCCCATCTGTGTTCCTAGCATTGAGCACAGTAAATATTTACCGAATGAGTCAAAACTGAAAACCCTTCAATGAAGGACAACCCTCTGCTTAAGCAAAATCTAATTCCAATAGTTTTAAGACCGTTCACTAACTGGACCCTCATTCATGATAAATGAGAACCACTACCACCCTCCCCCTTCTGTCTCTTGCCAGTTTCTCCCTGTTCTCAGAGCTTTCTTTCCATCTTCATCCTCTCTCTGTAACATAACGTCTCCTTTCTGGTACCTTTCATAACTGAGGTTACGTAGGTAATGCCTATGTACCTATATATCTGGTGCATTTAGCTTTTAAACCAAGTATCATCAGTAACTTCTTATTACATATCTTGTGTGCCATTATCTACTCTCCTTTTCCCTCTACTCCTACTTGATTCTTATAGTACAATTATATTTTAGTTGTCCATTTAGCAGCCTAGATTACTGGAAAGAACAACTACTTTATTCTAGTCTTTTGATAAATTAGTATAACCATCAGTGAAAAGTAACACCAGGATCATTCCTTTAAAGGAATTCCATCTTATTATATAAATGATATTTAAATTATATAAGTGCAAACTGCATACACATTAAAGGTAATGAAAACTATGATTTTAGGGTAGATTACTCCTGCCATCCTTAAAATATATATAGTAAAAGAGACTATTACTTTCAATGATCTATCATAAGGATACTCCTGCTACTGAAAAGTATTATATTCTTCCTGCTAAGTACAACTAAAAACCCTGGGAGATATAGATGATTGATTGATAGATAGATAGATAGATAGATAGATAGATAGATAAGAGAGAGAGTGAGAGTGAAAGGAGAGAGGGAGAGAGGGAGAGAAAGAGAGGGAGAGAGAGAGAGGGAGAGAGAGAGAGAGAGAAACAAAAAAATGTATACACATTTTAAGAAAGGAAAAAACTGTATTAAAATTATGCTGATGGCAACCACTTTGAGCACTTCTTGTAACTGCAACAGTAAAACATGACTTGTATGTATCTTTTGTTATCGGTATATATTTAATATTACAATTTTAATACAGTTTTTTTTCCTTTCTTAAAAGGTGTGTACATTTTTTTGGGTCCCCACACACAAATATATATATATACATACATATACATATATATATGTATATATATGTATATGTATGTATATATAACAAATGTAAGAAATCTCTGAAAGATGGAAAGCAGAGTGACTAGGGACCTCAAGACTCAAGAAATGATAAAGTGGTGAGTTCCCTGGGTTTTGTCTCATGTATCCCAGACATGGAGCTAAAAAACCAGCATCCTAGAAATATATAAAAACACAGGGAGAAAACAAAAGCCCCTCTGCGCCAAAAGCCTACTCTCTCTAGCTGAAGAACCAAGAGAAGGACAACCAGCAAAACAGAACACTTTTAGACAATAACCGCTCCATACCAATCAAAGACTACAGAAAAAACTGTGCCTCCACCTCCACTCACGTGAGCAATGGCCACAAGGGTATCCTAGACTTCCACATTTTCAAGGCTGCACCCAACACGCCTGCCAGGATGGTAAAAGGGAAGACCAAGTAGGCAGTCGGGACTTTCCTCCACGCAGCTGGTAATGAGCCCCTCCCCACCACCACGGTATCACAGTGGAAACCTTGTGGGGAGCCTGTATGTCCACCTTCATCTGGCAGTAATGAGGCACTTCTCCATCTCCTGGGCAGGGTGGGATCAGCAAAGGCCCAATGGAGAACGTCACCATCACCCAGCAACAGCAGGGCCACCCGCACTGAAGGGTCAGTGGAGACCAGTGAGGAGGCAGAACTATCATCCCCAGTAAGGAGGAGCCTACCCACTCCGTTATCAACAAAGGCAAGTAGGGAACTTAAGACTCTCCCACCACCTGTCAGTAACAAGGCACCTCCCCCCACAAGCCCTGTCAACAAAGTCAGCTAAAACAAAAGATACAAACAAGACCCAGAGTCTCAGGACATAATACCCAAAATATCCTGGTTTCAATCGAAAATCATTCTGCATGCCAAAAACCATGAAGATATCAAACTGAAAGAAAAGAGACAATCAATAGATGCTAACAGCAAGATGAAGGGGATGTTAGAATTATTGACAAAGATTTTAAAGAAGTCATGATAAAAAAAAAAAAACTTTAACCATTATGAACATGCTTGAAATAAATGAGAAAATAGAAGGCCTAGTCAAAGAAATATGAAGTCTCAGCAAAAAAATAGAAGCTATAAGAAGAAACCAAATAATTTTGGAGCTGAAAAATATAATAACCAAAGCTAAGAGCTCAGTGGGTGATCTCAATAGCATAATGGAGGGAAGAGAGGAACGAGTCATTGAAAGGAGAAATAGAACAATGAAAATTACCCAATCTGAATGGTAAAAAAAAAAATAGACTGGGAAAAAACAATAAAGAGAGCCTCAGTGACCTATGGAACTATAACAAAAGATCTAATATTTGTCTTATTAGAGTCCTAGGAGAGGAAAAAAGCACAGGGCTGAAAACTACTTGAAAAAATGTCTTACAAAAATCCTAAATTTAGCAAGAGACTTACTATATATTCAAGAAAGTGAGCAAACCCCAATCAGAATAAATGCAAAGAAATTCACACCAAACCTCATCATAAATAAGCTTCAGAAAACCAAAGACAAAAAACAAACAAACAAATAAACAAAAAAACTTGAGAGCAGCAACACCTTATTTACACAGAAAAAACAATTCAAATGACATCATCTCATCGGGAAGCAAGGAGTGGAACAAGATTTTTCAAGTGCAAAAGAAAAGAACTGTCAACCCTGAAACCTACACGCAGTGAAATTATCGTTTGGGGAGAAAGGGGAAATAAAGATGTTCTCAGATGAGGGAAAAGTAGAGAATTTGTTACTAACAGATTTATCATAAAAAAATGGCTAATGGAAGTTCTCCAAACAAAAAGGAAATGATAAAAGAAGGAATTTTGGAATACCAGGAAGGAGAACACAGTACTAAGAACTACGACTATGTGTAAATAAAACAGACTCCATTTCTCTTGAGTTTTCTAAGAGGAAGACATAAAACTGTCCCTATTTTCAGATGACATGATTGTCTGCATAGAAAATGCCAAGGAATCTACCAAGAAACTCCTATCAAGTTCAGCAACGTTGTACAATACAAGATAAACATTAAAAAAATCAACTGTGTTCCTATATATTTGCAATGGACACATGGACACCAAAATTAAAATACAATGAAATTTACAATTGCTTTTGAAAGAAATACGTAGGTGTAAATCTAACAAAACATGCACAGCACTTATAAACTAAAAACTACACAATGCTGAAGAAAGAAATCAAAGGCAACCTAATTAAATGGAGAGAAATACCATGT
>NW_017733056.1:46945-58555 GCF_001890085.2 Hipposideros armiger | reverse complement strand
AAATGTAGGTTTAACACAATTCCTATCAAAATCCCAGCCAGAGTTTTTGTAGATATAGACAAGATCATTCTAAAATTTATATGGAAAAGTAAAGGAGCTAAAAATGCTAAAATAATTTGAAAAAGAATAAAGTGCAAAGAATCAATCTATCCAATTTCAAGACTTATTAATATAGCTACAGTAATCAAGATTGGGTGGTACTGGTGTTAGTTAGGAAAGCACATAAGTTGATGAACAGAAGACAAAAACTCAGAAACAGACCAACACAAATATGCCAAATGACTCTTCACAAAAATGCAAAAGCAATTGAATGGAAAAAAGATTTTTTCAACAAATGGTGCTGGAGCAATTAGACATCAATAGGCAAAAAAAGAAAGATCTTTGATCTAAGTCTCACATCTTATAGAAAAATTAACTGAAATTGGATAATAGATTTAAATGTAAAACTTTTAGGAAAAAAATAAAGATCTTTACTATGCAAAGAGTTATTGGACTTGACATCAAAAGCAAACTTCACAAAAGAAAAAATTTAATAAATTAGACTTCATCAAAATTAAAAAACTTGTGCTCTCTGAAAGATTCTTTTAAGAGGATGAAAACAAGCTACAGTGAAAGAAAATATTTGCAAACCACATATCCAAAAAGTACTATTAATAGTATCTAGAATAGATAAAGAACTCTCAAAACTTCACACTAAAAAAGCAAGTAATCCAATTTTTCTAAGTTTTCTATTGGATTATGGGCAAAAAACATGAGAGACACTTCACTGAAGAGGATATACAGATGACAAATAAACATATGAAAAGATAGTCTCATTAGCCACTAAGTAAATGTAAATTAAAACCACAATGAGATATCACTGAACAACTATCAGAATGGTTAAAATAGAAAATAATGACACCACAAATGCTAGCAAGGATGTGGAAAAGTTGTATCACACATACGCTGCTGATGGAAACGTAAAATGCTATGGCCACAATGGATAACAACTGGCAGTTTCTTGGGGAAAAAAAAAACACAAAACATACAACGATCATACAACCCAGCGACTGCACTCCTGGGCATTCCAAAGAAATGAAGATTTATGTACATACAGATACCAGTACACAAATGTTTCTATGTTTATAACAGCTTTATTTATAAGAGCCCCAAACTGGAAGCAACTCAGATATCTTTCAAAAGGTGAATGGTTAAACAGTGTGGTCAATTCATACTACTCAGCAATAAAAATGAACTGCTGATATACACAATAACCTCAATGAATCTCCAGAGAATTACACTGAATGCAAACAGCCAATCCCCAAAGGCTACATACTGTATGATTCCATTTATACAGCATTACTGAAATCACAACACTATATAAACGGAGAACAGATTTTTAGTTGCCAAGAATGAAGAAGGGTGAAACCAGGAGGAAGTCAGTACATGACGGATCCCTGTGGTGATGGAAACATTTACCTTGACTGTATCAGTGTCAATATCCTGGTTGTCACCTTGTAATGCAGTTTTTGCAAGATGTTACCCTTGGGAGAAGCTGGATAAACAGTACATCAAGATCTGTCGGTATTATTTCTTACAACTATATGTGAATTTACAATGATCTAAATATAAAAAGTTTGATTAAAATAAATTTTTAAAAAGGGATGGAAAGCTCAAGTTTGCTATGTGTGACTGAGAAAACAAAATGTCTAAAGTAACAGAAACAAAAACATGGTACAGTTAAATATCAAGTTGGAATCCAATCACTTCAATAACATTCAATTAGCTAATATATAATGTTATTAACTATCATTAATACAAACTGGAAAGTCACTGTACTATTGTACTGCTATTGTATCACATTATGTACATCCCAAGAAATACCAAGGGACCAAAAAGTCCTTCCTTTCTTTAAACTCTTGGCTTAAGGATTTGAAGTCAATGAGGCTTCTGAGAACATTAGCACTGGTATCAAGATAGAAATATTTAGTGCAAATAATCATCTTTTCTCTCCTCAAAACTCTTGTAATGTCACATATTTTCTTTTAGGCGAATTTGTTTTTGAAAGTCCTTTTTCAAAGGAATTAAAAAGCAGTCTCCCAGAGGATTGCCTCATCCATGGGTTATGGTTATGCAGAGAAGCAAGGTTTAAGGACTTCCCTTCTCCATTTCTTGGTTTTTAGGTTTATGGGCACGTAGGAAAGCAAGTTAGTGATCAGCAAGTCAACTCAGCACAGGACACTCCTTCTGTGCTCACTACAAGTCTATAGCAGCAGCCACTCAAAGCAGACCAAAGAGCATGAGGAGTACTCCAGTATGTACAAGGGCCTCAGTGACTACACGGCCAGGCCTGACCAGAACTCAGATCGTCTATGAGAGCCCTTGGCAAGTGCCAGCTCTAAGAGACATGAATAATAAAGAAAAATCATGCCCTTTAACTCAGTCCTGCAAACTAAACAACTTATGTTCACCTACTATGTTGATTATTCTTACTTAGTATTAATATTAATAGTTATGGCTTGTAGATAAATTACTGTAACCATTTATTATTGTGAAGAAACAGTACAGCTTAGTGAGCATTAGGTGTGAAGAGTCTAAAAGTAGGCAGAATGGGCTAACTTTGAAATGTTAATTTGGTTATAACCTTGAGGAACTAAACAAGTAGCAGTACAATTTTCCCAAAACATTTTGAGCAAGTTTGTGATATCCAAGAGGGCAAAGTAATTTTAGGACAGGACACAGAAAAACTAACAATATCAATATTCACATATATCTGACAAAGAACTTGTATCCAAAATATTTATAGAACCTCCTATAATCAACAATAAAAAGACAACCCAATTAAAATAATGTGCAAAAAACTTGAACAGGTAATTCACAAAAGAAGATATATAATGAGCCAATAAGCACATGAAAATGTTCTCTACGTCATTAGTTACCAGGGAAACTCAAAAGTATAAAGAGACACCATTTCACTCCCAGCTAAAACTAAAGACTGACAAATCTGAAGATGGGGAGCAACTGGAATGCTCAAACACTGATGGCGGGAATGTAAAAATGAACAGCCACTTCACAGAATTATCTCATAATTTCTTAAAAAGTTGAACATACTTCAACCCTATGACTTAGCAACCCCATTCCTAGGTATCTTACCCAAGAGAAATGAAAACACGTCCACAAAAAGACCTGCACATCCACGTACACCACAGCCTCATTTGTAACGGCTCAAACCAGCAAACAACCAAACATTCATCCATGGGAGAACAGACAAACTGTGATATAATTAAATAACAGAATATTACTTAGCAATAACATGAAATTAACCACTGTTACATGCAAACACATGGAAGAATCCATGGCATCTGAGCAGGAAAAAAATATTCAAAAGACCCCAAAATATCATCACTCATTTGTATAGAATTCTGTATATGGAATCGATTCACTACAAAACTTCCCTGGTAAAATCTACCAAAGTTATATTAACTAAAATGAATTTGCAGTTGCAAACTCTCTTTGTAAGTTTTGAGCTTAGGGCGAAGAATTTTTTTTTATCTTTAAGAAACATACTCACCAATTCTTCCTTTCTTGTGAATATGGCCAGGCATGATGCCAATTTTGCATTCTCCAGGCTGAAGAAAAGTAAATCACAGTTTCAGAAATGTGAAAAACAAATTGTACCACACAAGTGCCCTTGGACTGGCTAAAGGCTAATTAGCCTTGTGAGAGGCTAACTCCGGGCTTAGTGTTCTTTGTCACACTCACGTTGATGACTCCAGGGCAGTTGGGCCCGATCAGCCTTGTCTTTCCCTGGCGCAGCAGTTTGTGCTTGACCCGCACCATGTCCTGCTGGGGGATCCCTTCAGTAATGCACACGACCAGAGGCATTTCTGCCTCAACGGCTTCGTTAATGGCAGCAGCAGCAAAAGGAGGAGGCACATAAATGACAGAGGCTGTGGCTCCTGTCTGTTCTTTGGCCTGAAACATTAACCACGAAGCACTTATTATTGGTTAAGTCATAAACACTGGAAAATGAATTCAATGCCTTAATTTCAATAATGTCTTGGGGTCCGAAAATAACACCACCAGGAGACATCGAATGTCTTCATGGCCTCCTCCCTGCCCACTTGGCAGTGCCATTCTGAATTGACAGGTTCTGTGATATCCCTCTGGCCACGGTACGTCAGTCAACCTGAAAGCACTACCTGATTTGCATTTGTGTTCCCTCATTCCTGTGGCCATGTTTATTTTTGTTGCTGTACAAGACATTGTATCACTTATTCAGTACCAAAGATCCTATACCTCCTCAGGAGAAAAAAGACTATTGAGTCCCTGAGCCTTGGCATTAAACTCTCAAACATCTATTTTAAAATATATCATAGGCCGAGTGGCGCATTGGTTGAGTTGGCTTGGGGGGCCAGCGAAGTGGTGCGTTGGTTAAGAGTTGGCTTGAGAGCGCCAGCTCTGAGCAGCAGGGCCCCGGTTCGGATCCCACATGAGGGCCAATGATGCTGCGCCCTCTACAGCTAAGATAGTGAACAACAGCTCGATCTGGAGCTGGGCTGCCATGAGTCGCTGGTGACAGTGTAGGTTGCAGTGGGGTGTGGCAAGCTACCGTGAGTGGCCAGCAACCGGCGTGAGCTGCCCTGAACCACCGTGGGCGGCCGTCCAATGGCTGGGGAGCGACGGCCTCAGCCTGGAAGAATGCAATGATTACAATACCAACATGGGCCAGTGAAGCAACGTCTCCACTAGACTGAAGAACTAAAGGACAGCAACTTGTCTGTTCCCCTTCCCCGATTCCCCAACGCTGTTCCCCTCTCCCAATCCCCCACTCCTAAAAAAAAAACCTTTAAAAAAAAAAAAAGACTTGGCTTGGGACTTCAGTTTTGAGCAGCAGGGCCCGGGGTTCGGATCCCACAATTGGGCCAGTGATGCTGCTCCCTCTACAGCTAAGATGGTGAACAACAGCTTGATCTGGAGCTGGGCCGCCGTTGAGTGGCCGGCAACGGCGCAGGCTGCAGCCCCTGCTGCAGTGGGCTGCCATGAGCTACCGTGAGTGGCTGGCAGCCAGCATGAGCAGCCAGCAGCTGGCGTGAGCTGCCATGAGCGGCTGTCCAATGGCCAGCAAGCAACTGCCTCAGCCGGGAAGAGCGCAATGATAATACCAACATGAGCCAGTGAAGCGACGTCCTCCACAACTAGACTGAAGAACCAAAGGACAGCAACTTGTCTGTTACCCTTCCCCAATTCCCCAATAAAAAAAATCTTAAAAAATATATATATATCTCATACTTGGGCTGGTCGAGTGGCTCAGTTGGTTAAGAGCGCTAGCTCTGAGTAACAGGGTTGCCGGTTCGATTCCCATATGGGCCAGTGAATTGCACCCAAGCTGAGCTGCCAACAGGTGGCAGGATGGTTCAGCCAGTGAGAGCATGTGCTCCTAACAAGGTTGCAGGTTTGACTCCCGCATGAGATGGTGGGCTATGCCCACCCACACACAACTAAGATTGAACATGGCACCTTGAGCTGAGCAGCCACAAGCTGCCAATGGGTGGCTAGATAGTGACTGGACTTGGAGCTGAGCTAGTTGCATCCTCCACAACTAAGACTGAAGGACAACAACTTGGCTGTTCCCCTTCGCCAATTCCCCAATAAAATCTTTAAATAAATTTTTTTTCAAATAAATAAAAATATATCATACTTGATAATTATCAAGAGACAGCAAAAATAGCGGTATTTTTTGGCTGACAATTTTTTCTCTAAATTTACATTTATTAGAAATAAACTAAAATGCACATGCATAAGTGGCCACAGAATAAGAATGTGGGTGAAATAAGCATTAGGGTCTGCTCTACATCACCCCTCACAATGCAAAGCACATAAAGACCATTGATTTGCCCATCGTTCTTCTCTCTGTGGACACAAGCGTGCGTTTAGTCTTTATATACTCTCTATGTGTATCAATAAGATGTATCCTTCTTCCCACTTCTACATGTGGTCATGTCTCTTTTACTGTAATGAAAGCTTCTTTAAGATTACCAGGGATCTCTGGCTCTTCAAGAGTAGCAGCACCTATTCTGAGCGGGCTCTACACAGGTCTGTTAGAGCTACACAACTCTGCATGCTCAGCATCCTTAGCTACAAATCAAGATGCAGTGGCCAAGAGATATTAAATAACTTGCATGAGGTTACATAGCTGGAAGGTGGCAGAGCCAAGATTCAAACCTAAATCTGCTTCCAAAGTGTCCGTTCTTTTCAGTTATGGCAGGCTGCCTCCCTGCAGTTGTTAAAATGTAACTGAGTCACCATATAAATCCTTTTGGGAGGCTGTGCCACAGGGATTTTACAACGGATACAAATACTAAGCTACAGAATATACAAGTACAACTAGAAGGGGGCAGAAGTAAAAGACAGTGTCTTCAAGAACCATCCCTGCATGACAGGCTCCCCACATCCCCAGAGACTGAGAAGCATCCCTAATAAAAAGAGATATCCTGACAATGACAGAACAAAGCCAAAGGATGCTGACAGACCATCCACAAATGATGCCAGGATTAAACATAATTTTTAAAAAACTCTTTCAAGGTGATAACAGAAGGGAGAACAAAAGAAATAAAAACTAGGCTGGCACCAAAAGAAGTCAGATCATAGGCATGTAGGTATGTTATGAAAAATATTTCCTACATTTCTCTACCTCTTAAAGCTACAAATACTGTCAGAAGCTGGACTGTGACAACAGGGTCTACGCTGGCAAGTAATTCTGGATGAAAGGTACTCATCCTACCCACTCAGAAAGCTCAACAGGTGATAAATAAACAGTATCTGTCAAAGAACTTGCAGAACATTCCAAATAGTGTATCTATTTGTAGCTTAGCAACAAAAACTTTCTTTAAAAGAAAGCAGAAAAAGAGTGATGACAAAAGCGAAATCTACCTAGAGAAATTATGAAAACAGCTCCTCTCTATATTTTGAGGTCATGAACACAGCCATAACAGAGTTTAAGTAGAGGAAAAAGTAAAAAATTCAAGCAGAAAGACTTTAAATGATTCTTCTAGAGAATATATGATTCGTAACTTTAACGCTTTAAAATACAGCACACTTAAAACACATAGACACATATAGTGCATACTATTTTCAAATTTAAAATAAAATGAAAAAACTCAAATTTGAATATTTGTTTTTTCCTACATCTTAAGATTAAAAGTACAAATTAACTTCAATTTGAAAAGAGGTTGTCTATAATTCTGTACTTAAAAAACGCAATACTTTAAAACATGCCTTAAAAGAAAGGGGAAAAGAGGTATATTTTTTATCATTAATACATCACTCCCAAGTACTAAGTTTATTTCTAGATATTTTTAATTCAATACCCAAGAATTTGTTCTACTGTTTCTTTGAAAATACTGTTATTTTTGTATATATTCATATAAGTATAGAAAGAAATGCAAGAATACACACAGCTTAAATTAGCTCTTTATAAAGGCAAAAACTGATATGTGGAAAACACTATAAAATTTAACTTTACATTTTTTTTTTTTTAAGATTTTTATTGGGGAATTGGGAGAGGGAACAGCACTGGGGAATTGGGGGAAGGGGAACAGACAAGTTGCTGTTGTTTTGTTCTTCAGTCTAGTTGTGGAGGACGTTGCTTCACTGGCCCAAGTTGGCACCATCATTGTGCTCTTCCCGGGCGAGGCAGATCAGTCGCCGGCTTCTGGACGGCCGCTCACTGCGGCTGCTGGCCGCTCACGCTGGCTGCTGGCTACACACAGTAGCCCATGGCAACCCACTGCCACAGGGGCTGCAGCCTACACTGTCGCCGGCGACTCAGAGCAGCCCAGCTCCAGGTTGAGCTGTTGTTCAGCATCTTAGCTGTAGAGGGCAGTGTCACTGGCCCTCATATGTGGGATCCGAACTGGGGCCCTCTGGCGTCCCAAGCCAGCTGTTAACCAACGCGTCACTCGGCCGGCCCTTAACTTTACATATCTTAATATCATCTGAATTTGTACAATAAGCACATATTCATTTTGTAACAAAGAACTAGAGTTTAGTTTAAAAATTATTTTTAAAATATTAAGGAACTGGCAATTTGGAGACGAGACGAGGACTCTGATTTGTCAATGTGACTCGATAGCTCAGTTTTCCACACGGGAACACCGCACTACTTACTCTGAGCCACGTACGCCTACCACTTATCAGCTGCAAGACTATGCGCAAGACCCTTAACCTCCCTGCCCTGGAAATACTGATGTGTTTAAGAGCGAGATGCTGCGGTGAGGGTGGTGGTGAGGCCTGAATGAGGCCATGTATGCACACGGAGCGTCGAGCACAGTGCCTGGCAAAGAGCCCCCGACCAGTAAAGGCTCGGGGTGAATGCTGACGTGCGCACTACTAACATCCTGGGAGAAGAAAGGGCAGACAGGATAACAAGCCACACAGAAACCAAGCCATGGCACTGCTTCCCTTACAGGCTGATGTACGCAGATAAACAATAGTGACACAGGCTGTGGGGAAACAGCCTGAGCCTATGTGACTGAAGCGAACCCACCGGTTTTTACTGTGATTTCAATTTCTCTAGGTTACTGGGTTTTAAAATGGCAAGTGACTCTCCCAAAAGGGACACAATTAAGATCTCTGTCCAAACTATGCTTGCTCTTCCCTGCTTTTCTTCTCTTGCCAAACTCGAGTACCATGAATTACCTCCTTTACAGTATTAAAGACCGGTAAGCCCAGATGCGTCTTGCCTCCTTTCCCTGGAGTGGTTCCTCCAACGAGTTTGGTGCCATATTCCAGTGCCTGCTGGCTATGAAAGGTGCCCTGAGGGGGAAAAGCACAAGACTCATGAGAAAAGGCAGGCTGGGAAGCCAAAGGCAACCTTGAGTGACCTAGAAAAGAAAAACAAACAGGTGAACTACTTCCCAGAGTGTAACAATAACATGTAACCAGCATTCTCACCAACTCACTAAACACAGCTTTGAAACCTGAAGCAAAACAGTCCTCTGCAAAGTCAAAATAGCTATTTGTTTAAAAACACAAAAAACCACAGGGTGGGGGGTTTTCTCTTTTTATTGCATTTTCAAATTTGGCTGAGGATCAGAAACACCCTGGTGTTGACTTAAAACCTTGTCACTGTTCCTCAGATCCTGAGGTCTTCACATCCCTCTTTACTCAGTTTAAAATCCACAGCCAATCATTATACTCACACATCAACCTTGGCTCTCTCTCACTTCAACTTGCACGCCTGGCAAAATCACAACCTTCATTAAATCCAAATCTCTACCTACTGTAGGATGGCACATGTGTAGCCAAGCAGTGCCTGAAGAAAAAAACAAAACCATACTGACTGTCCTCACTTTAAATTAATGATCACTAACCTTACATGAGCCCTTTAAAGCTGCCCAGACAACATCCCATGTTTCCTTATCCGTTCACTCTCCGTCCTTAGCCTCAGCACTACTGACATTTTGAACACGTTGATTCTTTATTATGGGAGGTTGTCCTGTGCTTTGTACAACGTTCAGCAGCATCCTTGGCCTCTACTCAGTAGATGCCAGCACCACACCCTCTTCCCCATCCCAATCAGGTGTGACAACCAAAAATGTCTCCAGGGATTGAAAGATTCTTTTTCACTAGGCTTCTGGGGCTCTGTCTCCACTGGTTTCCCTCTTCCCTTTCTCTCTTCTTAGACTTCGTTTTCATCTACCGTATTTGCCGGCGTATAAGACGATATTTTGGCCCTGAAAAATATGCCTCCAAGTGGGGGGTCGTCTTATACGCCAGGTACACTTCAGATAGACTGCCCATAGTGCTTGCCCCGTGCCATAGTGGCCTCCCGATGCCCACCCACTTCATTCCACATACCGTTCAGGCATCAGCAGCGCTGCTGGGTGTATGGTCGGCTGTGTGCGATTTTGCGAGTGTGGTAAATTCGGGTTACCGTATATTTCTTTACATATGCATTGAAGATTCGCGATTTTGCGCTATCATGGTGCCTGTTAGAATGTTGAAGAGCTTGCACTTGCACACCTGTGAGGTCCCAGGGAGATGCTGATGCAAGGGTGGACCAGACTGCTATAGTGACAGGGCAGGCAAACAGGGAGCAGGGACCAGTCAAATCAGGCTTTGTATACAGCCAACAGCCAACCACAATACTGCACCATTGTACAGTACAGCATAGAAAATGTCGACCAGTCAAACCCCTATCATCCCTATCATGGCACCAGCCAAAAGAAAGAAGTATGATGCAAATTTTAAACCGAAAGTTATAAACTTTGCTAAGGAAAATAATAATTGTGCTGCTGCAAGACAATATGGAGTAACAGAAAAGATGGTTCGGGACTGGAAATCAAATGAGAAAGCATTAAAGAGTATGCCAAGGGGTAAGTGTGCATTAAGAAGAGGCACCCCACACTGGCCAGAACTCGAAAAACATGTAGCAGACATGGTGGCTCAACATCGCCAAAACGGTTATGTGGTGACACGAAATACAATACGCTTGTTTGCACTTCAGTGGGCCAAATCAAATCTGATATTGTTTTACCTTTTATTTGGTGTGTGGAAGGTGTGCGGAAGAGGGGGTAGTCTTATACGGCGAGTATATAACAAACTCTGTATTTTGAGTGGAAATGTTAGGGGGTCGTCTTATACGCCCAGTCGTCTTATACGCCGGCAAATACGGTAAATTTGTGCCCTTGGTCAACCCTCATCCCTAACCATGGCAATAAATATCCACATGGCGAGCCCTCCCACCCACACCAACACCCACCACACACATCGCGCCCAGACCTTTGCCTTAAACTCTATACTCACATTGCCAACTGCCTATCTGACATCTCCACTTGGAGAACCAGTAGGCATCTCAAACTTAAAGTGCCCAAAACTGAGCTCCTCATCACTTCCCGCCACGTCTACCCTTCTCAGTCAGTTAGTGGCAATTCCACTCCTAATGCATGTTCAGACCAAAAATACTGAAGTCATCCTTGATTCTTCTCTTTCTCTTATATCTCACATCGGATACGTCAGTAAATCATATTGGACTACCTTCGAAATAAAACTGACATCTCACCCCTTCCGCTGTTTCCACCTTGGTCTAAGTCACCATCAACTCTTGACAGAATATTGCCCTTGCTCCCTTCCCAACAGTCTATTCTCAACACAGCAGCCAGTGATCCAGTTAACACATATGGGAGATCATGTCACTCCTCAGCTCAAAGCTCCCAGTGGTTTTGCATCTAATTCACAGTAAAAAGCCAAACTCCTTACACTGGCCGACAAGTCAGCACCCAGCCTGCTGCACCACTTCAGAACCCCTTCCCTGCCTGACCCTGTGCTCTCCTTCCCTACTGTTCTCCTGTCACTCATTTCACTCCAGTCACGCTGGCTTTGGGGCTCCCACACACACCAGGCGCATTCCCGCCTCAAGGCCTCGCTGTCCCCTTTGCAGCATCCTTGGCCTCCACTCAGCAGATGCCAGAGCCAGGCCTCCTCCCACCACTGCCCTGCTCCTACATATCCCCTTGGTCCCTCCCACATCTCCTTCAGACCTTGACTCAGAGGTCAGGCTTCCTCGGACCACCTGATATGAAACCCCTCTTCTCCAACCCAACCACGACCATGACTCCACACACATAC
>NW_017733056.1:27935-46716 GCF_001890085.2 Hipposideros armiger | reverse complement strand
GGCAACCCACTGCCACAGGGGCTGCAGCCTATGCCGTCGCCGGCGACTCACAGCAGCCCAGCTCCAGGTTGAGCTGTTGTTCAGCATCTTAGCTGAAGAGGGCAGAGTCACTGGCCCTCATATGTGGGATCCGAACCGGGGCCCTCTGGCGTCCCAAGCCAGTTCTTAACCATCACGCCACTCGGCCGGCCCTAGCATTTGTACTTTTAATGTATCACATAAGTCATTGATTTTGTTGATGTAGTTATCTCCCCCATAACTAAAAAGTAAATTCCATGAAGGCAATGATTTGTCTACTTTGTTCACTGCAGGATGGCTCCTAAATCAATGCAGTAGACAGTAGGCGCTTAATAAGCACTTGTTGAAAACTGCATGGATCTATATGGTCATTCTACAAGGACCTAAAAACGTTGACCCAACTACTCAAATTCTATTAAAGGCATAAAAATGAGGGCCTTAAGATGGACTTAGAAATTTCCTGATTCAACTTCTCCATTTTTCAAAATAGGAAAACTTAGCCCCAAGTATGTGAACTGACTTGTCTAAAGTCAGTGATGGAATTTGGCAAAGAACCACAGGTGTCTTCTTTAAAGCTGTGCTATTCAAAGTATATAGACTCTTGCTGGTCTGCAATGACATAAACACATATATCTGTGCCTCCAATCACATCTGTGATTCCATAAAAAAAAAAAGAGAGAGAAAGAAAGGGAGAAAGGGAGAGAGGGAGCGAGGGAGAGAGGGAGAGAGAAATAATAAAAACAAAAATCAGGGCCAGCCGAGCGGTGCGTTGGTTAAGAGTTGGCTTGGGATGCCAGCTCTGAGCAGCAGGGCCCCGATTCTGATCCCACATGAGGGCCAGTAACACTACGCCCTCTACAGCTAAGATGGTGAACAGCTCAACCTGGAGCTGGGCTGCCTTGAGTGGCCGGCGACAGCGTAGGCTGCAGCCCCTGCTGCAGCGGCCTGCTGTGAGTTACCGTGAGTGGCTGGCAGCCGGTGTGAGCTGCCGTGAGCCGCCATGAGCGACTGCCTCACCCGGGAAGAGCGCAATGATAATACCAACATGGGCCAGTGAAGCGACGTCCTCCACAACTAGATTGAAGAACAAAAGGACAGCAACTTGTCTGCTCCCCTTCCCCGATTCCCCAATGCTGTTCCCTTCCAATTCCCCAATAAAATCTTAAATAAATAAATAAAAGTGAGAATGTTTGCAAATTTTTATAGCAATCTGGTATTGCTAAGATTTTATTGTATTTTGCCAAAGTATTGATCTGCATTAGCCTGGAAAGCAAAAACAAGCACCCGAGATGGCCATTTATTTTAGATAGTTTGAGAAGCACTGCCTTGACTACACTGCTAGACAACTTCAAATGACCCAATTTGTTAGTCCTAATGTTAAACAGGAATAACACTTCCTGTCGGTATGCTTCTTTTCCTTCATTTCCCATTATCACCAGCCAGGGTACAGTTAAGAAAAAGGAGTAACTTGATCAGCTATATAAGCCAGTACAAGAAATTCCATCATTGAAAACCTGCATTGTTGGACTCCCCTCTGAAACACAAATATTCCTCATTCATATGTGGAATAACGTATTCAGTGAAAAACAAAAAGCTAATGAGACAAAATGCAGATTTCCTATGAAGATAAGCCCTAATTTCAGACCTCGTCATTGCCTCTATATTAAAAATCTTAATCAAGAAACCTAACTGAGTAAGAAACAATGTAATCGCAGGACACAGGAGCCAACCTTGGATTTCAATACTTAATCAAACCATCACCTAGTTTAGGAATTAGAGACAGTTCCAAATAGTGCTCATACCAGGGACAATGGTTCTTTATAAAAAAGGTCAGAGATTAAAATGTCATAAGATCATATAAAGTTTAGCAAACAGAAAAACAAAACTATACAAGTAAACTTAAGTGGGGAGTTTGAGTTAATCGAACATTTGGTTATATGCTAATAAAATTAATATATGATCAAAAAGGTCTGCATATGATTTTAATTGGCAGGGGATGATAAAATGTACTTCAAATCTTAGATGAGCATCAACTTTCTTCAGAACGTATATACGTGAAAGTGATACCCCCCAAAAAATATGTCTATCAGAATAAAAAAAACAATTTTACCTATGAACAAAATTTCAAGGTTTTGCAGGTGTTTCTTTTTTTGTTGGTAGTGACTTTTTTTTAAGATAATGGAAAGATAAGAAGGTCCACTGCAATTCATATTTTTGCACCCAGTTATTTCAGAAACAAGTAAAAAACAAAACGACATTTTACATGAAACAGCCTTTAACCAAATTCATTAAAAAAAAAAGAACTATATAATTTTAAAGCAATTTCTAAGTACTTTAAAACAAAAGTTGCAAAAATGTGGATATTTAGGAATGGTAGGAAAGAGGGCAAGGAGATGCTTATGCTGCATTTTATTATGGAATCACATCCCAGATACAGTCAAACTTATACAAATTCTAAGATGTAGGCAGGGGATAGAGAGAGAGAATGAATATAGATAAATGAGAACAAATTACAATGCTTCAGGCAATTCTTCCTGCTAGTATCCTCGAAGACCATTTCCCCAAAGACAGTATAAGATGGGAAAAGTCAGTGTGCTGTTTCCTCTGCCTGTAGCAGATCCCATGAGCCTCTGGGCTTGAGCATTTCCCCACACTAAATGTAGATCTGTGTTTAACTGTGATTTATTTATTTATTTATTTATTTTTGTCCTAGGCCTAAACACAAGCCCTCTAACTTACCTAGTGCTTAATAAGGAAATAGTGATATGTTCCAACGCTAGAGGAAAACTAGTGGTGTTTTGTACTTGCTGAAAGAGAATACGTGGGTTTCCCACATAACACCCTCCTCAGGAGGAATTTTCAAGGTAAGTTTAAACACAATTTTCATCTTACAGACTGAGTGTAGCAACTGACTTCCTCTTAAGATACAACTCCACTGCTGTAGTGTATTACTTTTCTGCAACAATCATGTATTATAAATTTGTGGTATTAAAAAAATATGAGTTAAAAAATGTTTTGTATCTCTAGTATATATCTTATTAAAAAGTCTTGATACACATACCTGCTTCCCAGTGAAACCCTGGCAAATAACCTTTGTATTTTTATCAACATAGAGATGTTTCCGAGAAGCTGTATAGGAACAATGCCGGATTCCATTCTGTTGCACTGAAAAGTAAAGCAAATACGACACATTATAATTTTTCCAAACTTCTGGACCATCAATTGAACTTGGTGACAAAAAAGAAAAGAAAAAAACCTCTAATGTAGGAGCTATCATGTGACCATGGCCACTATAAGTGTCACTTTTAAATAAGACGCTTTGACTACAGAAATAGAGAAACAAACAAAAAAAGACACTATTCTAGAAAGCTAGGTATCACCCCCACTAATAATGTTCACTGAACAGCCACATGCATTCCCCATGGGACCCAACCTTTTTAAGCCCAACATCTGTATACTTATATGAGGAATTTGGATTAATCAACATTTGGTTATATACTAACAAAATTAATGTATGATCAAAAAGGTCTGCATATGATTTTAATTGGCAGGGGATGATAAAATGTACTTCAAATCTTAGATGAGCATCAACTTTCTTCAGAATGTATATATGTGGAAGTGAGACTAAAAATATATGGCTATCACAATTAATA
Organism: Hipposideros armiger; assembly: GCF_001890085.2. NCBI lineage: Eukaryota > Metazoa > Chordata > Mammalia > Chiroptera > Hipposideridae > Hipposideros > Hipposideros armiger. The sequence goes on along the minus strand of NW_017733056.1, from coordinate 43,045 downwards.
AACCAATTTTACCTATGAACAAAATAGATGAGCTAAGAGCAAATTCTGCCAGAACTAGTAAGAACTACTACAACTCATTCCCCAATAATATTAGCATTAAATGTTAACTCATAGAATAAAACTTGTCTAAAAAATAATCCAAGGGCCGGCTGAGTGGCTCAGTTGGTTAAGAGCTCGCTCAAGAGTTTGAGCTCTGAGCAACAGCGGTTCAAGTCAGCCCGAGCTGAGCAGCCGTGAGCTGCCAACAGGTGGCGGGATGGCTCAGCTAAAAATAAAAATAAAAATAAAAATAAATAATAATAATAAAATAAAATAAAATAAAAAATAATCCAAAATTACTTAATTCCATCTCTTCCGATATAAAACTCAAGACTTCACATATAAAAGAAATAAGAAAAATAAATGAAAAAAGTAGGTGATGCAGAAACATGTTTAAAAAAAGGAAACGAAAAGAAACAAACCTAAGTAATTTTCAGAAAACTACCTCAACGAAAACTGAGAAATCTAAGTAGTTACTACTAAAGTCAGCTCCTGATATTTCAAACATCAGTAGACAGTAGAGCACAGATAAATTAAAATTGTGGGTTTCTTCTGATTACCTTTAAACCCCCATTAGAGCCCCAGCTGCTGTCTCTGTGGCCCATCCCTGGCCCTTTCAAAGTGCTGGGCTGTCCTCTGACCACTGAGGCAGCCCCAGAAAAGAACATCTTATCACATATTTGTCCAGGGTCCCCTCCATGCTTTCCGTCTTGAATCACTGCTTCATGCCCTTCTAAGTCCTCAGATCTTAGGCTCCATAACTGATCCATTTCTGGCCCTCTGAGCACCCCTGGAGCCATCTTCAACTCACGTACTAACCTCAGCTTCTGAAAACTTTTGAGTTTTAGAGTCCTCTCTGACTCCAGGGAAGAGACAGGCCCCGATTTCACCCTTACCCACCAGGAAGAGTGTTCTGTGTGCACATAGATCTGCTGGGTATAAAACAGCTGCATTCCTGAATTACATTATGCTGAACAAGGGGCCATGAGGGAGCAGAGGGTCAAGTCCGGGCACAGCCCACCTGAACCTGGGCTAGTGGACATTTGTGGCCTAACAGCCCATCCTGGTCAGTGCTGTCACTCAAGGCCCATGCTTGCCCTGAGCTGCCAGTTCTCCTAGCTGGATACCCACAACCACAATACCTGTGGAAGAGCTACACCCTTTCCTCCCCTGCTGCTATTCCTGGCAGAATCTGCTCCTCCAGTCTCTCTCATTCCTGGAATCTCCAACAAATAGTCCATCTGTCTAGAGTTTCCAGACAGGAAAGTAGAAGGTTTGATTAAAGAGCAAATGATAAAATCAGGGTATCTGGAGCCCACACTTGCTAAAAGGAAATACTTGCCAACCCCAAAATATATGTTAAAAGATAAGGAAATGAAATTCCTAACCACATTCTGTCCTGACAAGAAACCTGGATAACGCCAAACAAGGTATCACTGGTAATGAAATGAGAAGATGCTAGAATAATCAAGCACATATCCTGCGGTTGTCATCATCATTCATTTCTTCAGTCAATATCTGGGGAGCACCTACGCCAAGCCACAATGCTGAGTGTCAAGGAATAAGTAGTGAATAAGAGAATCTTGGTCCACAAAAAACCCACGGACATAAAATGGGTCATAATTGCACAGCGTGGACATCTGGGGTAGATAAACTCTACTGTACCAAGTAAATCTGTGTGGATAGAGGTTGAGGGGAGCGGGGACAGAGAGGGTAGGATTAAGGGATGGAATCCTCATTGGTGCTACCTCCAAACTGAGCCCTGGACTACCAGCAGTTCACTCTAAAATCTGATACTTGACCCTCCAACCTTCTAAAAAAAGAGACTTGTCTAATTCCTGGCTGTGTCTGTACTCTCTCAGGAACTAAAAACCCTGTTCACCTCTGCCCTAGTCCTGGCCCACGACACCCAGCTTGGCCCCATGTCATCCAAACTGATACCTGCACCTGCACAGTAGTGATAAACCAGTCACAGGTCATTGGTAAGGCATCACTGACCAAGACATCCCTCCTTTTCTGGAATACTGCTCTCCGACATGCAGCCTACTGAAATGCTGGCAATCAAAATGGCCTCTGAAACCCAGAGAAAAACCTTGAGGCGCCCCAGCAAGCCATGATGGTGTTTCATAATACCCACAATGCTCTTTTAATCCCAGAAACTCACCACACACCAGATGAACCTGCCCTGCCTGGCACTTTACAGCAAGCACACTGCCAGCTGCCACTGCTGTGAAGAGAACGTAATAGCCAGCCATACATTATAATTTTCCTCACCATAACCTCTGCCTTCTCTAGAGTTTCAGGTGACACATACTTCAGCTAGGACCAACCCTCAGTCTCCTGCCACTCCATGCCACCATGACACATGTAACAATGGATGGATACATTTAAGGTAATACTGTTATTAAATCAGTGTTAAGTCTTACCACTGTTGACATCACAGAATCAAGGAAATTCTTTCTCTTTTGCTATTTGTTTGCATTCGAATGAAAATAATGCAAAATATGCCTATATTCCAAATAAAACTCACCAAATTTTAAGTCACTCATGTCATTCTACCCTACCTTCTATAACCCAAGGCCCAGAATCACAGACTGGAGGCCCCCCATGAAAGCAGTCTCCCCTCATCCCCGCCTCTGCACCTCTTCACCTCCCCTCCCTCAACTCCACCACTCTCTTTAATTTGGGCTGCTGAAGAGTGCAAACGACTAGCTGCTATAAACATTACATCTGCCAGGCTGGCTCTCAGCATTTTCTTTCTCTACTTGGTTTCTTCTCCCCCAAATTATCAGTCAAATGTCTTAAGTTATGAAAAATAGCCTATTCTCCTTCTGCTGAAGAATTCAAAGTGGTATACAATAGAAATCTTCAATTGTCTGCCCAATACTTAAAGAGGCTCTGTCACATTTTGGTTTTAAATACAAACCTAAGCTCTATGACAAAACCACCAAACAATCAGAGTAAGCTCCTTGCTAAAGTTAAATCTAGAACATAGGGCATACACTAGTGGCCAAACCGTCTTGCAAATATCTCCCACTTTTCGGCTAGAGAATTAATGTACTCAATCTTCTGAGAATTTCACTTGCATTAATTCATATAAGTTCATGTTTAAATAGAACATTGTTCAGGGAGGAATCCTTAAATCTACACATGACATTTATGACTTGCGAATATAATGGGGGTTGTGTAGGAGATCTGAGACTAAGAACAGTGGGACTTGCAAAGACTTTCATGTGGCATATATGATACTTATGCCACACACTGTAGGAGGATGGGTACACACATTTCGTTACTTTTTTTACTGCATTATTTCTAAGTAAAATTATTTAAGGTTAAATTTCTTTCAAGATTATTTCAAGTACCAGTTAAATATTTTTATAACTTCTAACTGTAAATCCCTGAGTGTAAGGACCGCATCTTGTAAACCATGCTGTCTCTCATGGTATATGGTACAGTGCCTTACAAAGCAGGTGCACAGAGAATGTTTGAATTTCAGGACTAGAAACAGGGTCTATAAAAGAAACACTTATTTCAAGCAAAATATCACAAGTTCCATCTTTTTTTGTGTGATTTGGAAAATGTCAATCTCAAATCCCCACTGATCAGCAAAGGGCAGGGAGGGAACATACATCTATTTTTGCACATGCAAAGATCGTAGGTTTCCTTAAAATTCGTATAAAGATTGCACAGAATTTCAGCCCTATATGCTACTAGCTGTTTTCAAAGCTATATCAACCTAGAAAATTCTATGCTAAACTTTTTTTTTCAAACAAATGAAATCCAGAAGCAGTAAGGTAATACAAATGGGACTATTTCACCACCGAAGAAAAGAAAGAGCTTAAAAACATACCACAGGCAAAGTTAAGGCAGTGACAGACCAGAAGAGTGTTTTCATAACATGTTAACAGGCAAGAAATTAGCAACAGGAAGTACCAACAAGAAGAGACCAAAAGCCTAAAAGAACAGTGGATAAAGGCCACAAGCAAGTAACACAACTGATGACAGACAAATGGTAAACCAGCATATAAGGATATACCTGACTTTACTAATATTAAGAAAGTGAACATTTTAAACTAAGTATCAGGGTGACAGGAAGGCCTGAGGCTGGCGACCAAGAAGAATTTCCCAATGGTGAAGGCTGTAGCTGCCACACCTTGGGCCATCTCCAATGTGGTGGAGGAGTCGCCTTCTCTTCAAGCTCTTACAAATCCGTCTAATCTTGGGACGGAGTCCCAGGAGTAGATGAGGATACAGTCCCAGGAATCAGACAGACCTGAGCTTGAGTTTATTCTCAGCGGCTCACCAACCCCATGACCTGGAAATTCTGACCTTTTGATCTCCCTTAGCCTCAGTCTTCCCATCTGTAAATAGAACAACAGCTGCCCATAAGGATGCTATGATGTTGATATAAGATGATGCCTTTAAATTGAGTAGCAAAGCGCCTGGAACACTCTCAAGTTGGGTTCACATCCTATGTGAGCATAAAGGTAAATCATCTCCTAAAAAGAGGGTACATATAATTCATGTTTTAAAATAAGTCCAACCAGAATGTTTTACATGTCTTCACACATATCTGTGTGTAAATATACTAAGTCTATATATATCATATATATGCACACACGTGTAAATTTTTAACATATGAAACATTTTTAAAGGGGCAGCGGCACTGTAAAAATAGGGATAATACTGTGTACCTCATGGCAATATGAGAAGTAAATGAGCTCATAATATACAGAGCATGTAAAGTAATGCCTAGGGTGGAGCAAGTGCTATTTCACTATTAGCTATTTATTATTAGTAGTAGTATTATTATTACTATTACTAATGAAGAATGAGAAGGCCAGACTACCTGCTTTGAGGTGCTCATTCTGCCAGGCTATCTGCCAGCTAGCAGGGATTCAGGGCTGAACAGGATGGGCTCAGGCCCTACCCACACGAAGCGTTCTGCCCTGTAAAACAGCTAAGCATGAAACAAAGAAACACAAAAATACAAAAGTGCAAACTGTAACAAAGGCCATGAAGGAAAGGGACTGAGTAATCTGAGATGTGCTTGCAACAAGGGTGATAAATTGGTGTTAGCCACATGCTGAGTCCTCTTCCCCAGACAGCAACCCCATCATTTGTAAGAAGGCTGCCAGATTAATGAAGCTATGGCCAAAGAGCACCTGCCTACCTGCCCAGGTGCGACTCACACCAGGGCCTTGTATGACCAGTACCACGCTCCTAATCAATAATCTAAGACTGTTCCTGAAAATACTCCTCCAACTCACCTCTCGAACAGTGTCTTTGTTACTCATTTATTCAGGTATGTACTCATGAATTTAACAAATGTACACTTATTAGTCATATTTAGTATGCAAATGCAATATGCTGCTATTATAGTCCCCGGCTATAAAACTTTAAAATATAACAGAGTAGCTCAGCAGCCACTTACTCCCAAACCCCAATCTGCTACTCAAATGCAAAATTATATATAAAATTTAATATTTACTTTCAAATGAAGCTGAGTTAGCTATAAGTACCATATCTCATCAAATCTAAAACACAAATGATTTTAAGAAGTACTATTAAGTACTAGTAAGAAAGAAAAATGCTGCCAATCTATTGTAAGATACCATCAATTGTAAGATACATCCCAATTTTAGAAATGTTATAATGTTTAAAAAAAAAAAATGTGGGTGTATTGCAACAAAATACCTGTCCTTGGTGAAATGAAATTGTTCCCCTATACGTAAGAGAAATTATTTTGAACATCCCCAATTATGTTTCTGTGGAAGAACAAGTTTAAGGTCAGAAAATCAAATCACTTTCTCATGATTACATTGCTGCATTTAGATCAAAGCCACTTTGTATTTCTGAAATTAAGACTTGGTTCTTAGATGCAATGGCAATAGATGCTAGGATCAGAAACATCACTGTTAAGGGTCCCCTTTTCCCAACTATACTTCTAAATGTTTCCCCAATTCCAAAAACAGGCCTCCACAACTTGGCAAACACATGGAAAAGGCAGGTGGAACCTTTGGGCAGAGTAATCAGATACCTCAATAAACCACTGAGACTGTCAAAAAATAAAATAAAATCAGAGCTTCAAAGAGGAGGCTCATAGTATCAGATAGGTGCCTACCACACCTTCAATTGTCCTTTAAGTTATACAATAAACTATAAATTTCAGAATGGGTACCAGAGCCTGGGTTCTAGTACCCATTCTGATATTGGCTAGGAAATATTCTGGGTTTATTTGCCAAACAAACATATGGAATTGTAGTTTATTTTCTAGCATTAAAACACCATAATTCTGAGGTTCAAAAATCCTGGCTCTTCTTCCCAATTTATTCTAAAAGACCCAACTTACAGGAACCCCCGAGCTTATGTTACTCCTTGAAAAACTCTATTATCTTAACCTCAAAGGTATTTATAAAAACTTTAAACTGGCCCATGGAAAGTCCTCCTTATTTTTCATTTTCTCTCCCATTTCAACTGGATTCTCTCCCTTTTTTCATTGTCTATAAAGCTGGTTTTGGGGGCTCAAGAATTTCTACACTTTCCAGGCTGCCCCCAAAGGGGCTCTGGAAGGCATGTATAATACAAGTGTTTGGGGTTTTTTTTTTCCTAACTCAAATCAATATTGCAACACTTAAGACCTTCAGCACAAAATGTACCCTCAATCAAAACTTAAGAGGCTAGAAGGACAAAATTCCATAGCATTTCTAGTTTTATTACTAATTTGTGACCAGCTTAAAAAACAAAAAAAGTTTGCAAGATGGTATTGTTGTGGCTGCTCTTTTCCTAGAGGGAGCACAAACGGGCTTTGAAATGTGGCATGAGAAAGAGAAGAGATTTGGGGGGGTTAGAGGTTTTCGTACATTAAACACTGTAATATGTAACTCCTCTAATATAGGAGATAATTTGATTCAGATCTCAGAACTCTCAGACCCTTAATAGTAGGTTAATCACATGACTACGATAACTGAAGACCACTCGCAACAGAAACCTAAACTAGATGATCTCTTAAAGCCTGTGGTCCTAAGAGTCTAGGAAAAAAGAACTTCCAGTTCTGCAAGAAGAGAACTGCTAAGTATTTCTAAGGTTGGATTAAGAATCCTGACCTTTCAGACACTCTTCCTTTCTTCTTTAGACTCTCCTACTAACATGGCAGACCTATCCCAGGCTAAGGTTTTTCAGAAACTCAGAGGAGCAAGACCCCAGGAGAGAAAGACACGGATATAACTAATTCCTTCATTCCTTCAGCCTACAACACCTTCAATTATCCTTTAAATTATACAGTAAGAATCTCCAGAAAATTTTCCCAAAGAAACCCAACTTTTTCCTACTTGCCAATGTTATCTAGCCAGACCTTTGTCCTCAAGTGATCTGGTAACTAGCTAGCTATTGAACACACACCCATCGATACACACTTTTAGAATGTAACCTTCTCAAGAAATGAACTGTCTCATCCAATATTCGGTACAAGCAGGGGAATTAAGTGCAAAGCAGAGGGAAGACAAGAAAACTAACTTTAGTTTCTACTACATCCCAGGTGCTTTATATACATTGTTTTATTTATTCTGCACAATAAGCACACATCGTCCTGTACTTCATCATTTCTAGGATGCACATTTTTTAACTTTTTAACATCTCTTAAGATGTATTTGACAAACAGTGGCGTGTCACAATTTTAATTAGCAATCATTTTTCACTGTTAATGGTAGACAAAACAATGGTGCATCTTACAAGCAATGATGTTCAGATTCATTAAAACATGGTACTATTTTCATGGGATTTGAAACAAAAATTGGGAAATAGATTTCGAAGTGCTCAGGATTATTACACAGACTGTAAGGGACCTCAAACAAACCTTGATGTGGCTGATTCCAAAGTCTCTTTCTACACAGTCTACCTAAAAACACAGAGACTTTGAACATGGCAAGAATTTTCATGAGTCAGCGTTATGCAAAGACTAGGAACCTTTGGTATTAAGTTTTCAGAAACTGAGGAGGGTTCACACCGCCCGGTGGAAACACTGCAAATAAACTGGTGAAGGTCCCAGCCAACCCTAAGCTTCCAGAAGTCTTCCAGGCTGTGCTGACCCTGGGTGCATAACCCACCTCTCTGCTCAGCCTACAACCTACAGAAAGGACAATTACAAATGTAGACCCCTCTGTACAAGGGACAGCCTTACCCTCAATTTCCTACTAAGACATCTTTCCCCACCCTCTCAACCCAGATCCTCACCCTTCCAGCTGAGCTCCTCCTGGACCGCTCCCGACAGGCCAGTCTAGATGTTGCCCCCATCCCGCCACTCGTCACAGCCGGGGCACGAAGAAGCGCCCCCAGGTCTGCAGGGCTCCCAGACCCGAATCCTGGCTCAGCCACCCCCCACGTCTCCATCCACCAGCAGCTAAAGTTATGCCTCCACCCGGGAGAGTCCCCCACTTGGCGCCGGCCCCTCGCGGCTCCCAGGCCCCAGCCAAGGTGCTGCCCCGCAGGACCCCGCCGCGGCCCGCACCAGAGCACGGGGCCCGGCGAGGCCGGGGGCTCGCGGAGCCTGGAAGAGAGAGTCCCGGCCGGACTTACGGAGGAAGGAGCGCGACAGGAGGCGGGCGGCCGTGAGGCCACTGCTGCTGGAGGCCATGGTCGCGCGGGCAGCTGCAGCAGCAAGGGCTGCGGTCATCCACCAATGACACTCCCAGGTCCCCGGGGGCTTGCCGGAGGCCGAGGCCTAGGGAGGACGCGGGTGGCCAGAGCAGTCGCCTGAATGAATTTCCCTCCGCTAAGGCCTCTTCATCGAACACCGTGGATCGCAGATGGAGAAGAAAAAAACGTATCTCAACGGAGAAGTGGACAATAACTCGGCTCTCCGCCGGAAATGTAGGTTTTCAACATTAATGACAACGGCAGCTTAGAGGAAACCCCACGGGAGGCCGGCCGGAGCGTGGCATTGTGGGAAATGTAGTCATTTGAGGGCCGGTGCTGGCTTGTAGTTTAAGTAGGGGATGCGAGAAGGGAAGGAAATCAAACCGAGAGCTGAAGTGGCAAAAAGAGTAAGGAAACAGCGAGGCGAGGTGCGGAGAGCAGTTGCAGAACTTTCCGTGCGCCTTGGCCAATCATCACCCATTTCCTTCCTCCGGCATATGGAGAGGAACCGGCAAGATTACCGACGGTCACAGTCCTCTGAACTCCAGCCAGTGTCCAGCGAGGGTAAGGACTGGACGAGAAAGACCAAAAGCTACTTTATGACACTTAACTTCTTGGAATATGGATCTGTTGTGATAACAGGCCACCATACAGCCTTTGCCCAGCACTAAGTGAATGAGTGCTAGGGGATCCTGGAGGACTGAAGTTATAGTTCAAATGTGACTGCTGCCACTTGGCACAAACCAATCACTCCTCTGTAAGAGCTTTAGAAGGAATCTCAGAGAGTCCCAGAGTCAAAGGGTAAACAAGAGATAAAATAATCCACCTCCTTGCCTCCAGTGGTGCCCCTGAGATTTCTCATCATTATCATCAATGAAATTATAATCCTGATTTACTTAGTCATTATAATTTACACTGAGCTGTGTGATGTATGAGTGGGATCACCCAAGGAGATTGCCCAGTATGTCCTCTAGGACCCAGACATTGTCAGTCCCAAATTGGACTTGACTTCACACCAAATCCCTCCCTCATCTAATGGGGATCATGTTCTTGTGATCATTTAAATAGTATCAGTGGTTTCCAAATAGGCCCAGTATGAAGATTTATTTTAAATAGCAAAGTTTTTCCAGAGACTTCACATGATAATAGTTAATATTTTTAGTTTCATTTAATTGGTAAAATGCACGATGACAAAAGTATAATTTTGGTATGATTTTAATGAATTACCATATTACCCCATGTATAAGACGCTCCCATGTATAAGATGCACCTTAATTTTGGGGCCCGAAATTTGAAAAAAAATGATACATAAAGTTATTGAACTCAAGTTTTATTCATCATAAAATTTGTACAACTCCTTATCACTGTCAAAACTCCCAACCATTAGCTTGTCCTCATCTGTGTCTGATGACGAATCACTGTCTTCACATATTACCTCTCATGGCCTTCTGCTGTGGCATTTTCAGTAGGGTTTCTTCTTCCCGTATCCAGTCTCGGATTGTTTTCTCAGTTGGAGGAGGACCAAACTTACGTTCAACAGCACCATTTCCATTGACTTTTGCAAACTGGATCACTTTTAACTTGAATTCAGCACTGTACGAAAATCTTTTCTGAGCCATTTCTGGACAGAAAGTGGCAAAACGTAACCTACCGTAATATATCGGTAACAAGCTTGAAAAAGCGGGAAATGCAAGTAAAAAAAATCTACAACCACTGTATAAGACACACCCAGTTTTTAGACCCCAAATTTTTCAAAAAAGGGTGCATCTTATACATGGGGAAATACAGTATTTCCACAAGGACAGGGATTTTAGTTTCTTTTGTACACTGTCTCCCCAACACCTAGAACAGTGCCTGGCACAAAGAGAGAGCTTATTTGTTGAACTGAATTGATATATAAGAGAAATAGCATATACACTTATGTGAATCCACACACAATGTTTGATGACCCTAAGGATATTTCAGTGTCTCGTAAATACACATCCACCCCAATTCCATAGATCATTGATGACAAACGATTGCACTAGACTCCAACTATACCACTCATCTTTATATGCAGATCAGCTCTCTTCCCTAGCCTGGGGATCCTTTTCTGGTCTTGCAGACATTAGCTCACATTTTAATCCTAAATCTAAGTTATTTCTGTTATCTCAGGGCTTTGAGGTACATATTTGTTTCCTGGGACAATGGACTGAGAATGCCAGACAGACATTAGTGAAGGAAAGAGGTGTAAATATTGGTGAGTAGAAGGTCAAAGAATAGAAGGGAATATTGAAAGGAAAAACATCAGTTAATATTACAAAGTATCTTCCTGCTACAATCTGGATGTGCCAAAGCTTTGTGTGTGTTCACCTAGGCAGTCTGACCCTGCCCTGTGGAAATGGAATTTTAAAAACCTTCTCTAATGTCTTAGTTAGCTCCAGCTGATATGAACAAAGTATCATAGACTGCTGGATTCTTATAAACAATTGAAGCTTTGTTGCGGGGAACCCAGACAAAGAGACAGGACACCAAGGCGTGGGAAGCAACTTGTACTAATGCTGGCACTGGCTCAGCAGATTCACATCCAGAGGCCGAGCCCCGACCTGGGCGAGACTTGGAGTTATATACCCTGAGGTTTCCGGGTTCCTTATTAGGACATGTGGCCATTGTGCCAGTTCCTGACTGGCTCTCAGGTGAGGTAGGAATTTGGAAATGTTAAACGCGGAAGTCTTGCTGACTGTACAGTTCAGGAATGCCTTTGTCTGAAGCCCGCGCAAAATCCTTGGTGACCACATGGTCTGGGAAGGTCTTTGTCTAGGGCCCATTGCCACAGCTTATTTCTCACAGTTCTGAAGTCCAAGGTGGGATGTCAGCATGGCCAGGTTCTGGTGAGAGCCCTCTTCCAGGTTGCAGACAGCCGCCTTCTTATTTCCTCACATGGCAGAAAGAGGGCAAGAGAGCTCTCTGGGGTCCCCTCTATAAGGGTACTAATCCCATTCATGAGAACATTACCATTGTGACCAATTTCCTCCTAAAGGCCCTACCTCTGAATACCATCACATCAGCGTTCAAGATTTCAACATAGGAATTTTGGGGAGACACAAACATTCAGTCCATTGCATGTAGACCCAGTTCTGCCAATCTCTTTCTAGAGAAAAACTGCCTTTTAAAGGGGAAAATGTCTGCTTCATCCCCAGTGATACAAGTACACTTGAAGAGAAACTATTGGAGAAAGGCTAGGACCTCAGGACTGACAGCCAGCCTACGCCGTTAGGCCCCACTGCAGATGTATAATCCCTTCACAGAACAAATATAGAGAATAGGGAGCTTGTATTCTTGGCCTTTTTCATGGAAGATGGTACAACACAAATCAGAAACACTTAACCTCAGAAAAGGCTTCAGCTTTTGGAAAACTAGGAGGGGCGATGAATCAAAAAGGCTGGGAATATTTTCATCTAGAGTGCAGCTTCAAGGAGAGACAGAATCACACAGCACAAAAAAAATTAAGAAGGAAACAGCTAACGCCACTGGCTGAGGTGAGCAGAGGCAGGCTCTTTCCCTCTCCCCTTACAGGGACTGACACTGCGAGCTCAGCGGCCTTCCCTGAAGAGTGAGGACAAAGAACTTTCTGAAAGGCACAGACAGGGCCCTCCTTAAAGCCTATTGTAGTTCTTGAGTGTCTGATCCACAAAGCACCTCTGAAGCGGAGGTTTCATCTGCATTGTACCCTTACGGGACTGTCAAGAGCTTTGGTCTCTCCTTTAGTAGAAATACTATCCAAATACAACTTCTTTTCCCCATACTTGAGCCCTATTGCAGATTTGGCCTCCTAGGAAGGAGGCTGTGAAGACCCTGTGCAAGAGTACCCCAGGGGCCAACTCCTGTTGAAGGGAAGGGAAGGGAAGAGAGTAAGGTTGACAAACGGGGAGAGGTCCAGCTGCAGTGCAGCCCCAAGACAGTCATGGCCAATGCCCACCAGAATTGCCCTGAATCGGACAAGATGGTCAGGCCTCTTTACCCCAACCACCCCCTTCCTCCCCCAACCACCACCACCATGGATTATCACTAGGTGTGAGCAGCCCTGGGAGGGGCATGATCATGGATCTAGGAAATTCCTAAAGGTGGGGGATGGGGGGCCAGACCACTGAAGGGTAGCATGTCCTTCATTAAAGGGGCACCTGGTTGGTGAATCACAGTATCTACCAGATATCACTTCCAGGAAAAAGTCTGATTAGAAAGCAAGAGTCCTCAGCAAAACTAAAACAGGGCCCGGCTGGCACCCCCCATAGTAGAGGCCTCTCCACGTCCTTGGTCTCACCTTTCCTTGACCTACCTATAGCTTAACAATAGATCATCCCCCTGCATCTTGAGCTCAGAATGTCTCCAGTCCCACCCAGCTCTCTGTTTTAGAAAATTACCCTGAAATTTACCATTAATACCCTCAGGCTTACTGATCACAATCTCTATGGCCTAGCGTTCTTTCGAGGCTACTTCCATCACTGTTCCTGGGTTGCTGACATCACCCGAGAGCCACATTGTCAGAGGGGAGGCTCCTTGAAGACCCCTGGAACCCTCACGTGGCCTTTAGAGGAACGCCCAGATTTTCTCTTAAAAACCCTAAACTGGTCTGAGAATGTTAAGGCAGTTTTTGAAGGTATTAACCTGCTGCCTTCTCGGACCACTGGGGCTCTGATAATAAACGCTTCTCTTATAGCCCAAGTCCTGTGTCAGTCTATTGGCTGAGCAGCGCAGGCTGCACAAGCCCCAGACTCAGTTGCCCTCCGGTCTCAAAACCATGAAGAAAACTGGTGGATTTGGGTGTCCCTCCTTCCCCACGCTGTGACCCACTCCTTCTGAGGGTCACGCGCTGTCCAGCGTGGGGTCTAGCCATCCTCTCACCACTTCTAAGAATCTTGTTTCTCAAGGCAATGCTGTCTCCTAGGGAATACATACACTTTATTATTTTTTATAGGAGATGAAAAATCCGAGATACCAGGAGACAGCGAGATTTCCTGAGGCTCTGGAATGTAGCTGAAGACGCTGTAACATTGTGCTCCACTCTGCAGTCTAGTGGAGGGACGGAGAAGAGCCCCGAGAATTAGTACTAGAAGGAGAGAAAAGCAGGGACCCGAGGCCTCTGGAAGGAAAGGAGAGAGTTCTTGGGAAACTAGTCGTGGCCTGAAAAAGACTGGGGTGGAGGAGAATGGCCATGTTCCTGGAAGACAAAGGACCCCACAGAAAATAAGTCCAAAGGTCACCAGGGGACGCAGGCTCTGGCTCAGGCTTAGGCTTCTGTAGTCACCTGTGCCGAGCATATTCATGGTTTGGGGCTATGAAAGTTGCCTCCTTCATTGGGGCTTTCTATATTTGTGACATTAGGGACAGTGCTGGACTTTAAAGAGTGATGTCACCTGACAGAAGCTGAAAGGGTCTGCTTCAATTCAAAATCCAAAACGATGCATGTCCCTTCAATTCCATTCTGGAACATTGTCTAACAGACCCACTAAATCGTTACTGTATTCTCTAGAAGGGTGAACCTTTATTTAACCTTGTTTCATGCTGAATACAAAAGTAACATACTTGTTCATTATAAATTTTACAGATAATTTCTACTTTGGGATTTATTATTTTTAATTTCTTCCAAGTGTTCTCCAAGGTTAGCAGATTACTTTTATAACCAGAAAGAACAATCAATAGTTTTGTTTTTTCGTGGATGAAATGAAATTAGGATTCAGACTCTGTGAAGCTCTATGATAACATAGATTTTTGTCTGAGAGAGATGCAAATTATTTCTATCTGGCAGAAAAATTAAACCCCAAGTCTATGGTTTTATTGCTCTGTTGGGTATTTCCCAATCTTCTATGTCACTTGGAAATCTCTGTGCCTCAGTTTCCTCACTTGTAACTAGGGATAATAATAGTGCCTGTCTCATAGGATTGTTGTGTAGGTTGAATAAGATATTCCATGTAAAACACTTAGATAAGAGACTTGTAGATAGTAAACACTCAATCCATGTTGCCTGTTATGACCACAGGCTCATTTAACTGAAAAATCTAGGGCATGTCCTTCAGGCACAGCTCAGATAAGGCATGAGGGTTTGCATGCTCACAACGCCAACTACATCCTTAACTAAGAGAATGCTCTGTGTTGGTTAGCAAGCACATTGGGACTGACTAAGAAGACTTGCATGCTCTTGTAAGTGCAGGTGCCAACGGGGTGGGCAGCCGCAGGCAGCACATGTCCCAGATGGAGGCAAAGGCACAGAAGTGACCCCACAACCTAGAATCTGGGTCTTACTTTCATGACTTGAGGCCCTAAAGTCATACATCAACCCCAATACCCTCTTGATTTTACACTAAGACTGAAATGCTTAATAATAACTAACATAATATCTTTCTTTAAAGATGAGTCTCTACAAATTTAGCCCAAAGAGGCAAGATGAATGGTAAATAGGA
>NW_017733056.1:18380-23420 GCF_001890085.2 Hipposideros armiger | reverse complement strand
AGCTAGTGTGTTCTGGGTCTGCCGAAAGCACCCATTGTTCGATGAAATCTTGTCTATTTAACCTGCATGCGTTGTGTGATCCATATTTTAAGCAGGGGAAAACAAGCCAACCTGGAAACTTCTTGGATATAGAGTATGGATTTTAAAAAGCAAGACATGTAGACGAGGCACTGCCATTCATGAGACATGCCAGGACAAGTTGGTTGCAGATGACAGAAAGTCTATTCAAACTTAGGCCTTTTTAAAAAGTGCTGGAATTTATTGATTCATACAACAACCAATCTTTGGAAAAAGCATAGATAGCCTTGGAGATAATGGATCTTGGTATGAAAAGCCATCAGGACTCCAGACTGAGTCCTTTTCCCACTAATGCTTCTCTATGTGGCCAACTGTGGTCTTCCCTTTACAGGGAGGATATGGCTTCCAGGAGCGCCAGGCTCATGTTCTAATAGCATCATGGCTAAGGAGGATGAGAGGGCTCTCTCTCCCAGACCCACTTTTTGAAATCCAAGAGGAAGGCTCATCTTCCCAACTTGAATCATCCCAATCAATCTCAATGTTCACCTCCCAAGTTGTTTCTTTATGTTTGAATGTTTTGTTTTCTGTTTTTTTGTGTGAGAAAGGCCTTCCTTGAATTGTCTAATAATCCTTAGTTTATTTTTGAGAGGGAGGGTCTAAAAACATGATTGGAACCTCCTCACACCCAGGTAGAGCTTATCTATGAGGTTGTTCTGGCTGGATCGTTTAGTTGTAGAACCTATGTCACCATTCTGCAAACTAAGTGTGGGAAGATGGCTGGGTGAACCAAGTGTCTTGCATGCCCACATTCAGGTAATTCCACTGCTTTCAGGATGGTACCCACCCTCAAAAGTGCCTATTGTCCTGACCCTCTATTTTATCTCCACTAGAAAATAAATTCCCACTCTTCTGCTTTGATTGGGGAGGGTGGAACAGATCTGAAGACCTGACAACTTCCTGAATAGATGGTCAACCAATCTCCTCATTTAAGCCCCTATTCCCAGAGATATCTAGTACCATCAATTCCAGAGTCTTTGGGGATTCTCTAGTTGGTTATTATCTTTCCCCCACCATTGCTTAGACTCTATCTTTTCTGTGACTGTTTAATCACTTACCACTCATAGTTCTGCTTTTGAGAGTTCAATTTTTTTTAAATTTTGTATTAAATTTATTGGGGTGACATTGGTTAATAAAAGTATATAGGTTTCAAGAGTGCAATTCCATAATACATCATCTATATGTATATCTTTACAGATAAATGTCATTCAGATTTTGGAGGTAGATACTCAGAAGAGGGGCTGCTGGGTCAATGACAATTCTATTCTTAACTTTTTGAGGAACCACCAGGCTGTTTTCCATAATGGCTGTACCAATTTACATTCCCCGCCAGCAGCACATGAAAGTTCCTTTTTCTCCAACACTTGTTATTACTTGTCTTGTTGATGATAGACCTTCTAACAGGTGTGAGGTGGTATCTCATTGTGGTTTTGATTTGTATTTCCCTAATAGCTAGTGAAGTTGAGTGTTTTTCATATATCTGTTGGCGGTTTGTCTTCTTGGGAGAAGTGTCTGTTCAGGTCTTCTGCCCATTTTTTAACTGGATTGATTGTTTTTTTGTTGTTAAGTTGTATGAGTTCTACACATATTTTGGATATTGGTCCCTTATCAGAGGCTTTGTTTGCAAATATCTTCTCCCATTTGGTTGGTTGCCTCTTTGTTTTGCTGATGGTCACTTTTGCTGTGCAGAAGCTTTTTAGTTTGACATAATCCTATTAATTTATTTTTGCTGTTACTTCCTTACCTTTGAGGTCAAATTCATTAAATCCTCTCTGAACTCAAGGCCCATAAGTTTAATACCTATGCTTTCTTCTATGCAATTTATTGTTTCAGGTCTTATGTTTAGGTCTTTGTTCCATTTTGAGTTAATTTTGGTATAAAGTGACAGATAGCAGTCTAGTTTCATACTTTTGCATGTGGCTTTCCAGTTTCCCAGCACCATTTATTGAAGAGGCTTTCTTTTCTCCATTGTACGTTTTTGGCTCCTTAGAAAGTCCAAATTTTTGTAGCTATTGTCTCTCCTGTCATTCTCCTAACTTCTTTGAATTTATACTTTAAAAAATCATTTTAATAGGTTTTCTTTTGAGGGGGGTAAAGTAGTTGGGTATATTTAAAATGCCACATTTGTCCTAACAAGAACAATCTTCTCAAATATATCCAAATATCTCAGTGCCTTGGGGAATGTAAGTCTCAGAGTTCCTGCTAATGTCCACTGTGTGTCGCTATCTTCTTATCATATCATAGCACAATTTCTAGAGTTTCTCTGGTATTAGCTTACTGATTCCCAACGTATCTTAAAACAATAAAAAATAATGATACAGACTACAAAATCATGACAGTGACAAAAGTTGAGAGCAATGAGAAATTTCCTAGAGCACTTAATCTACTGAAATTAGGATAGTCATTTATCTTGACTTGGTGACTACTTTCTCGTATATTTACCTCTCTTTCTCTCTCTGCGTGAGCACACACACAGAGGGTGCCAAAAAAAGTGTATACACATTTTAAAAAAGAAAAAAGAAACTGTATTAAAATTTTAATACAATGAATGACACTAGCATTCATTTGATTAATGCCATCTTTTGAGCAAACATCATACTACATGTTGCTACCATAATTCAATTCCACTTTGAAAACTATTACATAGATAACATCTCTTAACATATGTACTTCTTTTGGCACCCCCAGTGTGTGTGTGTGTGTGTGTGTGTGTGTGTGTGTGTGTGTGGCTATAATATATAGCTATACAGCGGAAGTCAGCAAATTGTTTCCTTATAGGACCAGAGAGTAAATATTGTGGATCATGTAGTCTCTGTCACAACTACTACTCTTGTTACAGTGCAGTAACAGCCAAAACAGAAATATGTAAATAAATGGGTGAAGCTGTATTCCAATAAAANTGCTTAATAATAACTAACATAATATCTTTCTTTAAAGATGAGTCTCTACAAATTTAGCCCAAAGAGGCAAGATGAATGGTAAATAGGAAGGAATCAAGATTTAAATTTAAAAACAAGTAAAATACCCTCTGCGTGTCTACCTAGTGCTGGTGAAAGGGACACAGCTCATAAACATAGGGACCAGAATACACACGGACTTCCCCACCAGACAATCCGGGGCTCAGACCTGTGCACCAGCACTCACAGTAGTGTCACTTTAGGAAAGCCACCTAATTGACTATTTAATGAGGCTCAAAGAGCAACACCATATTCTCTGCTTTGTTCTCCATATGAAAGAAATAGCGAGGAGATAAAAACTTCAGGTCCACCTCACATGTTGTGCCTGTTGATGCTTATGATGGTCATAACGGGGCAGGAATGACTCCTGGCTCTGCTGCTCTGACAGAAAGAGGTGGCAGAGGTTCAGGCTGTGGAAGCCCATGTTCTCAGGTGGCATCGCTGAGCCATCCCCCCCACTGAGCAGTGCCACAGTAACCCCGGAGTACTGGTTCAAGACTGGTCCAGGTATCTACGACCTTGCAGATCCACCATCCTCCCCTGTTTCTGGGGACTCACTCTTCTCTCCAAATAGTTGTGGCCCCTCCTCTACTATTGCCTCTAAGAGAGGTCACATCCTGTGATCCCAGGTTGGTCCACTCTACTAGTCTAAGGAAAGTTCCCAGGTAATTTCCTGCCTTTGCCTGCCTATGCCGTGACGTAGGTGGCAATTTCTCTTGCTAAAGAAGAGGGACTCCCCCACACCCCAAGCCCTCTCACACACCTTCCCACATTTAATCTCTAGAGAATTACCCTTCTGGCATGGCTTCCACAAGCCATACACTTTTTATATTTATATATAAAATATGGACCATAACACCTGTCTCACAGGGTTATTATAAGGAATAGAAGGAACAACACCCACACTTCTGGGCACACGGAAGGTGCGGTAAATGTTAGTTCACACCCTCCCTCTGATCCAGTCAGTCCACTTTTACAGAGGTATTGGAGCTGAAGTTTAGGTAATGCCTCCAGGTAAAAGAGAAAACCAGGTAAAAGAGAAAACCAGATGTTTTGCATCTTCCTAAAAGTGAAATAAAACCAGACAGGTACTTAATGTACTAAGCTATTAAGTAGCGTCACCTCATTAAAAAACAACAACAACAACAACAACACTAAGAGAGGGCGTGCCAGCTGCTCCCTCCTGAGGAAGCTGAGAACATGTTGTCCTCCTGGGGCCTTAAGCCAGCTGGGGGATGTGTCCAGTCCAATCCTTGTCTCACTCATCACAGGCAGGAACCCCCAGATTCACAGCTCTATTTTCCTCAACAACTACTACTCACGAGGCAGCCCCTAGGGGCCACCCTGAGTGTCACTTATCAGAGCCTGGCAGATGTGGCTCTAAATGGCACTTTAGGCTTTGCAGTCAATTTGTCTCGTTGTCAGAGGCAGTCATAGTGTTCCGAGAGTAGGACTTCAGTGTAGGGGGCCTGGGAGACCTTCCATGCCCCCCTGGCTTTCTTTCCTGCCAGCAGGATTCAGCCCCCAGGAAAAGGCAGTCAAAAATGCAACTCCCTGATTTTGACCTTAGTTCATACTTAAAGCCATGATTAGCCTCCAGGCCTGTTGTTCATGCCAGCTGTGCCAGCCAATGTTGAAGATAACAGAATGTTGCAAAGGGAGGCAGTATTTCACACTATTTACCAACTGGAAAACAATTAGAAATTAGCTCAGTCATGGTGTGTTCTCTTCTCTGTCTTTATCTTTGTCCACTCCCTGCCCCCAGGATATACAGTCACCAAACATAACCATGAGATAATGAGAAAGAAGAAAGCAAAGTTTTTAGGTTTCTTTTTTAATTTTTATTTTGAAAGAATTATAGATGTAAAGGAAGTGCAATGAGAGTTCAGGAGGTAGAGGAGGCCTGGTTACCACTGAATGGTGGTGAAAGTGCCAGCTTCTCACCTGGGCAACTCTGACACCAACCAGGAAGGGAGGGGGAAAGGCGCCTTATTTCTGCTGGGTGGGG
>NW_017733056.1:0-9135 GCF_001890085.2 Hipposideros armiger | reverse complement strand
GATCCACAGAAATATGTTACTTACTAGATTCACCAGTTTATTGTAAGAAGCCATAACTCAGGAACAATTGGATGGAAGAGATGCATAAGACAAGGTGTCGGGAAAGGGCTTGGAGCTTCCATGCTCTCTCTCTTTCTAGCATGCCACTCTTCCCAAATCTCCACATGCTCAACAACCAGGAAGCTCTCTGAACTCTGTCCTTTTCGGTTTTTGTGGAGGCTTCATTATACAGGTATGATTGATTAAATCACTGGCCATTCGAGATTGATTCAACTGCCAGCCCCTCTCCCAACTCTGGAGGTCAGGGAGATGGGAATGAAATCACATGGTTGGTTCTCTTGGCAACTAGCTCCCATCCTATGGTGAGTTCCAAAAGTCACTTCATTAACCTAACAAAGGATACCTTTACTGCACTTAGGAAATTCCAAGGGTTTTAGGAGCTCTGTGCCAGAAATAGTGGATGAAAACCAAATATATATTTCTTATTATAAATCAAATATCACTATATATAGATAACATATGTACACAGATTCTATACTATATGTATGAACTATATACCATATATATAATTCTTTTAACACAATGAGATAACACTATGCACAATATTCTGAAACTTACATTTTTACTTGATATATTGAGTACATTTCCTCATGTTGTGTCGCTACATACAGCTCTACTCCATTGTTTTAATTAGCTATGCCAATTAAATGTGTATCATAGTTTGGATATTATATTTTATTTAAATGTAGCTTTAATGAAAATCTTTATATAAAAATCTGTATGCCCTTGATCAAAAAATTTTAAGGTAGGGTTCTAAAAGAGAAACCATCTCCAAAGGGTATGTATAGCTTTTAAAAATCAACAAAGTCTGCAAAATTTCTCTCCAAAAGGTTGTGCCGATTTAAACTCAATGAACCTTGGCCAAATCCACCTGATTTAAATTTAAATCCTGGAATTAAGGAGTTATGTGAAACAGTCATCAATTGAATGTCTTTGAAACACTCCAAATGGAATAGGTGCCAGAAGACCCGATGGCTATGCAAGTGAAACAAATGGTCCAAGTAGAAGCCAGGATAGGGTGGCTTTGGCAGACATGACAGCTTTAGGCTCAAAGATGGGTAAAGACATGTCTTAATCAGCTGGGGCTGCATGACAAAATACCATGGCTTAAACAACAGACATCTATTTCTCACAGCTCTGGAGGCTGGGAAGTGCAAGATCAAGGTGCTGGCCAATTTAGTGTCTGGTGAGGACACTCTGGCTTGCAGATGGCCCCCTTCTCACTGTGCCCCCACATGGCAGAAAGAGAGAAAGTGAGAGAGGAACCGCAAGCATTCCATAAAAAGGCATGAGATGCTGAGATTGAATATTCAGAGAAGGAGAACCGATCTGGAACTGGGCCAGGAAAGACTGCTTCTAACTTTTAAGAGACCAGGAGACCAGTCAAGGATTCCCCACCATGGCACACAGGCATGTGTCATGTAGTCAAGCAGGAGGCCACCCTGAGAAGGAAAGGAAAAACTGTCATCAGACTGAGCTTGGAGCCAAAGGCAGGGCAGAGTGGAGAGGCTGAGATCAGAGGCAGCGGATGGGGTTTGGTAAAGGAAGAGCTATCTCTGCTAAAGAATGGTCATAGGAGAAGGGTTTGGGAGGGACAGAAATCTGACTCTACTGGGGACACATACCCCAAAGCCCCCAGCCAGGACTCCCATATTGGCCTCTCTGAGCTCAGGAAAACCATCAGTGGCCACACATGAAAGACCTGAGGTCCTGGGACTCTCAGCATTGATTTGTTTGCTAGAATGCAGCATTTGACAAAGATCCTGACCAATACCCGATTTTCAGGAAGAAAAGGAAGTCATTAGCAGAATTTCTAGACACAGGTAAGTTATTTTCTTACTATACTCATTATGTTACGCCACTCACCTTCAGTTCTGAGAGTTATTTTTTAGTGTAGAATTACTAGGCGCTCTGCAACAATATCATACATAGACTAAAGAAACTGAAAGGTTGGGAGGGAGGGAGTCCAAGAAGAAAAATTAGAGAAGAACATTTCTGCCTTCAAATATTTTTTTTAAATATCATGGGAGCAGTTTGTAGAACTGGCAAGAAAGTAGATTTTGACACCTACCACAAAAAGACTTTTCTGATAAGAAGAACAATCCAACAGTGGCATAGAAGTCATATATTTCCAATAACTGGAAGTGAGCAAAGATGAGAAGCTCACGTTTCAGGCACCATTCCTGTCTTGTGTACCCAGCAGGCCTATTGGATATTCATTCTGTTCTCTGTAACAGCACTTCTCAAATTTAATACACAATGAACCACCTGGTAATTATTACAATGCAGACTGATTCAGGAGCTCAGAGGCAGAACCTGAGGTTCTGTATATCCAACAAGACCCGAGGTGATGCTGATACTGCTGGTCTGCGGATCACACCTTGAATAGCAAGGCCCAGGGCCTGAGGCTCTCGGCTTCGCCACACATTGGAATCACCTAAGTAAGAGGGCACTAGAGAGGAAACGCTAATGCCTGGGTCTCTCACTCTGAATTAGCACAGAATGTGACCTGGGCATCAAGATTTTTCGAAGATCTCCAAGTGATCCTAATACAATGCTAAGTTTAAGGACCACTGCTCTCTGCCTTTCTAAATCATTCAACACTGGCTCACAGATCATTTCTGCACAGACCTTTAATTGGAATATAATGACCTGGGTTTGGCCAGTGCTTCTCACTCACGCATAGTTAACACTGGTTCAACATTTCAGAGGAATACTTTGTAGTAATTATTTATCCTCATAATTTGTGGAACATTAGACCATAGAATGCCTCAAGTCCCTTCCAAACCTAAAACAAGAAATGATTGCCTTGATTCAAAATTTCTGATTCAAAACTTCCTTTGGCAGTACATTCATATAACCACAAGGTGGTAATGAAACAACAAAATATGATATCACAAAACTCTCTAAGTTGAGCTGTGACCTATTAGGGGCAGCACACCTGCGTCCGTATAGTTCCCAAGTCTGAAGGGGGATTGGTCACTGGCTCCTTTGAGAATCTAACAGTTATAGACAAATGTACACCCAGAAACAACCCAGGATACAATTTTACCCAGTTCACAGTCCCTGAAATGAAACTGAATAGCCAAGGCTAAAAATGAGTTGCTGCCTTCTCCCATCCCCTGTACAAACTATATGGAACTTCTAACACTCCCACCTCCACCCTTCTCAGCAGCTGATCTTACCTCCTGCTTCACAGAGAAAATATTGGGTTGTCGGAAAAGTCATGACGTATTTTTTCTATGTTTTTCATTGCAAAAATGTGTCATGACTTTTCCGACACCCCAATAGAAGAAATCAGGCCTCACATCTACCAATTTACATAACCTACTCCCACCTTTCTTCCATCTACGTGGAACGGGTGCCTTTTCTTTTTACTGAAGGCTTAATCCTCCACCAGTGTTCCTGACCCATTTACCCTGACCTTCACCAAGTCCATTGTTCCTCCGCTTTCCATTTTCTTATACAGTTTACCCTTGAACAATATGGGAGTTAAAGGCACCAACCCCTGTGCGGTAAAAAATTCACATATAACTACTAGTGGGCCCTCCGCATACATGTATTCCCAACCTCAGATAGAAAATAAAGTTGACCCTTAAACAACATGGGTTTGAACTGTGCTGGCTCACTTATACGCAGGTTTTTAAGTTTAAAAAATGTTATACGTTCTCCCAAATTCTTCCTTCTAACTGGAGACTTACGTGCATTTCCATGTATTGTAATTACTGATAAACAACAACTTACTTTTGCCATTTTCTACTTGTTTTCTTTATGTCATGTGTTTTTTGTTCATCCATTACTGCCTTCTTTTGTGTTGGGAAGATATCTTCCTAGTGTGCCATTTTGGTTACCTTCTCATTTATTTTACTGCATTTTTTAGCTATTTTTTTAATGATTGCCCTGTGAATTGTATTAAAATTAACATATTAATTTATAATTCTGTTTATTTCTCTTTTCCTTAAATGGGCCATATTTTATTTCATTGCATGTCTTGTATTTATCGTTGAAAGCTGGAAATTTTGTATATTATAGTATGGTAACTCTGACAATCAGATTCTCCTGTCTCCTCAGGATTTGTTTTTGTTACTTGTTGTGGGTTGTAGTTGTTTGTTTATTAAATTTTCTAAATGATATTTTAAAAGATTGTTCTCCTTGTCATGCATGACCACTGAAGTCTTTGGAGTCACTCAAGAATCTTATTTACTGCTTTTGTGGAGGGGTGGATTTTTTAGTTCCCTACTCCACCATTTTTGCTGATGTCCTCCCATAATTACTTCTTTTTTTTTTTTTNTCCCCAACTGTCTGAGGACAGGAGCTACATTTTATATTTATACTTCTTTTGGGTGTCTTGCTCTTCTGCGTCTCCCCCCAAACCCCACTCCTACCCCTGTGATCTGTACACACTAGGCAGTTAATAAATGCTTGATAATGGTTAACTGAAAAGCCCTACTCTTCCACACAATATCTTGTACATGGATGTTTATAAGCAGTATTATTTACAATCGCCAATAAGTGGAAACAACCTAAATGCCCATCAACTAATGAATGGATAAATAAAATGTGGTATATATGTACAATGGACTAGTATTCATCGATTTAAAAAATGAAGTAGTGATATATGCTACCCCATGGATGAAACTTGAAAACATTATGTAAAGAAAAATAAGCCAGTCATGAAAGATCACATATTATATGATTCCTTTTATATGAAATGTTTAGAATAATCCTATCTGTATGGTAAAGACAAAAAGTAGATTGGTAGTTACTGAAGACTAGAGGAGAGGAAGAATGGAGGATGACAGCTAACGGGTGCAGGGTTTCTTTTCGAGCTGATAAAAATATTCTAGAAGTGATTGTAGCAATGGTTGCACAACTCCGTGAATAGAGTAAAAACCATTGAATTATACAATTTAAATGAGAGAGTTGTATGGCGTGTGAATTATAGATTAATAAAGGTGCTATTAATGAAGAAGAAGGAGGAGGAGAAAATTCAGACATACTTATAAAGATGTGCAGAGAAAAATAAGAACTGGACTAGATGCCCAAAGATAGGAATACTAGGCAGGTATGTTCATTTCCTATGGTGACAGTAACCAATTACCACAAACCTAGTGGCTTAAAACAACCGAATTTATTCTCTTACTGTTCTTGAGGTCAGAAATCTAAAATCAAAGTGTTGACAGTGCAACATCCTTCCTGGAGGCTCCAGAAAAGAATCCTTTTCTGACTTTTAGAGGCCCCCCCCCACATGCTTTGGCTCATGGCCCCTTCCTTCATCTACATTACATCACTCCAACCTCTGCTTCCTTCATCACTTATTTTTCTAACACTGATTGTTCTGCTGCTCTCTTAAAAGACCCTTATAATTACATGGGGCCCACCTAAATAAGGCAGGATCATGTCCCCCATCTCAATATCCTTAGTCACATCTGAAAAATCCATTTAGGCATGTAAAAAACTGCCAAACTGTTTTGGCAGTTTTCAAAGTGACTAGCTTTTTGGGGTCCCACCAGCAATATGTGAGAATTCCAGTTTAGGCTGTGTTTCTAACATTTTAACCTGCTTACTTTTGTTCTGTGGCAGACATACTTTCCCACACAGCATCTTTTTACCTATTCTGCCTTGTCAGTAGAACCTTAGTTTTTTTATGAGGTGGGTGGGGGAGCACTGCATCTAGCCTTAGGTAATATAATAGATCATGATGGTCCCAAGTCACTTATGACAACAATCCNTATGTGGGATCCAAACCGGGGCCCTCTGGCATCCCAAGCGAGTTCTTAACCATCGCACCACTCGGCCGGCCCCATAATTACTTCTTGATTTCATCTTTTATTATCTTTGAATATTTCATAAATATTTATGGTATATTCCATATCTAATAATTTTAATATATATTTGCCTTCTAAATCTGTTGTTCATTCTGCTGACTTCATATACAGCCTCATACCTGGCACATAGGGAACACCCAATAAGTAGTAACAATTATTGTTATTTATAGAATCTATGAAAAAAAAAATCAACAGGCTATACCCAAAGCTCTTGCTTGTGTGCACTGATTTAGTAAGTATTCAGTCGATCATGAAGATGACCTCTTGCCACATCAAGAAAATGAGCTTGGAGAGAGTTGACGAGTAGTGTTTAATATAACAATATCTTCATAAAACTCTGTGTCTGTGTCTTCTACCCTCTACTCTCCTTGGCCTTTGGAATGCTCTCAACTGCATAAGGTAACATTAGAATACAATCACCTTCATTTGCTTAAAAAAAATGGAATTCTGGGATTGAGGAGCAATAGCCTTTGTCTCCACTAAATAAATATTGAAGGGAACAGATTAAAATATTCACAGCACTCTGAAATAAAATTTATTTTTTGGATGTATCTAACATTACATATTATTAAATTTTATGCTTTAATGTGTTGGTTTGGTTTTGCATTCCTTTTTTCATTGCTATCTTATATAAGTTATTATATATTTATTGGCTCTGATTGGCTTTGTGTGTACCTTTGATCTCTAGGGAACTAACATTTAGTATGTCTACATTTGAGGTTTTTCTGAATTTTTTCTAAACTGAAGTTGCTCCCTTGCTGCTTCCAGTTCCTGATTAGGGATCAGGAGGCCGGTATTCTCCTTTTGTCTTTGTCACAACTGGCTGCCTGATCTGGAGTAAATCACTTGCGTTCTCTCTCTGTCTCTGTCTCTCTCTGTCTCTCTCTGTCTCTCTGTCTCTCTCTGTCTCTGTCTCTCTCTGTCTCTGTCTCTCTCTCTCTCTCTCTCTCTCTCTCTCTCTCTGGATCTTAGTTCTCTTATTAATCAAATGAGAGGAGTTGGATTAAGTGATCTGTAACCTCCATTCCAGCTCTATTGTTATATAATTCTCTACCTTGTAGGTGGTGTCATACCTAGCATGTAAAATACACACCTGAATATGCTAAGACTGAGAAAATGCAGGTTGTATGGTAGGTAAAGCACTTCATGTAGGGCTTGGCATTCAAGACAAGAAACAAATTTCAAGGTAAAAAACAAAAAAAACAAAAAAAAAACAAAGAGGGACCAAAAGGCGCAAAAGAAGATAATGAGTTCTAGCGGTGATTATGTCATCTTGAAGGGGCGATTGAAAAGCAGGTGTAACATTTCCTCAGGACAGATGAAAGGGCTGCTTCCTCTGATAACTAACTGTGATAAGGCATCTTCAGTAGCAACCTGTGCTGGGCTTCGGTGGGGTCGCCTACACACAGCATTAGCAGCAATCATTTGGGGACTTAATTAGGTGGGTCTAAATGCTAACAAGCTCCAGGGTCTGCTTTGGTAAAAAAGAAGTGGGGGCTCAGTAACATGGGATCGCCACAGGTCTGACACTAGATTATTTTCCAAGTGGAAAAGAATAATAGTTGAAAAAACACGGTGGAATTTGAGGGGAAGCAGAGCCGGTGTTCCTTGCGCCTTAGGACAGTCCCAGGTGGAGGTGGGTGGGTGGGGCAGAGATGCAGGATGGTCTCTCCCTTTGAGAGTGGGACCCGAACTGTCTACACAACGCACCTCCCTCTCCAGAGATTCTTGATTCTTCTAACCAGAGCAAGGTAGAGTAAAGCGAATGTCAAGTCACTTTTAAGCCTCTTGAGGGGAAAACAGAGAAAAGTCCCGGGCAGGAGGAGGGAGGGACAAGGAGCGTGGGTGGTTGATAAGCGAAGGAACAGTCAGAGCTGCCCTGCCTACCTACCTGGGCAGTTCCCAGCGCGGAGGAGGAACCCGGAGGTTCCAGTGCTGGCTCTTCACCAACCAGCGACGCAGGAAATAATTCAGAAATTGATGGCTCGACTACCCGGAGCGCTCCTGAACCTAGAGCTGCGGTTGGCTGAGGCGTTGCCGTGGCGATAGGTTGAGCACAGGCGCAGTATGCATCTAGAGGCCTGCTGGCTGCTAGGCAACAGGAAACATTCCCGACTACAGCCCCTTTCTTCTCCCAGCCCGGCTTTGCTCTGTCTCTGGAGACCCTAGGCGGAGACAGCTGCTCTAGTCTGACTTGGTGAGTCTTGAAGAAATCTAACTATGGGGCTGGGCTCCTACTTCTAGGCCAGAGACAGCATGGTTTTCAGAGCACATAAGGAAAGACTCAGAGAGGCAGAGAAAGTCAATGGTCAGACATTCCCGACGACCTACCTATCATTTTAGAGGGGTGGAAAATGAGCAATAGAGATAGCAAAAGACTTGTCCAAGGTTTCACACTGAGTGGTCAGATCTAGACCTGAGCTCTTCAATATGTGGCTAGTCTGCATTGATGTGTGCTCTAAACGTGAAATACACACTGGATTTTGAAGACATAGTAACAACAAATAAAATATCGTATGGACAAGTTTTATACTGATTACATGTTGAAATGATAATATTTTGGATATGTTAAAGCACATGATGAAGATTATTTTCACCTGTTTCTTTTTGTGCACTTTTAAATGTGGTTACTTGAAAGATTAAAATTGTGTAGGAGACTTACATTATATTTTGACTGGCCAGTGCAGATTTAGGCTAAAAGCTAGGCCAGCTGATTCCTGGTTCAAGACTTCATGTGCCACAATACCATTTTGAAGAGCAGTATCTCTGGCTTTCCGGTGGGGTGGGAGTGTGAGTGGTGAGGATGCAAGACCACTACACAAGGCTCATAGTTCTAGTGTTCTAAGGGCTTGTTCCTTAACGTGTGTGAATCAGAACCCTCATTTTCACAAGTTCAAGTGAGTGATTCTTATGCACATAAAAGCTCCAGAAGGACTGTTTTAGGATTTAGCCCTCAATTTTTTTTTCCTTTGTATGGTTTTTTCATGAATACCGAGGCTGTAGACCTCAGATTGCTTGTATTAGAACTACCAGCATTTTGAACAAGCCTCCAGGGAGATATTTTGCATACTCAAGTGTGAGAAACTTTGATCTCAATGCTAATTGCGTTTCCCTTCATCCTTCCAATCTAATCAGTGTGGTCCCGCAACAGCAGCAGCAGCACCCAAGAACTTTTACACATGCAAATTCCTGGGTTCAAGAAAATACAGGGCTTCTTAAAAGCCAGGAACAATTCCTAATTTTCATT
>NW_017733055.1:98266-103104 GCF_001890085.2 Hipposideros armiger | reverse complement strand
TTTTTGTGCTCCTTAAGTTCCTGAAACATTCTTATCATCAGTGTTCTAAACTCTGTCTCTGAAAGGTTGGATACCTCTGTTTCATTTAGTTCCATTTCTTGAGGTTTCTTCTGATCTTTTACTTGGGAAATGTTTCTTTGTTTCTTCATTCTGGCTGTCACTCTGATTGCTTTGAAGTACTAAATCACCTAGAAAGAAAAAAGAAAGAAGAAAAAAAAGGAGAAAAAGGGGGAAAAAAGGAAAAAGAGTGGGGAAAAAAAGGGAGGGGCTCTCTGCCCACTTTAATCTGCAGACCACTTGCTCAGCAATAGAGAGATTCTGGGTGACTCAGCACCAGCTGTTGGGGGGAAGGGCTCAGTGCGTCATGCGCTGACCTGCCTCTAGACTTGAAGTGCGCTTCTCACAATTAGTTGCTGTGTGCTCTGGAACTGTGCTCACCACCAAAAATCCTCACCAGTTGTTGCAGTCTGTCTGCTGCTGCAAAAAACCCTTTGTGGCCTGCAGAGATAGGAGCCAAGGACCAGGGGCTCAGGGTGCCCCTGGCAACACAGCTCTAGGTGGGCGGGGCAGGCCCCCAAGGCACCACAGACTGTGGTCAGTGGCCCCCACCAAGTCAGAGCAACATACACTCCTGCATCAGCAGCCAACTCACACAAACTCGCCTGGAAAGCCCTGGCTGAATCACGCAGGTGCACAGCTCGTGGCCCTACACTCCCAGGAAAACTCCCTGTCTCAGCCTGTCCCAATCAGTGCCCACAGATCAGGCCAAGCAGGACCTAAAGCGAGTCGCGCACTTCCTGGTCTCAGTAAGCAGTCTGTTGTAGTCAGAGCGCACTTGCCCGGCGTTTGCCTGGGTACGCAGCACAAACAATATGGAGGGTGGGGATCCAAGGCTGCATGCGCACGCACACACACATGCATGCACGCACACACACACTCCTGTGCCAATTCCAGCAGACCAATGCAGTCCCAGACCTGAGCCTCTGTGGGAAGGCCCAGCCCTGAAAAAATGGCGGCCTCCTGTGCACTACTTCTGTGCAAGCTCCACACCAGGGGAACAATGGTCCCCAAAACCTCCAGTTCCCGCGCCAAAGGCACTCAGTTCAGTCCTTCCCGGAGGTCCTGGGCCCTGCTCACAAAGCTACTCCCTCCACCAGGAACCGAGTGAGTGCTCACCAGCGAGCAAGTAGGTTTGCCAGCTCCACTGTTTATCCAGGTGCCCTCCACCTCACCTCACCGAGCAAAGAGAGTCCTCACTATTTTCTCCTTCCAGCTATCGTAGAACTCCTCTTCCCAGCAAAAGAACTCTGGGGTGGTTAGCGTGGTGTGGGGCCGAGGGTCTCGCCCCCAACCGGAGAAGCCTCCCCACCTCTGAGGTGTCCTTCATGGGGTTTGCCTTCTCTAGTCTTCGCCCCTCCTACCAGACTCAACATGGCCTCCTCTTTAAATCCTTCGTTTAGAGGTTCTGCTCATCTAGGTTCCAGGGAACTTCTGAGGTTGAATATCTTATAGATTATTTGTAATTTTGGTGTGATCCTGGGAGGTAGTCAGCACAGCGTCTGTCTATTCCGCCATCTTACCGGAAGTCTCCACCCTGCGTTGTTTTTTTTTTTTTTTTTTTTTTTTTTNAGCATCTTAGCTGTGGAGGGCAGTGTCACTGGCCCTCATATGTGGGATCCGAACCGGGGCCCTCTGGCATCCCAAGCGAGTTCTTAGCCATCGCGCCACTCGGCCGGCCCCTATGTGTCTGTTTTTATGCCAGTATTATATAGTGTTTTGATTACTGTAGCCTTGTAGTATGATTTGATGTCCGGTAGCGTGATACCTCCCGCTTTGTTCTTATTTCTGAAGATTGCTGTGGCTATTCGGGTCTTTTATGGCTCCATATAAATTTTCGGATTATATGTTCTATTTCTGAGAAAAATGTTCTTGGTAGTTTGATAGGAATTGCATTGAATCTATAGATTGCTTTAGGTAGTATTGACATTTTAACTCTATTAATTCTTCCTATCCATGAACCTGATATATATTTCAATTTATTTGTATCTTCTTTGATTTCTCTCTTCAACGTCTTATAATTTTCTGAGTATAGGTATTTTACTTCTTTGGTTAAATTTATTCCTACGTATTTTATTGTTTTTGAAGCAATTGTAAATGGGATTGGTTTCCTGATTTCTTCTTCTGAGAGTTTATTATTGGCGTATACAAATGCAACTGATTTCTGAATGTTAATTTTGTATCTTGCTACCCTACTAAATTCATTTATCAGTTCTAACAGTTTTTTGGTAGAGTCTTTGGGATTTTCTATATATAGTATCATGTCATCTGCATATAATGACACTTTTACTTCCTCTTTTCCAGTTTGGACGCCTTTTATTTCATTTTCTTGTCTATTGCTGTAGTCAGAACTTCCAGAACTATGTTGAATAGAAGTGAAAGTGGGCAGCCTTGTCTTGTTCCTGATTTTAAGGGGAAAGCTTTTAGCCTTTCCCCATTGAGTACGATGTTTGCTGTGGGCTGATCATATATGGCCTTTATTATGTTGAGATATGTTCCCACTATTCCCACTTTGCTAAGAGTTTTTATCATAAATGGTTGCTGGATTTTGTCAAATGCTTTTTCTGCATCTATTCATATGATCATATGATTTTTATTTTTAATTTTTTTAATGTGATGTATTACATTAATTGATTTGCGGATATTGAACCAACCTTGCATACCAGGAATGAATCCCACTTGATCGTGGTATATTATCTTGTTAATGTGACACTGAATTCGGTTTGCTAGTATTTTGTTGAGGATTTTTGCATCTATGTTTATTAGGGGTCTCGGCCTGTAGTTTTCTTTTTTAATATCTTTGTCTGACTTTGGGATCAGAGTAATAGTGGCCTCATAAAATGTGCTTGGGAGGCTTCCCTCCTTCTGTATTTTTTGGAATAGTTTGAGGAAAATAGGTATTAATTCTTTTTTGAATGTTTTGTAAAATTTGCCTGTGAAGCCATCCGGTCCAGGACTTTTGTTTGTTGGAAGCTTGTTGATTACTGACTCAATTTCCTTGGTAGTAATAAGTCTGTTCAGAGTTTCTGTTTCTTTTTGGTTCAGACTTGGTAGATTGCAAGCTTCTAGAAATTTGTCCATTTCTTCCAGATTGCCAAATTTGTTGGCATATAGTTGCTCGTAATATTTTCTTACAATTTCCTGTATTTCTGTGGCATCTGTTGTCACTTCCCCTCTTTAATTTTTGAGATTATTAATTTGGGTCGTCTCTCTCTTTTTCTTGGTGAGTTCAGCTAATGGTTTGTCGATTTTGTTTATCTTTTCAAAAAACCAGCTCTTGGTTTCATTGATGTTTTGTATTGGTTTTTTTTGGTCTCTATTTCATTTATTTCTGCTCTGATCTTTATTATTACCTTCCTTGTACTCCCTTTGGGCTTGTTTTGGTGTTCTTTCTTCAGTTCTCTTAGGTGTAAAGATAGTCTGTTGATATGAGATTGTTCTTGTTTCTTTAGATAGGCCTGCAATGCTAAGAATTTTCCTCTTAGGACTCCTTTCTCTGCATCCCATAGATTTTGAGTTGTTGTGTTTTCATTGTCGTTTGTCTTGAGATAGCTTTTGATTTCTTCCTTAATCTCAGTTTTGACCCAGTCGCTATTTAGTAGCATGTTATTCGGCTTCCATGNAAGATTGAATGTTTACTTCATGACCCATATTCATCATTATGGATACAAATAACATGCTCTCCTCAGGGCCCTACAGATATAAATTACATATAGCACAAAGTAGTCTCAGAAATTTGTACTTGGTAGTCCTGTCTGCTTCCTTAATATTGACTGACAGATCTTTCTTTCGTTTTTTTACCTTTATTGAAATATACTTGACAAACAGAAATTTTATATACTTAAGATGTACAGCATGATTATGTGTGTGTGTGTGTGAAGTGGGATTACTGGGTTCTTCTTTGTTGTTATAGCCTTTATTTTAATGTCTATTGTGTCTGGTACAAGAATTGCTACTCCAGCTTTTTTTGTTTGTTTCGTTTCCCTTTTCATGAAATATATTTTCCCATCCCTTTATTGAGTGTGTCTTTCAATCTGCAGTGAGTCTCTTGTAGGCAGTATATGTAAGGGTCTTGTTTTCTTATCAGTTTAGCCCTCCTATGTCTTTTGGAGCATTTAGTCCATTTACACTGAAGTAGTTGTTCATAGGTATGTAGCTATTGCGATTTTATTATTTACAATTTTCACCTTTTTTTTCCACCTTAAGGCCCTCTAACATTCCTTGTAATACTGGTTTCGTGGTGATTAACTGTTTGAGCTTTTACTTGTCTTGGGAGCTCTTTGTCTGTGCTTTGACTTTAAATGATAGCCTTACTGAGTAGAGTACCCTTGGCTGTAGGTCCTTGCTTTTCATCAGTTTGAATATTTCTTGCCAACCCCTTCTGACCTTCAAACTTTCCGTTGAGAAATCAGCTGAAAATCTTATGGGTACTGGTGGCGGACATCCTCAGTTCACAGCATGGCCTCTCCCACGTACCTCCAGGTTTAGCACAGGCAGCCAACAGCTGCAGATAACTTTGAGCTCCTGAAGTGAATTCAGAAGTATTCCCTCTTCTTTTGTTTTTTGGAGCCATTTGAGAAGGATTGGAACTATTTTTTTTTTAATGTTTGGTAGAATTCACCTCTGACGCCATCTATCTGGTCCTGAGGTTTTCGTGGTTGGGAGGATGTTGATTACTAATATAATCTCCTTATTTGTTATCAGTCTGTTCAAGCTTTCTATTTCTTATCAAAATACAACTATGAAAACTTTTAGGATGAAGCAAAAGCAGTACTAAGAAG
>NW_017733055.1:64859-89926 GCF_001890085.2 Hipposideros armiger | reverse complement strand
CTCGGCAGCCCAGCTCCAGGTTGAGCTGTTGTTCAGCATCTTAGCTGTAGAGGGCAGTGTCACTGGCCCTCATATGTGGGATCCGAACCGGGGCCCTCTTGCATCCCAAGCCAGTTCTTAACGATAATGCCACTCGGCCACCCTCTACACTATGTTTTTGATCAAGCATTTAGTCTATCTACATTGAAAGTAATTGTTGATAGGTGTGTAGCAATTAACATTTATTTATTTAAAAATTTTTTAATCTTTTTTTTTCATCTTACAGAAGTCCCTCAAATATTCCTTGTAATACTGGTTTGATGGTGATGAACTCCTTTAACTTTTTCTTGTCTGGGAAGTTCTTTATCTGTCCTTCAATTTTAAATGATAGCCTTGCTGGGTACAGTAGTCTTGGTTGTAGATCCTTGCTTTTCATCACTTTGAATACCTTCTGCCAATTCCTTCTCGCCTGCAAAATTTCTGTTGAGAAATCAACTGACAGTCTTATGGGAGCTCCCTTGTAAGTTATTAGTTACCTTTCTCTTGCCCCTTTTAGGATTCTCTCTTTGTCTTTAACCTTTGCTGTAGTAATTATGATGTGTCTTACTGTGGGCCTGTTTGGGTTGATCTTGTTTGGGACTCTCTGTGCTTTTGGGCTTGTACGTCTATTTCCTTTGCCACATTAGGAAAGTTTTTCAGTCATTATTTCTTCAAATAGGTTCTCAATCCCTTGCTTTTTCTCTTCTTCTGGTACCCCTATGATGCAAATGTTGTTGTGCATGATGTTTTCCCAGAGGTCTCTTAAATAATCTTCATTTTTTAAAATTCTTTTTTTCCTTTTGCTGCTCCAGTTGAATGTTTTCTGCTACCTTGTATTCCAAATCACTGATTCGATCCTCTGCTTCATCTAATCTGCTAGTGATTCCTTCTAGTGCATTCTTAATTTCAGTTATTGTATTCTTCCCTTCTGACTGGTTATTTTTTTTAAAAAAATGTAAAGTTTATTGGGGTGACAATTGTTAGTAAAGCTACATAGATTTCAAGTGTACAATTCTGACTGGTTCTTTTTTATTGTTTATTTCACTTTTTTATGCTTGTTATCTCTTTGCTGAAGTTCTCACTAAGTTCCTTGAGCAACCTTATAACCATTATTTTGAACTCTGTATCAGGTAGTTGTTTGCCTTTACTTCATTTAGTATTTTTTGTGGAGTTTCCTTTTGTTCTTTCATTTGGGATATATTTCTTTGTTTCTTCATTTAGGCTGCCTCACTGTGTTTGTTTCTATATGTTAGGTAGATCTGTTATGTCTTCCAGTCTTGCCAGGTGGCCTTATGTAGTAGGTATCCTGTGAGGTACAGTGGCATGTCTCCCTAGTCACCTGCACTGGGTGTTCCAGGAGTGTCCCTTGTGTGGTTTCTGTGTTCCCTCATCTTATAGTTGAGCTTTGATTGCTGTTAGTGCATCAGTGGTTGGTACTGACCTTCAGGCTGACTGGCTGTAGGATTTGTCACGTCCACAGCTTACAGGATGCTGTGTGGGGGGCTTACCCCATGGAGTGGGATTCATCCTAGTGAGCTCTGGGGCCTGTTGAGATTGCCCTTTGGGTGTGCCACTTGTGGGGCTAATTGGGTGGTGGTCTACTGTGGTCTGAAGCCAACGTCCAAGTATGTTGCTTCTGTGGCCTATTGGGAGGGACTCTGGTGCAGGGCAAGATTGGCCACTGACTGTGACCAGTCAGGGACTGCCTGGTAGGAACTACAAAGAAATTTGGGGTTATTTGCTGCCTGCGCTAAACCTGGAGTCACGTGGAAGAAGCCACACTGTGAACCAAGTTTGGCTGCCACCAGTAATGGGTCTGGGGTAGCTCCACAAAAAGCTAGGACACTCCAAGTCCTGTTGCCACCTGCCGGTTTGGCTCCTGTAAGGTTCAGCAGCTGATAAAGCCTCGTGCAGTACAGGGTTGGGTGTGGCAGGGTCTCAGTGAGTCACCTGGGTGGAGCAAGCAGAGTTCACCAGACCAATTCAGATTCAGATTTGGCCATGGGCATGGGAAAGAGGCTCAATACAGGAAAGATGGCGCCCTCCTGTCAGCTGCATGGGGGCAGGGCCCCACATAAGGAAAATGGTGACTGTCTTCCAGTCCTCGCCCTGAAGTTACACAACTCAGTCTCTCCCCATATGTCTCCTACAACCCAAGTCACCATCCTTCTGCCAGAGTCCAGGGTGGGTGCCTGCAAGTGAGCCCCTGCAGGACCTTTAAGAGGATGTCTGCATTTCCCCACAGCCTTCTGTCCCACCCAGATGGTCAGAATCTCCACTGTTTTTCACAGCCAGATGTTGTGGTGGCTCCTCTTCTGGGCACCAGTACTCTGGGCTGAGGAGGCTCGTATGGAGCTAGGGTCCCTTGCTCCCCCATGGGGAACCTCTGTGGCTGAGATATCCCTCCCAGTTTTCAACCACCACATGGAAGTTTTGGACCAGCCAGATTCATGTCTCTGCCCCTCCTACCAGTCTGGATGTGGCTTCTTCTTTATATCCTTAGTTATAAAACGTCTGTTCAGCTAGACTTCAGATAGTTCTCCTGGTTGATTATTCTATAATTTAGTTGTAATTTTGATGTGTTCATGGGATGAGGCAAGCACAGCATTTATCTATTGTGCCATCTTGGATCGTTATCCAATGTAAGTTTGTATTTAATTCACAAATTTTCCACTCACCTGATTTTATTTTAAATTTAGAAGAGTACACATAAAACTTCTCTTCAATAAATTCAAAAACAACAAGACACACTTTAGGTAACCCCAAACAGAAGCTCTGTACCCCTTAAACAATAACTTCCCTTCCCCCCCTCACCACAGCCCCCAGTAACCTCTAACCTACTTTCCAACTCTGTGAATTTGCCCATACTAGATAATTCATATAAATGACATTGTATAGTAAGTGGTCTTTTGTGTCTGGCTTCTTCACTTAGCATAGTGTTTTCAAGGTTCAGCTGAAGGGAAGGAAGTGAAATGCAGCATGGGAGTAAGGGCTCATGGAGTGAGGTAAAGGATATGCAAGACCCTATGGGAGATGGAAGCAAAGAGATGGAGACAGAGATTTTGTAAAATGGACAGAGACAGGGGAAGAGGAGATTGGAGGAAATTTTATCTTGGAGTTGTGGGAGGCTGTAGGTCTGTGGAGAGGGTGGCTAAAATAAAATCTTAGTCCTAGACTTAGCAAAGATATATCAGAGTAATCACTTGATCTCTGAAATGCTCACAGGCTCCATGACAATTCAGGAACCGTTCTTTCTTCACCGGGAACATACTTCTGCATTTATTTTCAAACTGAAGTTTATTTTTAAAATAAAGCTTCACTTACCCATGGAATTCTGAAGCTTTTCCATATTTATGAAAGAATGGCTTAGGGTATAAAAATGTCCTTTAGAATCTTAGATGGTCAATTTTCTAGCTTTATCTTAAGCTATTTATTCCTGAAAAGTTTATTTCTAAAAACAATGAGATACCATTATACACCTATTTGAATGGCTAAAATAAAAATAAAAATAAAAAAGACTGACAACACCAAATGTTGATGGGAATGTAGGGCAACAGGAACTTTCATTCATTGCTGATGGGAATGCAAAATGGTACAACCACTTTGGAAAACAGTTTGCAATTTCTTACAAAACTAAATACACTCTTACCATACTATCCAGCAATTGCACTCCTCGGTATTTATTTATCCCAAAGAGTTGAAAAGTGACATCTGCACAATAACCTGCACATGAATGTTTACAGCAAATTTATTTATAACTGCTCAAACGTGAAAGTAACTAAAATGTACTTTGATAAGTAAATAGATAAACAAACTGTGGTACATCTAAACAATAGAATATTATTCAGCACTAAAAAGAAATGAGTTACCAAGCTAAGCTACAAAAAGACATTGATAAACCTTAAACACATATTGCTAAGTGATAGAAGCCAAAACGAAAAGGCTACATACTGTGTGATTTTAACAAAGTGACATTTTGGAAAAGGAAAAAATGTAGAGACAGTAAAACAATCAGTGGTTATTATGGATTATGGGGGAGGAAGGGATGAATAGGTGGTATGCAGGGGACTTTTAGAGCAGTGAGATTATTCTGTATGATACCGTAATGGTGGGCATATAACATTATCCATTTTTCAAAACCCATAGAACTATATAACACAGAGTGAATCCTAGTGTAAACTATGGACTTAAGTTAATAATAATGTATCAACATGAATTCATCAATTTTAACAAATGTACCACATTAATGCAATAGGGGAAACTGTGTGGGGGAGGAGAGTAACGGAGAGAGTGAGTATATGGGAGCTCTGTACTTTGTGCTCAATTTTTCTGTAAACCTAAAACTGCTCTAAAAATAAAGTATATTGATGAAAAAGAAAGGCAAATAAAAAGGCCATGCACCCCCCCTAAAAGTTTATTTCTCCTTACATATTTTGTGGTGGTTGTTATTTATTATCCTTACCAGGATAGTACCCTGACTAAAAATCAGGATTTGATTTTGAAAAAAACACCCAAAACAAAGACATACGTTTTTATTTCCAGTTTGAACTTTAGGAATTATGGGCTGAGGTAGCTTAAATCTCCAAGATCAAAGATAATCTAAAATCCTTGAAATGGCACCAAGACTTTCACCTCTCAATTCTTCTATCAAGTAGCCAGAGGTTTCAGTCTGAATAGGATCTTTATCATAACTCCTCTTGTGAGAGTTTATTCTCTTGACTAGAAGCTTGTCCCTAGAGCAAATATACTTTTTTATACTTGCTAACTGTGTTTCTGAGAGCCGCTATAACAAATGACCACAAACTAGGTGGTTTAGAGCACCAGAAATTTATTTTCTCTTATTTCTTGAAGCCAGGAGTCTAAAATCATAGCAACAGCAGAGCCATACTCCCTCTGAGACTCTGGGTAGAATCCTTCCTTGATTCTTCCTACTAATCCTTGGTGTTCTTTGAATTAAAGCTACATGAACTAATGTCTGCCTGTGTCATCACATGGCATTGTCTCTATGTATCTCTCTGGGTCTCTCCTCTTATAACGACACCAGTCATATTGTATTAAGGGCCCACCCTACTCCACCATAACTTCCTCTTAACTTGATTATATCTACAACAACCTTATTTCCAAATAAGGTAACATTCTGAGATTCTGGTGGTTAGGACTTTAACATATGATTTGGGGGGACACAATTCAACCCATAACACTAACAGAATAATGAGATCAAGTTGTAGGCAAGTTTTGGCTTTTGGCCTGAAGCAAAGCCTTCTCAGAAATGATACCTTCCACTTAGAATAACCTTGGGACTCTAGATAGACCAAAAGTCCAACTCTCACTACCATATCTAGCCATGCATCCACAGACACCTGGCTGAATATTCATTCAGGGATTCTACCTAGGCTAGGACCTCTAAAGAAGCTTTTCCTTTCAGTCTCACTGGGAAGGATTGTACAGCTCCTTGAAGCCATCAAGCCTGCCGGCTCATACTACATAAGCACAACCAATGAAAAACGGGACTCTAGCTCCCTAAATTGTTCAGTTGTAGTTTTGAACTTCCTAACCTAGCCATTCTTCCCCTCTCATTTCTGATTCTTTCAGCTTCTGATCTCATCCACCTACTGATTATGGTTATGCTTGTCCTTTGGACGTGATGCTCGGCACCATTTCTCTGGTTTTAACCAATATCTTTCTTCCTGCATCCCAATTTGAACTTACCAAAGACCATATTCTAATCATGCTTTGTGGGCAAATACTCTACAATGTCTACCCATACACTAGTGCAGTCATTCACAGATAGTGTTCCCATTGGATCACACCACCTTCATGAATTAGAACCAAACACTAAGCCATGACCTCTAAGGTTCTAGGCCATTCCTTGGGCTGCCATGAAAAATGTGACCTTCTTTGACCCTGACAGAACCATCTTTTTTCCACTTTCTGCATTTATTTTCCAAACTGAAAGTACACTTCTGAAATAAACACTTACTTGCCCATGGAATTCTGAAAACTTTACAGTTACGAACAAATATCTTAGGATACAGAAATCTCCAGAATTTTAACAGTGGCCGTCTTCTGCCCTCACACCTCCCCTGGAATAACCCTAAGAAAGGT
The DNA here is from genome assembly GCF_001890085.2 of Hipposideros armiger. NCBI lineage: Eukaryota > Metazoa > Chordata > Mammalia > Chiroptera > Hipposideridae > Hipposideros > Hipposideros armiger. The sequence goes on along the minus strand of NW_017733055.1, from coordinate 83,803 downwards.
ACTCAATAGCCTCTTAATTACTATATTCAATCAGTTTTTTTCAGCCCTCACTCTGCTGGACTTTACATTTGATACTATTGACCACTCCCCATATCTCAAAAATCTGCCCTCTCTTGGCTAAAAAGATATAACCTCTGCTATTTTCTATAGCTTCAGTGATCACTCCTTTGCAGTCATCTTTGCTCTCTCCTCTTCCTCTAACCATCCTTTAATCATTGGTTATTTCCCAGGCTCTCTCTTTGGCTTTCTGTTCTCATGCTACACCCTCTGTGGGTGATCCCATTTACTATCACAGCTTGTTATATGTTAATGATTTCCAAATCTGTATCTCCAGCCTCCGCTTCTTTTCTGAGCTCCAGACCTGTGTATCCAGTTACTGACTGAACATCTCAACTAGAATAATCTACAGGCACCTTGAATTTAACATGTCCAAACAAATCTCACTTATTGCCTACATTGCCTACCTCAATGAAAGTACCATCAACCTAGATTTTTCCACCCTTCTACCCCTCACATCTAATCTACAAGCTTTGCTTCTCTTAATTGACCCTTTCTCTTTGTACTTCCTACCTTTACCCTTGGTTGAGCCTTTATTATACTTTGGACTATTTTAAAAGCTTCTTGTGTGGTTTGTCTCTCATTCCAAGCCATTCTCCACCTGGCATACAGAGTGAAAATGTTACATCATGAAACTCTTCAGTTGCCCTCCATTTCCTACAGGATGTAGTTCCGTGCCCTTAGTGAGGCATTCAAGAGGTGGCCTGTTGTACTTTGAACTTCATCTTTTTGTTTGCTACACCTCTTCCTCAAAGCTTCTTTCATATCAAGCTACTCATAGGATTCGATTGTGTATTATTTTTCTATGCCTTTACTTAAATTTTCCTTTCTGCCTGGAAGACTTTTCCTTCTTTACCCACAACTACTTAGAGAAAGCTCAGGGCCAGACCTGCTGTCTGAAGGTCAGATAAGAAAGGTGGACCTATGTGAGAGCTTCCCCTGTGGGAAGTCCAAGCACATATTCTGGTGGGAAATTGCCCCCTTTGCATCTGGGCTGTGGAGCACTATGGCGTAGTGACCCTGGATCCATGCCAGAAGCCTCAGGGAAGAGACAACTTCTGTGGTGGACTCTTCTGACTGTGTGTCAGTTCTGGGTGAGGCTTTGAGGCTGCCAGTTCCTCAGGCTAAATCTTCTGTTGGCAGGCTGACAGTTTCTTCATGTCCTAGGTGCCAACATTGTGAAGGTTTCTGCCAGGGGGTTCCAGTTTTCCACAGTTCCACAGACAGCTAGACCTATCCTTGTCATAGGATCTGACTCAAAAGCAGGTGGGTGACTGGACTGTTCTCAATCTCATTGGTCCTGGGCTTCCTTGTGACTACCCCACAGTATCCAAACTGCAAAGGGCCTCTTTCTCTAAATAACTTACAGAATGGGCGCTCTCTCTCTCTCTCTCTCTCTCTCTCTCTCTCTCTCTCTCTCTCTCTCTTATCCTTCCTTCAGCATTTATTTAATCAACCAATATTTATGGACAGAGAACTATACACCAGGCACTCTACTAAACACTGAGAGTAGAGCAATGTACAAAAAACAGGTGCGTGTGCACGTGCACACACACACACACACACACAAATCACTGCCTCCTTTGAAACTTACAGTCCTGTGTGAGAGACAGACATTAAATACAAAGGCATACAAATGTTTCCTTAACAACAGTTGTGAAGGGAAAAGTGCAATGAAGCAAGAGTACAGGGTTCTCTGAAGGAACCGGGGCTTTATTAGCCTGATTTGTTGGAGAAATAAAATTCCTCAAATGAGTACAAAGCAATTCCTTTTCTCTTCAAATTTTAAATTGTTTATCTCTATTTGTATGAGTTTTTATATGTTATACCTCCTAATCACTTTATCTATTTGTTACAATTGTTTTCCAAGTTTTAAAAATCTTGTTAAATAAAAAATCAGATACATTTGAATATTACAGGCCAGTTATGTAGGTGTTCCCCATTTAAGTTTGTTTAATTATTAGGTTCAGGTTATGCACTTTTGGCACAATTATCACAAAAGTGATGCTTTGGACTTTTCATTGCACCCTGTCAGGAGGCCCAAGATTTCAATGTGTTCTAAAACTGATCATGTTCATCACTTTGATCAATTGGTTAAGGTAGTATCTGTCAGTCTCTTCCACTGTGAAGTTACTTTTTTTTCTTTCTATTACTAATATGTTTGTTAATCAGCTGTCTCCTCCCACTAGAATATAAACTACATGAGGGTAGAGTTTTATTTGTTTGTATAACTGTATTCTCAGTTTCCAGAACCTTTGCTGGCACACAGTAAATTCTACATTAGTATATGTTGAATAAATAGCTGAAAAGGCCTTATATGATTTAACCTCATTTACCACTTTATCCTCATTTCTCCAGTCCCCCTTCATGCTCTACAGAGCACAATTTATTATTCCTTGTTCATCTGCCTGCATTCCTGGCTATACTGAAAGCTCCATCAGGGCTGCGATCTCACTCACCACAATATCTTCAACGTCCAGCACACTGCTTGGCATCAGAGTTAGCACTCAATAAATGCTTGTTGAATGAATAAAAGTGTTGTAGGAATTCAGAAGGTTCTGACTAGGGGGAGATCACTCTTAGCTCAATGAATTGATAAGAAAATACTTCATTAAGAGATGACATTTAAACAGACCCTTTGAAATGGTGGAACTTTTTGAAGTAATCCAGGTAATCCTGGTGATAGGTGATGTGATGATAGCTTTAGACTCTGCAGGTAACAGAGTATGTAGAGTTTTTTAGGTAACTACATTAACAAAATTAAAAATAAAAATTATATGATCATCTCAATAGATGCAGAAAAAGCATTTGACAAAATCCAATATCCATGTATGATAAAACACTTAACAAAGTGGATGTAGAGGGACCATACCTCAACATAATAAAGGCATATATGACAAACCCACAGCTAACATCATACTCAATAATGAAAAGCTGTCAGCTTTTCTTCTAAGATCAGGAGCAAGATAAGAATGCCCACTCTCACCACTTTTATTCAACATAGTATTGGAAGTTCTAGCCATGGTAGTTAGGCAAGAAAAAGAAATAAAATGTATCCACATTGAAAAGGAAGAAGCAAAACTGTTACTATTTGTAGATGACATGATACTATACATAGAAAACTATAGTAAAGGCTCCACCCAAAAAACAAGTTAGAACTAATAAATGAATTCAGTAAAGTTGCAGGATACAAAATCAATATACAGAAACTGTGGCATTTCTACACACTAATAATGAACTATCAGAAAGAGAAAAAAATAATCCCATTTACAATTACAGCAAAAAATAATAATAAATTTAACGAAGAGGTGAAATACCTGTACGCTAAAAACTATAAGATGTTGATAAGAGAAATTGAAGATGACACAAATAAATGGAAAGATATTCCATGCTCATTAATTGGAAGAATTAATATTGTTAAAATGTCCATGCTATCCAAAGCAATCTACAGATTCAGTGTGATCCTTATCAAAATTCCAAAGGCATTTTTCACAGAACTAGAACAAATAATTCTAAAATTTGTATGGGACCACAATAGATCCCAAATAGCCAAAGCAATCTTGTGAAAAAAGAACAAAGCTGGAAGTATCACTCTCCCTGATTTCAAACTATCATACAAAGCTATACTAATCAAAATAGTATGGTATTGAAGAAAAAAACAAGACACAGAAATCAATGGAACAGAAGAGAGATCCCAGAAATAAACCCATGCCTATTTGAACATTTAATTTACAATAAAGGTGCCAAGGACATACAGTGGGAAAATCACAGTCTCTTCAATAAATGGTACTGGCAAAACTGGACAGCCATATATGAAAGAATGAAACAAGACCACTATCTTATACCATACACAAAAATTTAACTTAAAATGGATTAAAGAGTGTATTTCACAATAAAAAATAATTTAAAAATAAATAAATAAATAAATAACCAAAATATTTTAAAAAATGGATTAAAGACTTGAACGTAAGACCTGAAACCATAAATTCCTAGGAGAAAACTTATGCAGTAAGCTCTTTGACATCTGTGTTTGCAATGTTATTGTGGATACGATTCAAAAAGCAAAGGCAACAATAGCAATATGAAACAAATGGGACCACATCAAACTAAAAAGCAAAGGAAACCATCAACAAAATGAAAAGGCAACCTACTGAATGGGAGAACATATATGCCAATGATACTTCCAATAAGAGGCTAATATTTTAAATATATAAAGAACTGACATTTCTGGTCACAATGGCAGAGTAGGTAAATGCTGTGCTCGCCTCCTCTCATGACCACATCAAAATTACAAGTAAACTACAGAAAAACCATCATTGAGAATCACCTGAAGTCTAGCTGAACAGAAGTCCTACAACTAAGGATATATAGAAGAAGCCACTTCAAAACTGGTAGGAGGGGCATAGATGCAGATCTGGCAGGCCCAACAAATACCATGTGGCAGATAAAAATCAGAAAGGATATCTTGGCTGCAGAGGTCCCTCCTGAGAAGGAAGGGGTCCCAGATCCTCAATAGGCTCCCCAGATCAGGGTTCCAGTGCTGGAAAGAGAAGTTCCCACAACCTCTGGCTGGGGAAACCAGCGGAGCTTTTGGTTGAATGAGACAGAAGGCAGCTGGAGTCCCAGGCTATGTTCTTAAAGGGCCTCCACATGGACTTACTCACTGACAGACTCACTCTCTCTGAGCTCCAGCTCTGGGGCAGCAGCTTGAAAGGCATCAGGGACATACGGGGAGGAACTGAGTTGCCTGCCCTCAAACGCAAGGGCTGGAGGGGCAGCTTTCCCTTAGACAGATGTGCTGGCAGAATCCATTATTTCTTTGTTGAGCTTTCCCTACTCCCCGCGTGCAGACACCGGCAGCCACCATATCTGAGTCTCCATTAACCTGGCTAACACTCTTCACCCTGTTCTGGTGAGTCCCTGAAACCCCACCCCACCCAACTCGCAGACCCACCCAAGCCACTTGCAGTGGTTTTTTTCATACAAACATCCTGTCTTGGCTCATGCTGCGGAATTTGCTAAAATCTCTCAAAGGTTCAAAAACCCCAAACAGGCAGCATCTTGCCTTGGTGAACCCCTTACCTCTTGTTGAGTAGCACCCAAGCCCAGCATTAGTGACAGCCAGCCTCAGTCAGTGGCTTGGCCTTTTCCAGGCACCTCCAAGCACAGCACAGGAGGCTGCCATCTGAGGATTGCTTTATGGCTCATGCCAGCTGGTCCCAGGCAGGGCACATGCTATGGCTGAACTTGGCCTGCAGTGAGGACCCTTACAGGAGGCCTCGGGAGTGACATGCCCAGTGGGTGGCTTTGGATTCAGCCAGAGAACCACCCAGATGTCTTCGCAGAGGACACATTCAAAAGACAAACTGGGCAGGCACCAGCACCCTGCTAAAGTGAATCCTGCTCCATGGGGTCAACCCTTGCAAAACAACTCCCCTACTGTAGTCACAGCCAATCCTCACAACCAATCAGATAGAGTCTAAATTCCTCCCTCTGACATGCAAACAGCAGCCACGGCTCAGCTACAACAGGAGGGCACAGACAACCCACACAAGGGACACACCTAAAGCACCCAGCTCAGGTAACCAGGTAAACTGTGCCACAGGACACCTACTACATAAGGCCACTCTACTATGACTGGGGAAAATAGCAGCTCTACTCAATACATAGAAATAAAAATAGGGAGGCAGCTAAAATGAAGGGACAACAAAATATGTCTCAAATGAAAGAACAGAACAAAGCTCCAGAAAAAGAACTAAACAAAATGAAGACAAGCAATCTACCAGACACAGAGTTGAAAACAATGGTATAAGGATACTCAATGAACTTAGAGGAAGAGTAGATGAACTCAGTGACAACTTTAACAAAGAGATAAAAAATATAAAAATAGAGATAGATAGTCTGTTGATATGAGATTGTTCTTGTTTCTTTAGAAAGGCCTGCATTGCTATGAATTTTCCTTTTAGGACTGCTTTCACTGCATCCCAGAGATTTTGAGTTGTGGAGTATAGTATGGGAGTGGAGTCAAGGGAATTGTAATAGATATGTATGATATTGGGGGGGTGTCGCCTCGAGGGGTAAAAAGTATAACTATTGCACTGTGTTGTACAGCTGAAACTAATTCTAAAAAATGTGTATTTCACAGTAAAAAATAATAATTAAAAAAATAGAGATAGAAAACATGAAAAAGAACCAGTCAGAAATGAAGAATAATTGAAATAAAAATGCATTAGAGGGAATCAACAGTAGATTACATGAAGCAGAGGACAGAATCAGCAATTTAAAAGATAAGGTAGCAGAGAACATTCAACCAAAGCAGCAAAAAAAATTTTTTTTAATGAGGATAGCTTAAAGGACATTTGGGACATGAAGCAAAACTACTTTTGCATCATTTAGAGTACCAGGAGAAGAGACAGAGCTAGACATTGAAAACCTGGACCAACCTAGTGGCTCAATCGATTAAGAGTTAGCTTAAGAGTGCGAGCTCTGAGCAACAGGGCTGCCGGTTCGATTCTCATATGGGCCAGTGATGCTGCGCCTGAGCTGAGCTGCTGCTGAGCTGCCAACAGGTGACAGGATGGCTCAGCTGGAGAGAGCATGTGCTCCTAACAACAAGACTGCCTGTTCAATGGTGGGCTACGCCCACCTGCAACTAAGACTGAACTCGGCACCTTGAGCTGAGCTGCCACCCGGATGGCTCAGTGGATAGAGCGTGCGCTCTTAACAACAAGGCTGTTGGTTCCACTCGCACATGGGATGGTGACTATGCCCTCCCGCAACTAAGATTATAACACAGCACTTTGAGCTTAGAGGCCAGAAGCTGCCATCTGGCAACCAGATGGCGACTGGCGCCCTCCACAACTAAGATTGAAGAACAACTTGGTTGGTCCCCCTCCCTAATTCCCCAACACTGTTCCCTCTCCCAATTCCCCAATTTAAAAAAAAAAAGGAAATTGAAACCTGTTTGAAGAAATGATAGGAAACTTTCCTAACCTGGAGAAGAAAATAATCATGTAAGCCCAGGAAGCACAGAGAATCCCAAACAAGATGAACACAAAGAGGTCCATATCCAGACGTATTATAATTAAAATGCCAAAGATTAAAGAGCAAGAGAAAATCTTAAAAGAAGCAAGAGAAAATCAGTCAGTCACCTACAAGAAAGCACCCATGAGACTGTCAGCTGATTTCTCAACAGAAACTTTACAGGCCAGAAGGGAGTTGGCACAAAATATTTAAAGTGATGAAAAGCAAGGACCTACAACCAAGATTACTGTACCCAGCAAAGCTATCATGTGGAATTGAAGGACAGATAAAGAGCTTCCCTGAAAAGAAAAACCTAAACGAGTTCATCACCACCAAACCAGTGTTACAAAATATGTTAGAGGGACTTCCTGAAGGAGAACGAGGAGAAGAAGGATCAAAAATAGGAATAATAGGGCCGGCCGAGTGGCGCATTGGTTAAGAACTGGCTTGGGACGCCAGAGGGCCCCGGTTCAGATCCCACATATGAGGGGCCAGTGACACTGCCCTCTACAGCTAAGATGCTGAACAACAGCTGAATCTGGAGCTAGGCTGCCATGAGTCGCTGGCAATGGGGTAGGCTGCAGCCCATGCTGCAGTGGGTTGCCATGGGCTACCGTATGTAGCCAGCAGCCAGCGTGAGCAGCCAGCAGCCGCCGTGAGCGGCCGTCCAGAAGTCAGCGACTGATCTGCCTCACCCGGGAAGAGCGCAATGATGGTGCCAACATGGGCCAGTGAAGCAACGTCCTCCACAACTAGACTGAAGAACAAAAGGACAGCAACTTCTCTGTTCCCATTCCCCAATTCCCCAATAAAAATCTTTAAAAACAAAACAAAACAAAACAAAGGCTATAACAGAGACAAAGAAGAGCCCAGTAATCCCACTTCTGTGTCTTTATCTGAGAAAAACCAAAACACTACTTCAAAGGAACATGTACATCCAGATGTTCATTGCAGTATTATTTACAGTAGCCAATCTATGGGGGCAACCTGGGTGTCCATCAATGGATAAGTTGATAAGGAAGAGGTGATACATATATACGATGGGATATTACTCAGCCATAAAAAAGAATGAATTCTTGCCATGTGCAACAACATGGATGGACCTAGGGGTTATTGTGCAGAGTGGAGTAAGTCAGACAGAGAAAGACAAATGCTACATGATTTCACATATATGTGGAGCCTAGAGAACAAACAAACGAGCAAACAAAACAGAAAGAAACTCATAGATACAGAGAACATTTTGATGGTTGACAGCAGAGAAGGGAGTTGATGGCGATGGTGAGAAAGAGGAAGGGATTAAGAAGTACAGATTGGTAGTTACAAAATAGTCTTGGGGATGTAAAGTATAGCAAAAAGAATATAGTCAATAATATGGTAATAATTATGTATTGTGTCAGTTGGATACTAGATTTATTGGGGTGATCACCTCACAAGTTATATAAATGTCTAATCACTATGTTGTACACCTGAAACTAATGTAATATTGTATTCAACTCTGATTGAAAATAAAACAATTATTAAATACCAATATATATATATATATATATATATATAAGTGTGTGTGTGTGTGTGTGTGTGTGTGTGTGTGTGTGTATATATATATATATATATATATATATATATATATAAAGAACTCACACAATTCAAGATCGAAAGAACAAATAACCTGATTTTAGAATGGGCCAAAGCTATAAATAGACATTTAAAAAAAAAAAGACATGCAGATGGTCAAAAGGTACATGAAAAGATGTTCAACATCAGTAATTATCAGGGAAATGCAAATCAAAACCACAATAAGATATCACCTCACATCTGTTAGAATGGCCATTATACAAAACACAAGAAATAGTGAGTGTTGGAGAGGATGTGGAGAGAAGGGAACCTTTGTACACTTGTTGGTAGGAATATAAACTTGTGCAGCCTCTGTGGAAAACGGTATGGAGACTCCTCAGACAGTTAAAATAGAACTACCATATGATCCAACTATTCTACTTCTGGGTATTTATCCAAAGAATATGAAAACACTAATTCGAAAAGATATATGCACTCCTATGTTCATTGTAGCATCCTTAACAATAGCCAAGATGGAAACAACTTAAGTGGTCATCAATGGATGAGTGGATAAAGAAGATGTAGTGTGTGTACACACATACACACACACATATACTGGAATACTACTCAGCCATAAAGAATAATGAAATTTTGCCCTTTGCAACAACATGAATGGACCTTGAGGGTGTTATGGTAAATGAAATAAGTCAGATTAAGAACGACAAATACAATATGATTTCACTTATATGAGGAATCTAAAAAGCAAAACAAAACAAAAACAACTCAGATACAGAGAGCGGATTGGTGGTTACCAGAGGGGAAAGGGGTTGTGGAAGAGCGGAATGGGTGAAGGGAATCAATTGTATGGTGATCGATGGTAAACCAGACTTACAGTGGTGATCACTATGTACTATATACAAATATCAAATCGTACTGTACACCTGAAATATATATAATCTTATATATCATTTTTACCACAATAAAAACAAACAACAAAAAAGATATGTGAGAATTTTCCCTGGGAAAAAAAAAGTATTCCTCTAACCATTGGGTGGAAGATGGATCACAGAAGGTCAATTCTGAATGCAGAGGCCAGATAGGAAGATATCCCAGTAGTCTAGGCAAGAGATGAGCCCGTCCCAGACTAGACTGGTGGCAAGGGAGATAAAGAGAACCTGATAGATATAGAATACATAACAGAGGTAAAACTGACAGTACTAGCTGATGGACTGGCTGTGAGAGGGAAAGAGAAAGATCAAGAATGACTCAGGTTTTAGGCTTCAGCAACTGGGTGGTGCCAATAATCAAGATGGGAAAGATTAGAAGAGAGACAGAATGGGAGATGTTAAATAGGCAGCTGGATATACATCTTTGAAACTCAGAAGAGATAGCTCCATCTCTGAAGTTTCCAATTCTGAGACTCCCCTCCCTTCCTAATCACAATCTCCCATCCCTTTACCTGTCTCCATCTTGTTTTTCATTGTCATCAAGATTTTATTTCCCATCCTCCATCTTCATTCTCCAAGTCTGGCAACCACCTTAGAGCTTCATTATTTTCCCCTCTATCCCAAACTCACTTGTATGCTTTGTCAAACATTCCAGTTGAAATTTGCTCTACTTTGTAATTTCTGTCATACCTGTCTTGCTAATCCTCAGTTCTGAACAAACCCAGTCACATTTCCTTTTTTTCTGTTCCTATTCCCTTTATGGGTTCATAACCTGGGATCTAAAGATGGGTTCATGAACCTTCTGACTTGTATACAAATTTTCCATGTATGTGCATTTATTTGAATAGACAACCCATTGTATTTACACTTCCAAAAATATTCAGGGTCTCAAAGATTTTGAGAACTATTGCATTCAATTATATTGGCAAATACTAAAAACTAACGACAATAATTAGTCCCATTGTAAATTCATGTTATGGGAGTTCGGCTGGTTCCTTATTGTCACTTAGTGATGCTATTTACTCTTTACTCCTGTTAAAAGTTCAGGGGTTGAAGAAATTTAGGGGTAAAAATGCTCACAAAATTATATTTGGGGTTGATTCTTTTTCTTACAGACCCTTCTCAAGGCATATTGGATATTCACATAGGCAGGGTAGAGCAGAAAGAGCATGGGAGCAAGAGGCCCAAGTCCTAGTTCCATTTCTGCCTAAAACTACCAGTGTGTCTTTCACTACTAGTAAGTCACCTATCAATCTCAAAGCCTCAGTTTCCTCATCTGTAAATAGAGATAATAATCTCTCGCAAAGTTTTTTAAGGGTCAAAATTGTAACCAACATATGTGAAAGCATTTTATACATATCTAAACTACAAACCACATGTTGAAAATGAGAAATGGCTGAACTTTCAAAAGCGTGGCATTTCCTCTTTTGAAAAAAATTGAGAGGAAGGGTCACCAGGGCAAAGGCCTGGAAGGAATATGAAGTGAGCAGAGAATTCATAATTAGCGATTGCTTCAGTATGCTTTGCTGTAAACATACTCCTGGATATATTTTGAAAATCTTCAGCTGTAAATCTTCAGGCAGTGAGCTGAGCCAAACAGGGCGGGGTTCTCCTTGGGTGGAATGATGAAATTCAGGATGTGTCTTTTTGGCTCCTTTCTCCCATCTTTACCCCCACACTCCATCCATGCCCCCAGTGTTCCTGCTGGCAGAGTCAGAAAGTATCTCACTCTGCAGAAATGTGGCAACATGGAAAAGCCTAAGGGTAGAAAGGGGCTGAAAGAAGGCAAGTAATCATTTCTGCCAATTTCTCCTCCCTTTGCCTCTTGCCAAAAAGAAGTCATGTCTCCACCTGGCTCTTTCCCTCCCTGTCAACTTGCTTTCTACCAGGGAGCTTTGCAGTTTTTTAAAGAACATAGTTTTTCCAGATCCCAGTGCAGGAATTTTTCATGGTATCATTCTAGGCACTGTGACAAGCAGTGTGTGGAATCAATACCTTCTCAATACATTGATAATCTGGCCCAAAATTTGCTTCTCAGTCTTCCTGCTCTGAAGATCAGCCTTGGTGACAGAAAACAGAGCTACAAGTCTTGAAAGTTTTAGTCAAAGCTTCCCTTCCCAGAATCATGAGTCATCAGGGTGGTTGACTTAGCTAATGGATAAACAATGAAACACCACTGGCTTCTTAGTTAAATCCTTGTGGTCAATGATTCTTCAAGAGTAGATAATTCTAAGTAGTGCCATATATCAACTATCATTGAGATCATGATGTAGTACAGTGGTGTTCAATGCAGGGTGCACACTAGAATCTACTGAAAGAGGGGATTTTTGGAATTAACTAGGACCCAACCCCAGAGAGTATGATTCATTTGGTCAGAGGATAAGGGATGGGTGGGGTAGGTAGGGCATTAGTATATTCTAAAACTCCCCAGGTAAAACAGCTTAGCAGTTCCTTAAATGATTAAATATAGAGTTACCATATGACCCAGCAATTCCACTCATAGGCATATACCCAAGAGAAGTCAAAACATATTATCTACACAAACCTTTGTACTTGAGTGGTTTATAGTAGCTTTATTCAAAATAGCCGGAAGGTGGAACAAAGCCAAATTGTCTATTGATGGGTTAAGAGATAAACAAAATGTGGTGTATTCATACAGTGGAAAATTATTCAACCATAAAAAAGGAATGGGAAACTGATAAATGCTATAATTTGGATGAACCTTGAAAACATTATGCTAAGTGAAAGAAGTCAGTCAGAAAATCCAAGTATTATATGATTCCATTAATATTGAAGTCCAGAATAAAGGAATCTACAAATACAGCAGGTAGATTAGTAGTTGTTTAGGGTTGGGGGTGAAAGACGGAGGGATAGCTAATGGGTATGGGGTTTCTTTTCGAGGTGATGAAAACGTAATAAAATTGACTGTGGTGATGGTTTCACATATCTGTGAATATATTAAAGTCATTGAAATGGGTGAATTGTATTGTGTAAATTATATCTTAATACAGCCTGTTTAAAAGAGAGGGAAAAATACTCCCCAGGTTATTTTAAGGTGCAGGTGAGGTTGATAACCACTGATGTAGTTGAAGGAGCGTGCACTTGAAGTTAGACAGACTGGAACAAAATGATTGTGTCATTAGGTGACCCAGCTGTGGCTCTCTGAGCCTCATTTTCCTCATCTGGAGAAAGAGGATAATAATTTCTGTCTCATAGGCTTGGAAGGAAGATTTAGTGTATAAAACAAATGAAAGTATGTGTAGAGTCTGACACTTAGTAAGCCAGCACTCTATTAAAGGAAGCTATTGCCATCATTGTTTTTCTTTTCTGCCTGAAGGCTCAGAAGGCCAGCATTAGAAATATCAGTTCTCATTGCACAAGCTGGGGAAAAAGTGATCTGAAGAGTGGAGAGAACCAAGCCAAATACATTATCTGAATGTAGACTCAATAATTGTCCTCTGTGCTGGTAATAATTTTTTTGGCCCCATCACAAAGCCCACATTCCTCCCATGAGTAAGACTGCAGAGTCATTGTTCACTAAGGAGATGTATTGCTTCTGTTTTGCCTTTAAAGCTTATGGAAGACCAATCACAGGCCCACAGTGGGATCTATTGGTATTCTCTTGCCTTTTATAATATATGTGCTATCAAATTCTGTCAAATCTACCACTGTAATATGTATCTCAAATCCACTTCCATCCATTTTCACTGTCACTGCCCTGGACCAGGCCTCTAACACTTCTCACGTAATGACTGTAACATCCTCCTTAACCACCTCTACCCTTTTCCCCTCCAACTCCTCCACACAATAGTCAGACTGATCTTTGTAACATGCCATTCTGATGGAATCTCCCTTGTTTAAAGTCCTTTCAATGGCTTACAACCTTTCAATCATTCCCTATAGCTCTTAAAGTACAACCCCTGTCTAACCCTTCAGCCTTATCTCTAGCTACTCCCTGCTCCTCTTTTACAATTGTCTGTTTCTGTCCAGCCTCACTCACTGAGTCCAATCTGCCATCATATTTAATCTGGACTCTAGCCAGCTATTAGATCTTGGCTTCAGCCATTCCTTCGTTCAATCCACCTTTCACAAAGCAGCCAGTGTGACTCTGTTGCTTATAACCCTTTTATGCCTACCAGTTTTCCTACAGATAAAGATCAAGCTTCTTAACAGAGCTCCAAGGCCTTCCATGATTTTATCCTGCCAACTTTTCCCTGTCATGTTTCCTCACTGCAGAACTCCTACAGTTTTACATATATATCACTTTTTCCTACCCCTGGACTTTTGTGAACATTCTTGCCTTCTGGATTTCCTGCCTCTGTTCTTGTATGTCCAAATACCCTAGAACAAGGGTCGGCAAACTGTGGCTTGTGAGCCACATGTGGCTCTTTGAGTACGTTCTGTCTCCAAAGTTTGCTGACCCCTGGAAGAGCCAATCCTGTCCCTCACAACAATTTAAAAATTATTTGAGAGCCACAAATATATTTTTACATAATCACCATTATGTGAATAATATCCTTGAAAAATTTTATAAATGAAACTATGATAGTTTTATTTTCGTTTTCAATTTTACTTCAGAGCCACATGTATGTACCCAAAGAGCCGCATGTGGCTCGCGAGCCACAGTTTGCTGACCCCTGGCGGCCCTTCCGTCTCAAAGGTTTGCCGATCCCTGCCCTAGAGCCTTCAAGGCCCAGTTTAATGATATCTCTTTTAGAATCTCTCCTCCAATTCCCCCAAATACCATTGCTTTCTGGCTTCTTAGAATCCTCATTGTATATTGTCTGCGTCCCACCAATTTCTTATTTAATTTATCATTATATCTAGGATGTATCTCTCTACCTCAGCAGTTAAGATTATAGAGATTTAACCGCAGGTCCTAACTGAGGCTCAAACAAGAAAGTAGAGGACCTGGGCAACCCCTGAAGGTGCTTTCATAGGAATGGCTGTATAAATGTTAGGCGTAATGAGTTTAGAGATAGAAGCTCCTTGGTTTTCTGAGTTTGATTAGAGTCATCCCTGCTAGGTGGGCCTGTGTGTGAATTTATATTAGGGGAGTTAAATGAAAATGAGAGGAGTTATAGATTTGAAAAATAAGATCCAGATTCTTGGCAGAGGCCTAGCTCTAACTAGAAGTGTGTTAAAAAAGTGCGCTGAGTATATATTTCAGTATGTGCATGTTTGTATGTACATGTGTGCATGGGTACTTATTTCTACAGGTATGAGTGATTACACAGATGTGTGAGTTCAAGTATGTGAATGTGTAGATCTGCATGAACAGACATGTATGCACATGGATACAATTATGAATATATTAAACATGGTTATATATGTGTGTATAATTAGGGGGGAGGGTTTGGGAGGGTCTTAACTTGAGCCTAAGTTGTATCAACTGCTGGCGTTCACACATGCCTGGGCATGGCTGGGAAACTGGTGGGGCAGGCCCGTCAGAAATGTATTTGTTTTGAAAGACTAAGAAGCCTCTTGGGAGACAATTTATTCTAGGGAAATAAGGAGTCAGGTATGCAATGTTGGCCCAGTAAGAAAGCTTTAGTCATGAGAGGGGAAGTATAATTCTGATTAGAGTACAGTGGTTGTCACTTGAGTTTGTCTCCAGGCCTATCCTCATTGATTCAATGGCTGAGCCTTATGGGAAAGCAAGAAGGTGTAGTCAATAAAAATGAAAAGCACTATTTTTAAAAACCATTTTATCATTAGGGCACAAGCATGATTGCTTTGGGATTTCAGTAATTCATTTAGGTATTTAGTCAACAAATATTTATTTAATACCTGCTCTGTACCAGATACTATGCTAGATGTTGGGGATATCGCAGTGAACAAAGCAGACAGAACTTACATTCAAGTATAGCCTAAAATGGAGAGAGACATTTTCTGCCAAATCATACCAAGCATCATATACTTTTATATTTATAGGCAGTCACAATTAGTCTATACTGCATTTTTGTACAAATTAGAAAATGTCAACTGCTCTAGGCAGCTCTATAGGTTGGTGAGGAGACATTGCCCTCTCTGAGCAGGTCAGTTTGAAATAGGCATCCACCCCCTTCCCTGGGACAGATTCAACAACACAGGCATACTGTATGGCAGGGGAACACAGGCTGGATTTCAGACTCCTCTTTGCTCTCTCTGCTAGGCATCTCTGTGCAGTGTGCAACCAGCACAACTGTCCATGGTGGCCTCACTACGAGGCCCCAAGGTGTCAACAATTGCTCTGAACACAAGACAGTAGTGCCCAGCACTAACTTTGGTGGTATCTAGGAAAAGTTACTACCAGGAGAAACTATTACTCAACAGCAGTAGCAGCAGTCCTCAGTATGAATTATAGAAGCCAGTGGAGGCAGCTGGTACCCAGTGGATGTGGGGAAGTCATTTCCAAATGCAGCATTATACAGCATAAGTGTCAGCTATGCCAAAAAATATATAGTGATGATTAGATCACAGAAAAGCACCCACGGGATATAAGCTGGAGTAGAAGAATAGGAAAAAGAAAACACAACAGCCATGTGGAAACTGACAGTACTTATTCATGAGCACATATGAGATTCCCGCTGAAATCAGCCAGAAAAAACATTATGATGGTAGGAACCCTTCAGGGGACTGAAAGAGGAGGCAAGAGCTAGAAAAATTGTGTGTGTGTGTGTGTGTGTGTGTGTGTGTTTGTGTGTGTGCTTGAGCATATGTATACACAGACCAGGGAATCTTCTGAACAACTCATCTAAAAGATAGAACTCAAGATGTGTAGCCATAGCTTTCCTGCCTCTCCAAGAGATGGGGTGGTTTTCCCTTGAGTAAAAGAAAATCCATTTGTTCAGCTAGGCAGAAAGAGTTCTCTTCAATAATGGTTGGACCATTCAATTTAGGTCCATAGGACTCAAAGTGCTATTGACAGCAACATAAGGATATCTTTATATCTAGAGTCTTAGGGCTTTTCTTAGATTTATGTGAGCTCTTTGTATAATAAGAATATCAACCATTTAAAGAATTACTGTAAATAGTCACAGTTAATCTTAATGTGTTGCTTTTTTAAAAACTTTTTTCTGATTATAAAATATATGCTAGCTTAAAGAATATGTAAATTCAAAATCTAAAGAAGGAAATAAAAATTATTTAATATAAATTAATATGTATATAAATATATATATTACCATTAATATTTTGATGTATTTCCATGAATACACACACATACATGCATATTAGGATTATGTTGTTATATACAAGTTAGTGGTTTGATATTATCACTTTATCTTATATCTAGAACATTTACCCATATCATTACATATTGCATTTAAATATAGTTATTAATAAATTATTGCATAATATTTCATTCTATGGATATACCATAAAGGTTTTTTTTGTTATTACAAATAACGTTTCAATAAATATCATCAAATGTACATTTTTGTGTGCCTCTTTGCTTATTTACTATTATATATTATTAGAAGTGGAATTATTTTGTCAAGCTTATGAACACTGAAAAGATTCTAGGTACATATTACTAAACTCCCCTTTATTTAAGGTTGTGCTAATTTACACTCAATGTACAGTACTACAGTATTGTGTATGTACTCTTTTCATGAAATGTTTGCTAACAGTGAGAATTATCTTTCTATAAAAATCTTTGTTAATTTCATTCATAAGAAAAACACATGTTTTAGTTTCAGATAATACGGCTGTCTAGGTATTTGGACAGATTCTGCAAGCAGAAAACAAAACTACTGGATAAGTAAAAAAATTATATCTATCTATCTATCTATCTATCTATCTATCTATCTAATCTTAAAAGCATCAGAAAGCTAATAACATAGTAAAGGAACTATCAGGTCCAGATCAAAGCGAATGCAGTAACCCGAAGAGGTAAGCCGAGCACTGATGCTAATTTTTCCCTAAACACATTTGCCAAACAAGTCCAATTTGAGCTTTCCTTTTTGTGTATGTGTGATCTCTCCACAGGGACCTAATATAAGGCTCAGGGCCCTACCAAGATGGGGAGTTTAATTAGGAGTCCCTACTCTCATAAATCTAGAATCCCAAAAGTCTACATCCTCAGTGTAAAGGTGAACCACAAATAAATATCCATTCTCAGGAAAATGTATGCAACTTTACTTTCTCACCTATCACAGCTAGTTGAGAGGAAAGTTGGAATAAATGACTATCTCTGAGAAGTTGTAACCACACTCCAGCTCTTGTGTGGATTTAATGCCCCAAATTCACATTGACTGTGTAGTAAAAAAACAAGCAAACTAAACAAATTCAAGACATGAATTTAGCCCAATGTGGTCCCAGGAAGAAGTGCCGGTTCCTCCCCACCCTCACTCCCACCCCCAGCATCTGGCAGAAGTGAACACACATCCTTCCTGGGAAAACACATTTTTATACAAGGCCACAAATAATTTCTCAAGCACCATCAGCAGCTAAGAACCCAAAGTTACTACACACACAATGAAACAAGACACAATAAGTGAGACACAATAGGCAAGGGGAACAGATCCATAAAAATTTCAGGTATTGAGATGATCAGATACAGATTATAAAATAATTCTGCTTAAAATGTTTGAAGAAATAAAAGACAAACTAAAAGATCTTCAGGGAACAAGAAACTTAAAAATAGCTAGCAAATATGAAAAAGAACCAAATAATACTTTAAAAAATAAAAAAAAATAATAATTTAAATTAAAAAATCAATATATGATTTTAACAATAGATTAAATTCATATTATCTTTGTAGGCGAGACAGATTGATAGCTGACTTTTCAATCGCAACAAGAGAACCCAGAAGACCCTGGAATGAAATCACCAATGTGGTAAGAGAAAAAGACTGCCAACCTAGAATTATATATGCAACAAAAATATCTCTGAATAATGAGAAGTTTTCAAACATTCAGAAACTTTGCCATCAGCAGACTTCCAATAAAGGAAATGCTAAAGGATGGTGTATTCCAGGCAGAAGGAATGTGATTTGAGGAGGAAGGCCTGAATTCCAAGGGTGGATGAACAAAGAAAATGATAAATATGTGGAGATAAATAATCATTAATCATTAAAATAACAGCATCATAAGGAGTTTAAAAAACAAAAGAATTTAAATATACAACAATAAAATGGCATTTCTCTGTTGTTTTATTTGCATATTTTTGTTACTAGTAAACTTGAACATTTTTATTATATTATGCAGTCACATATACATCTTTTTCCACAAAATTTTTCTTTGTCCAATTTTCTCTTGAGATTTTAAGTTTTTCCTCTCTATATGGCTTTTTTTTTTAAGATTTTTATTGGGGAATTGGGGGGATGGGAACAGTGCTGGGGAATTGGGGAAAGGGGAACAGACAAGTTGCTGTCGTTTTGTT
>NW_017733055.1:26236-64769 GCF_001890085.2 Hipposideros armiger | reverse complement strand
CGCTCACGCTGGCTGCTGGCCACACACGGTAGCCCATGGCAACCCACTGCCACAGGGACTGCAGCCCACGCCGTCGCCGGCGACTCATAGGCAGCCCAGCTCCAGGTTGAGCTGTTGTTCAGCATCTTAGCTGTGGAGGGCAGTGTTACTGGCCCTCATATGTGGGATCCGAACTGGGGCCCTCTGGCATCCCAAGCGAGTTCTTAACCATCGCGCCACTCGGCCGGCCCTCTATATGGCTTTTTAAAAAATATTTTAATGCTCTTAACTCTTTGTCTATCATACTTGTTGCAATTATTTTCCAAGTTTAAAAAATCTAGTTAAATCTAAAACTCATCTTTCATTATTTCCTCCATTGCTTTTAAACTTTAAAAGTTTTTCCTTCTCAGGGAGCTCATGAATAGTTTTGTTGTTTTTTCTATTGTTTTTGTTTTTGTTTTTCATATTTCGTTTTTATATCCCTCTGGGTTTTACATTGATACATGTTGTGAGATGAAGCTCTAAGTGAGTGACCACCAAAATAGTTAACTAATTACCCAGCACCAGTTCTTGTATAACTTTTCAATTCCTCACATATTTTCAATTCCTTCTTATGTTAAGTTATATGAACAAGAGATCTTCTTTGGGAATGATCCTTATGTTTCACTAATCTGTATGTTTATTCTTACATTTGTGTCATACTTATTTAAGTGCTATAACTTTGTAGTATATTTTCATGAATGCTAACGCTAAGGCTTGAGCTTCTCATTACTCTTCTTTTTTTTCCTTTTTTTTTTTTAGCTGAGCCATCCTGCTACCTGTTGGCAGCTCAGCGGCTGCTCAGCTCAGGCTGGACTCGAACTGCTGTTGCTCAGAGCTCAAACTCTTGAGCGAGCTCTTAACCAACTGAGCCACTCGGCCGGCCCTTACTCTTCTTTTTTGAAATAATTTGAAAATAACAATGAACAGCAAATTGTTTTCCAGAAGTACATTGGCTGACTAGACCTTGAGGCCATGTGATTTAACTTTAATAGATCATCATAGGTTACAAAGTGATTAAAATGCCTTCATAGTATGAGAGAATAAGAATAAAAAATTATAACCAATTTACTTGTTTTAGGATACTCAGAAGAACATGAGATTTGGGAAAAATACAAATGGCCTTTTTTTCCATGTACTAACTTTTAGGATCTTCATAAACTGACAGAAACAGACCCATTGTGGTGAAGGTCGTACATGATCCTGACAGTGGTGAGATCTGATGCTTAGGTATAGAGGAAGGTCCTGAGATAGTGCAGACCTGCAGGTGTAGGGAAGTCCTGTTCTGTGAGTGAAAGAAGGTCTTTTAGTAGTAGCTGCCTTGTATTGTCTATGGCATAGTTCTACAGTGTAAATGATTGGGTCTCCTAATGAAGCATATTTAGAAAACAATACACAATAGGATGAAATCTCGGGCTACACAGTACAGATGTGTTCTATAGAATGAATGTGCTCTACAGTGTAAGCCCAACATTTGATTTGGTAACACTGCCGTGTATTATTTTCTAATAGCAAATAAACATATAAGAACCTAAATTCTTTGCCAAAGGCCACGGATATATTTGTTTCTAACACCTCCATGGAAACCTTAATAGGAAGCCGAAGCCCTTAACTCTGCTTACATCAATGAAAGATACTTTGACTTGGCTGACTTTTCTGCATTGGGTGTGCATTTGGTATTGATAGAAGTTGGAGGATGACGTCACCCTGCTTAAATAGAAATAGTGATTGGAACTTCTTTGAGTGTTACTTCATGAATGGGCACAGATAGAGGCTTGTCCCTGGAGATATTCATGGAAATTGCCCACTGAACCTCCTCATCTGTATGTCCTTAGGTATGTGTAATTTCACATACCCCAGGATGAAATCACACCACCCACCACATTCCTAACTACCCCAACCACCTCCTCCTGCTGTATGATAGTTTTAGTAATAGTATTATTATCCACCCGGTTGAGTTCAGTTCAACAAATCTTTATTAAACATGTTTTGTAATAGTGACTGAGGTAACTAGAAAATGAGACATAACCATTTTCTTTGCAGAGCTTACCTTCTAGAAAAAGGAGATGAGCAAGTAATTTTAATGTATGAGTAGAAAATAAGCAAAGAAGAAAAGGACTTTCAGATGTAAGAAAGAATGAGCAAAGGCATGAGAGTATATGCAAAAAACCTACCAATCCATATGATATTAAAGGGGAAAGTGTGAGGATAGGAGAGGTAGGAAACAAGGATGGAAAAGTAGATAAGGGCCAGGTCATGCTAAGAAGTTTGGACTAAATATGATAGTGATAAGGAGCCAGTGGGGAGCTTTAGGCTAGGGGAGAGTCAGGATTATATTTATATTTGTGAGCACTCTGTCTGCTTTGTGAAGGATTAGAGTGGGTGAAGAGTGGAAGCAAAGGAATCTATATGAACACTAGATTATTTGGGACTGTCCATTTACCCAAACTAGAAACTACTTCGTTTCTATTCCTCCCTCTTCATCATAACCAATAATCACATGTAGTCTTGTCAGTTCACATGCCCAAATTCCCTTCATCACTCAGCACTTATTGAACACCTCTAGCATCTAACGCTGTGCTTGGTGCAAAAAAGTCCATTTCTCTCCTAAGAGAAGCTGATTACCTTTTTGAGAAGACAGCCATGCAAGTAGATAATTTTTGAAATAATGTGATAAGTATTTACTATGTGTTATCCAAGCTGGAGGTAGGGAGAGGGAGAGGGAGGAAGGGAAGAAGGGAGGGAGAGAGAGAGAGAGGGAGAGAGAGAGAGAGAGAGAGAGAGAGAGAGAGAGAGAGAGAGAGAGAGAGAGAGAGATATCTCATGGATCCACCGAGAAAAGGTATGAGTTATGTCTTAAAGGATGAATAAGAATTCCCTAGAGGGAGGAGGTTGGAGAGAGGGTATTGCACATGATGGGAATAGTTCCTACAAAGGTATGGAAATGTGAACGAATAAGGCTTGTTTGAAAACGAGCAACAAGTTTTGGGTCATTGGGACTAGAACTTAGGTTATGAAAAGAGGCATAGAAAAATATGAAGTTGGAGAGGTAGGCCAAGTTGAAATCTGAAAGCCCTGTTTTATGTAGCAGATCCTTGGAAAGTCAAAGAGTTTTAAGCTGAATAATGTGATATGATCAGATTTGCGGCTTGAACCTATATTCTGGGCCACTTTATCGCCATCACTTCATTCTCCCTGATTTTGCCCTATTAAGGCTCTCACTCTCATTTATACCATTTCAGTAGTCCTCTAACAGGTCTCCCTGCCTCAGACAAATCCCCTTCAATTTATCCTCCAGTTTGGTATATTTCTAAAACACCTATCTGTTCCTGTCTTTCTCCTACTTCAGCCTGCCAGTAGCTCCCCCTCACTTCCAGGAAAAAGCCTCAAACGCTCAGTATGTCATGCAAGACCCTTACATTCCAGCCTGTGCGACTGTCCAGCCTCATCTCCCACCCCCTCTTCCCACTCTTTCCCCAGCCTGCCCCTTTTGCTATCCTTGCTAACTGAAGGTCTCCCAAGTGGTTCACATTCAGGGCTCCACACCCCTTCTCACTCTCCTCCCCAAACGCCTATCTGAAATGCACTGACTGCAAATTCCTCCTTAGCCTTCAAGAAGCAACTCACAAGGTGAGTTCCTTTGACCTTCCCTCGACCCCTACAGAGAGAAGAAATCCCTTCAAGTCCCTGGGTTCCCTGGCATGTGGGACATGCTGATATTAGAGCATACATCACATTGCCTCGGAATTATTGCTTGCAAGGGTGTCTCCAAGGCTAAAATGTAAGCTCCGTCAGAGGGTAAGGCCACACCACATTCCTCTTATAAACTCGATTCATATCACAGTGCCTCTCACATACTTAGAAGCTCAGGTAAATGGAGTTAAATGAAGGCATTGATCTTATCTCCGTTTTGTCTAGAATAGTTATCCTCCTCACTAAGCAACTATTTACTGTGAAAGGGAAATCACTCTTTTCTGGGCCAGATTTCCATTCCTAGGTCACTGCAACTATTCGTTTAAGCCAGCTGGAGAGCAAACTACAGCTCAGACTTCTCTTGGCTTAGAGAGCATGGGCTTCAATCTCAATGTCATAGCGGTCAGAGGGACTCAAACACTTGCCACCAAGCAGTGTAATAAAAGCCTTGCATTTGCCATTTAAATGTCCACCCCTCCCACTTACTTCTGTATATTTTGGAGCCCAAACAAAGGACCACAAACCCTTGTAGAGATATCTTGAGGCATGATACATTGTCTACACTTCAGCTGGGGATTTTTCTAAGGATAGCCATAGAAATGTCCAAAAGAGGGACCATAGGAAACCAGAGAAAACTGTGTCCGTGAGTATAAGGACTTCCTGGGATAGCCTCTTAAACAGAGGAACAGTGAACTGCCAAACAAGAAATGAAAGGTCAGAACCCTCAGGTATCTTTATATTTGTCAACTGTAGGTTTAACACCTGTCCACTTTCAAGCTCCAGGAAAAGTTCAGCATGGGCTTAAATCCTCCCTCCCTCACACTCTCCACCCCCTGCCTCTAAACTTTAAAGCTTATGGCAGCTGGAAGGAGCTTCAAACTACTAAGTCCAGGGCATTCCCTGGGGATTACAGCATGAATAAAAGTATCTAGAGCCTCAAGAGCCAATTCCTGGAGGGCTTTCTAAGGCATCTGGAAGTCTCTGGTTACTTGGCCGACTGCACAGATCACTGATACTGAAGCACATACATGCGGTTGACATTTTGGGGAAAACCTTACATTGGTTTAAGGCCAACCTGAAAATACCTCCAACTATTGGTGTCAAAGGATTTGGAGATTGAGTCTTGGAGTTTGGGCAACCAGAGTTAAAAGTCTTACTTCTATTAGTTTTATTACTCATAAAACTATCTTGACATTCATACAGGAAAAAGGGAGGGGGTGGGGTTACAGGTTCGGTGACATGGGTTACAAGTTAGTTGGTAGGCACAATGAGGGAACAGGGACAAGAAAGGGCTAAAGGAAAGGTGGAGGGGATGACTTCAGTGGTGTAGGTGGGGCATCACCTGAGGTTTTTTTGCAGGGAAAATCAGAAGTACTGCCTCATTAAAGGGGGAAATATTTGAGAGGCTTTTGGGACCCAATGTGAACATTTCTCTGACTTGCCTAAGAATGAGGCTGGGACAGGCCTGGCTCAGCTTTGGAATCCACTGGAGAGGAAATCCAGGAATGGGCAATAAATACTCTTTCTTGGTTGTATTCTTCTCCCTAGAGTCTCAGAGGATTTAATCTCAGACTCAAGACCCTTCAGTCCAGATTTATATTATGCCCACATGGACCATCTCTCTATGGTATATTTCTCTTGGAAGTGAGTTTAGAAACCACTGCTTCTATTATAAATAAAAGCAGAAAACAAAACAAGCAAGCCAAAAAAAAAAAAAAAGAAAACCAACAAACTTAGTGCTGCAGTGGATGAAGGAAGGAGGGTGGGGAGAAAATGCATTTTCCATGTTGCCTAACTGCTAGAAATGAAAAAGATTAGTAGGTAATGGCAGGGTTAGGATTCTCTAAAGAGTGAACACACATCTGCCATACTGATTCTGAGACTACATATTCATAAAATATTTATTGAGCACCTACAATGCACTAGAAGTAAGCACTGAGGATGAAGAGGTGACTTAGGCAAAGCCCTACCTTCAAGGAGCTCACAGTCTATGGGAGGAAGCTCATAAATTATAATAGCATGACCACTGAGTTTGGGAATGGGGCAACCTGGGCCATGGATTAATGCCTGTAAGCACAGGAGTAGGTCTCTGCTGACAAAGGATATGTCTGGGATCAGCTGCTTCTGGTCCTCCATTCAAACGATAAGTTTAGGTAGGAAAAGGGTGCAGCTGAGCTCTGCAATGGATTCAGGATACAGCTGCTAAATCTAACTACAGTTGTTTTGGCACTGCTAACGGGGCTGGATTCTGCCTGGCAGCCAAAGGCTGCCAAATCCTGATTTAAGACACTGCCTGTCCAAAGAAAAAGTTATAATGAAAATAGCTTATGTCTTATACAAATTCTTAGCAATATAACAAATACGTTATCTTTAAATAGGACCCATTTTGTTACATATGGACTACCATACTGATTTAAAAGTTATCTTTTGCTTATCTTGTTTCCACGAGCTTTATAATTTGAATAGCACCCATTTGACTCTACCCAAAAATGAATTTGAAAACTTGTCCAAAAGAACCTTTCACAACATTTAATCATTTGACCTTGCCTTTATGATCTGACGTCTCTTTCTTAAGCCTTGGTTTCATTAACAAAATGGGGAAAATGAAGTCCAAAACACCAGATAGCAGCGAGGTTTAAATGAGATAGATATATGTGAAAGCAAGAGCCTATCTGAAAACTCAAACAAAAATAAAATGTCCCTGCTTTAAATCTCAACTTGAATCTTGAACTCAAGGTGCTACCATGTTTCCCTGAAAATGACCGGGTCTTACATTAATTTTTGCTCCAACAATTTACATTTATTCATATACAAAAATCTACATTTATTCAAACAGTCCTGTCTGGCTGATGGTCTTCACTGGGGCTTATGTTTGGGGTAGGGCTTATATGACGAGCATCCTGAAAAATCATGCTAGGGCTTATTTTCCGGTTAGGTCTCATTTTCGGGGAAACACAGTATATCCTGGAGGAGTGTGAAGACTAGATGAATCTTCTCCCCAGATAAAAACAGCCTGAAAAGGGTAAAGGGGAAGAGATAACGGTCATCTGGCTGTGAGAGGGCTACTGATATCCAACCCTGACTTGGCTTATCAGGGTAGTATCCCTTAGCTCTTAGCCTACTCCATCCTCTAACCCTCTCTCTCTCTCTCTCTCTGTTATTCACTTGGTTAAACAATGTTGACTTTGCTCAGGGACCATCACAGAAGAGATGGGTGTGTGAGATTGTAAGAGTCTGATAAGAGGGACACAATGGGCAAACAAATCTGTCTCCATCTTAAAGCTAATCCTCCCTCTTAATTGAACCTGGACCCAGTTCCCTATTTCCCTGAGGATTGAAGAATGAACAACAAAAAATGGAAATTGTAAGAGTGAAATGCCTGGCCTATCTGACTCCATCTTGTTGAAGCCTGCTTTGTTCCCATGGCCTTCAGGCTAATAGCTTCTGCTTAGTCTTGCACATAGACATGCTAATCATTAGAGGAATTCTGTTTTGGGCTTGAGTTTTACAAAAACAGCTCCTTACCAGAAGGTGCCTCTTCCAAGGAGATAAGGGAAGTATGTACAAAAAATAATGATTGTTTCTCCAAGATTCGCAGGAACCTCCTGCAAAATCTTCCTCAGACCCTGGCTGGTGCCCAGATGTCTGCAGTCACCCATCACCTGGTGCCCCTCCCATTTTCCCTTCCCTTAAAAGAAGTCTGAACTCTGTACTTTCTTAAGATGGATATGAGGCACCAATAAGTCACTCATCTTCTCAGTTGGCACCTTTTTGATCAATAAACCTTTCCTTACTCCAAAAAAGAAAAAATGTTGACCTTGCTCAATGAAGGGATACTACTCCTTCAATGGAAAAAAACGGAGAGGGCCCTGAAATCATGAGTGTCTTCATTGTAGAAACCAGTTTGTGGACCAAAGGCGGCATCTAGTACAGTATACATGGGTGTTTGGAGCCCAACTAAAGACCAATAATCAATGGTAATAAACAATAAGATATTTTCTATATATTATGAGATATATAAACATGCCTATTTTTAGAAAAAAAAATTAATCCAGTCCATTTATGTTTGGACAGAACTGTCCAACTTCAAAGAAAAAAAATCAAGGTTTAAAAAAACACTGAGGTTAGTGTCTATTCAGTTCAACAATTTAAAAATATTAAGTTATGCAGTGAATTAGCAAATCTTTCACTGGATAAAACTAAATAATAAATTATTTTGCATTTTCTTCATTCAGTATTTCAAAAGTTAATTATATTAATACTTTCTGAAATTTTTTATACATGGACAATTCCTAGCCAACAGATTTGTGGGGCTACTTTCTTGATATGGGACAAGTCATATACATTAATAGCTTTTTACCCATTATTTATAATTTCTAATTTAGTTATGTTACTCAATTGTATAAATATTGCCTTTTAAGATATAACTCAGTTTTTCCCCACATGTGCCAGAATGGTGACTAAGGACACAAGTGAATGTTTAACTTGTTTAAACATGTAGTGCAATACACATTATCATTTTGAAAAAAAGTAATGGCTTTCAGTTATGAGAGATTTACAAGCTAGCAAATCTAGAACAAGTAGCAATACACCAAATAATTCAAGAAACCAACCTCAGTAATACAGATGTCTATTTTATTAAAAAAGTTACAAACAGGTGGACTGTAGGGTCGGTCGTCTTACAAAATGACAAGAATGAAATCTATTGGAAAAATTTTACTGTTACAAATCTTTATAGGTCATTGTTCAATGTTTGTACTTGTTATTTGAGATTTTTTAACCTTTAATTGATAAAGTTACAGTACATTAGATCCATGATAATAGGTTACATGATTTTATTTGCAGAGCCCTACTGCAGTGATTTGAACAACTCCTAAACAGATGCCATAGTACAGACGAGACATATATTGCATTTAATATTAATTTATTATCCTAATAAGCAACTTGACATGCAATCTATTGAGGAAGCTAAAATAACTTTTGGTCCCTTTTCTTAAAATGTGCTGGAGAAACCACCTTTAAATCACTTTCCCCTGATTCCTGTGATCCTAAATGAATTCAAGTTAAATTTGCTGCTGAGGTTAGTGATAGAGATAGAGAGATAGGGAGGGAGGGAGGGAATAGGGTAGGAGGGAGGGTGTAGTGGGAGGGGAGGGAGAGGGAGAGAGAGAGGGAGAGAGGGAGGGAGGGAAAGAGGGAGAGAGAGAGAGAGAGAGAGAGAGAGAGAGAGAGAGAACATGAGAACTATCCATAGGAAAGAAACACTATAAAAAAAATCCACCTGCAGAAAATTTAAATCATCATGAATTATTTGATTCCTTTAGAATTTCACATAGCTAATAAAGATGAACCACATCACTTAACCTACTTTGAACTGAGGGTTTGGTTTTAAATTTGACATTAAAGTGCAAACTTAAATTAGGTATTCATTTCAAGCAGTTAATAAATAAGGAACAATGTTTCAATTGCCTCCACTCTTAAAATCTCACCATAAAATTCAAAATCTATGATCAAGTGTTCACTTTGAGGGAATTTGATCAGGAATCAAATGCAACACGATTTAAAAAAAGGAAATCAAAGTTTAATCAATTTCTATGCAATAATTAATGGTCAGCTGACCAATAAATCACATGAATGTAGATATCGCTTTATTTGAACATCACACACAATATAAATTTAAAATTGCCACACCCTTCCATAAACCATCACTGCATATATTAGAGCTTTCCTTGACAAAGTTATTGAGCTATTATTATAGATCAAAAGCATAGTTTTGGTTTGTTTGTTTTGTTTTGTTTTATTTAGAAGCATGTTCAAATGACTAAAGCTGGGCTCCTAAAATCGAGAACTTTGGTGCAGTAGGTGAGCTGCAGGTACTAACTTCTGCAAATTAAATGCACACAACTAAAATCAAATAAAAACCCAACAAAATACTGTCAAACTTACAAAATTTTAAAATCATTGCTAGAAAAAGCGCTCATTGTCATGTTAAAACTGAACCAAAAGATTATTCTTTGTAAGTTTCCTTTCTATTCCTATACCTGTGTTACTGATAAAATGTTCAAGTATTCAGACAAAATGTGCTGATTAGGTAAACAACATGAAAGGCAATGGCTATTAGAAGAACATTTGCAAGGGGAAAAAAAAAGCCCAGAGACTTGGCGCTATCCTCCCTCCTGTTACGCAGACTTTTGTCTCTACTACGAACATGCTTCTTGAGAAATAACTAAAAAGCAATTGTGATAGTGCAAGAAAACTTTAACAAATATTGCTTTAAACTATTATTCAGAAAGACAAATATTAAGAACTAGAAAGTGTATATGATTTTACTTGAATTCAATCTTACATGTGCAGAAGTCTATTAGATGTCAATTACAAGCCTGACAGGCAAAGCTGAGCTATCTCTGTTTAGGTATACAATTAATTTACCATGGATACAATATCCCTTTTCAAAGGCATTGCTAAGTAGGTCATAACTAAATTTAGAACTTCACAGAAAGGAAAATGTTACTGCTGCAATTTGATGCTGTAAATGAGATTAACACATGTGAAAACCTAATGGAATCAAATGCTTAACTCTGCAGCTAAATGTTCTACACTCAATTTCAAATATCAATTGCAACTTTCAGAACATGTTAACTACAAAAACACACCACAAACTGCACTTGAAGAAAAGGGATATTCCATCCATACAGGTAAAATGTGATCCTTAGTTTCTTTTTACAACACTGCCACACGTAAACAAAGTCTCAAAGTATTAACCAACCATTTAAAGGAGAAAGATTTTACAAATAGAATGAAGCACTGGTGCGAGGTAATATACAGAAGTAACCATTTGTTTAAGGCTCATTTTTTTCTCCATTATAACTTTCTTTTAAAAGGCATTGAGTAGGTAATACTGAGTTTGAGTATTTAATAAATACAATTGAGAAACTGATTAAAGAAATCAATTAAAATATTAAAAATTAATTCTTGCATATTAGCCATCAATAAGAACTTAGAAAGCTACAAAAGGACTGATTGATAAAGAACAGATTTTAAACATATGGTAAACGTGCTAAGCATTCCTGTTTAAGGTCGATGGATCTTGAAAGCCAAAGACCTTATGCACTTAATTAGATGTATGGCAACATGCTGTAATAGAGACAGGTTTACCAAGGCTCAGTTCTGCAACCCAGGTTGTAAAGTTCTCCAAAGCAGCATCTGTGCAAATTTCCTCTGAGTTTTATCTGCAATTAAAATACAAATGTCATAAAAATGTCAAATTGCAGTTTAAAATGAGAACACTGACAACAGATCTATATGCAACATGGAAGTGGTACCAGAATAACTATCTTAAGGTGGAATTGCACTGTGTTTACCATCAGTTTAAGTAAAAAAGTGTTTTTCTGTGGTCCAAAAAGTCATTAAAAATTAGAAACACTCTAATGATGCATTGGATATAATACACCGCATGTGTGCAACTACTCTGGTTTATTTTTTAAAAAATAGTGCTATACAAATTCGTACTTACAAAATAGTCACAGGAATGTAAAGTACTGCATAGAGGATGTCATCAATAATACCGTAAAAACTATGTATAGTGCCAAATGGGTACTAGACTAATTGGGGGATCACTTCATAAATTATATAAATGTCTACCCACTATGCTGTACACCTGAAACTAATATAAAATAATATTGAATGTCAACTGTTAAGTGAAAAAAATAAATTAATAACAAATAAAATGGGACTGTACTTTTGCTTGTATCCTTTATACAATATTAAAAACGTTCTTACCGGTTTAAAAGATCTTACAGTATAAAAGTGTAAATGTTACTTCTACTTTGAATCTGATGTTTTTAATGGAAAATGATATTAGAATTAAATGCATATTAATTATGAGAAAACTTGACAGTACGCAAAACTTTTCCAAAATTCAGGGTTTTGTTTTGAGAATTTAAAATAAAAAGTGTAATTCCATTAAGGGCTAGCTTATATGAAGCACTTACTAGGTTCCACGACTTGGGTTAGATGCTAGGTGACAGCAGTAGTTCCTATTTCCCACTCTGGTCTGCCCATTTTTGGGACATCCCCCAACCATAGCAACTTCTATGATTGGGATGTCTCAGTCTCTGCTCTTACAATTGATAGACTTCTGCCCTTCTAATTAATACAGGGTGGGGAATCTATCATTCAGACACATCCTTTAAATGTGCTGGATGACCAAATAGCTTCCCGGGGAGTGGAATTACATTTGTTTTTTAATGTAAAAAATAAAAAATAAATAAGTAAAGCCAGAAACGAAGAGCAGAATAGCAACTATGAAAGAATGCCAAGTGAAAACAATTTAAGATCATCTAAGGGCTCTATCAATGTTTACACATGCATAATTTTGATTTCATTTGACAGCTATACTTTCATTAGTGTTAAAAGAGCCTGAGAGAACTCTTTATTAGAAGCTATATCATAAAAATGA
The DNA here is from genome assembly GCF_001890085.2 of Hipposideros armiger. NCBI lineage: Eukaryota > Metazoa > Chordata > Mammalia > Chiroptera > Hipposideridae > Hipposideros > Hipposideros armiger. The sequence continues at coordinate 52,600 of NW_017733055.1, read as the reverse complement.
TTACTTTTAAAGAACGTTTTTCTGTTCATTATTATTGCAATTCTGTCACCCAAACACATTAGGAAAAAATAGAGAAAAGTTTGCCTTTTTAGAAATTATTATAGAAACATTTTTCTTCCAATTAAAATTAAAACTTTTTTGCATTAAGGAAAATTGTTAATTAGAACACTGGTTATTTAAACTTGGGCAAGTCCAGTTTCCTCATTAAAATAAGGATAAAAATTATTTCCCCAGATATATCATAAAGTAATATGTGAAAGTACTTTACATGTCAAATGTCAGGTATCTTTTTTCATTTCTCAACTATGTTATGCATTTCTAGAAGACCAGGATTATGTCTTTGACATCCAGATTAAAGACTGTTTTAGCCTCATTTGAATTTTCCTACCTATTTGAACATAACAGTAATTCCTTATATATGCAATTCTTTGGGAAGACTTTTCAGTAATGCACACTAGATTTTCCTTAATTTGAATTAATAAATTTGCTATAAATGTTAATCCACATTTTTCAAATAGACAACAAATAAAGATTTGGGATTTTCAAATATGACTATGTCTCTTAAACAGTGAAGATTTGTAACATGCGATGATTTAATAGTTCAGGTATTCTCTGAAATCAAATTGAGGAAGTAGTGATTATTTATTTCTAGCCAAAATAAACACTAAGAATACAAACCAGCTTATTAACCATAATCTACATTAAATAAAAGGTGATACATGCATTATTTCCTGCCGTCTAAAAACCTGGTTAACATTTGGCTCATCCACATTCCATAAGATGGCAATACTCCAGTGAAATCAAGAGACATAGATAAATTCCAGGTCAGACTCAACAATCTTAATAGGAGGCATACCTTTAAACAAACAGCAAAGTATTAACACCAACTATTTTCAAGGAAGTAATAAATTTCGATTCTCTGCAGTAATAAATCCTGAAGCAAAAGGTTGCATTAAGCAAAAAGGACAGTCTCTCTCAGATTAAAATTTCACAGAATGCGAAATGTAAATGTTATTGCTCCTCACTGTGACAGCAAAATTTTCAACGTACTAACATCTCTCATTCATTTAAAAAACATTCTAGAAGCTTTCAAGGCAGCTGGTCAAACTCATACTTTTTAATTCCCAGGACATCACAGACACATTGCAAAAGTATAACTTGCTTCTTGTGAGACAGAACACAAGTGACCCCTGTCCTCTCTCAAGTTTCCAGCAACATACCCAACAAATCCTAACTCTGAAAGCTTGTGCTCAAACTCTTGCGTAATTGGTTTCACTTTTTCACTTTTTTCCTAATTAGATTTTGTTATGGAAGAGGACAAGAAAAAAATCCCAAACAACAGTCCAAACTTTTTGTTCAGGAAATTATGAAATAGGGTCTCCCAAGTGGGGTAAATTGCTACACGAGAGTACCAAACACAGAACTGAAAGAACAAAGATCATTATTTATGTCAGTAAGAAGAAAAAGGGAGACTCTTGATTCAAGACCAGCACATCATTTCACGTGGCAGCAGAATGCCTGGAATATTAACAAACGTTCCTGAAAGGCTTAGCAGTTTATGAATGTCTTTTTAGCTCAGCTGCATTTACCATTTCTGAATACAATAGTATTTACTAGCATTCTTTTTAGTAAAAATAAATGTGCAATCATAATCCATTTTAATTTTTTTTTTGTTCCAGCTTAAGACATATGATATTCTGGGGATTTAACAAAAAAAAATTTTTTTTTAATAAATTTCTCTTCACATTTTTTACTTGGCATTTTCATATCCAAGTTAAATATTAGTTATGTTAGCAAAACACTAGGCTAGAATTCTGTTGACAGGCATTATGTTTTTGTTAAATATCTTGTTTCTCTATCCTAATTTGCATAATACTCATGAAGCTTATTGGGGGGGTGGAGTGGGAGGACTAGGTCATTAAAAGTGTTCACCTGTCACCCACTGAACATACAGAGCAAAAGCTGAACCTATGGAATAGAATCCTTGAATGAGAGTGGAACAATGCTTAAAGGAGAACATGCACCCTCGAAGTTTATGGTGAACCCTGAGGAGGGGAGGGATAAGCAATTTTTCTTGCTCTAGCCCGAAAATCTCTGTAAATTTACATTAATACGACGAGTGCAACTTTGAGATCTCAAATAGTATGACCATGTCCATTGATAATAAGCAGGAATTTGAGCCCAGGGACCTGATCCTAGCTGCTGACTTAGAATTAGACTAGATAGGGTACTGCTCCCCTCAACTCTAAATTGCTTGTTTTGAATCTGATATTCCTAAGACTGTGGCTAATCAAAGGAATTTGGGACTATGTTTTTGGTAGGAGAAGTTTTTCCAATAGCTGACAGGACTTAAGTTTTTCTTAATGATATTATCCTCTGGATTTTAGAATTCCACTGAGAAGTAATCCCATGAGGGGAATCTTTTCTGTAGTATGGCTAGAACACTTCCTCAGTGGCAATTCTCCAACTGCATGATGCAATTTTTGTTAATTCTACTGATGGTCCATTCTAAGCCAGAGAGGTAATAGAGTAAAACTGAATGGCTCATATGCATTTCATTCTGCAATAAAAGCCTAGTCTTGAGGTTAAAGGAAGCAATTAAACAGGGAACAGACATACAAAAACTCATTCTAATCACCAGACACCTTCACATCCAGAGCAGGTCTAACTAGGTACCTATCTGAACTGTCCCAAACCATGAGCTTTGTGGGGGTCAGTAAAGGTCTGGGAGAATTAGTGGAGCAGAAAGGACAACGCATCTCTGTGCTCCCCTTTTACTCCAGGGCCATTGCAGGTCTTTATGGTACACACTACCCCAAAGCATGCGTCTTCCTTCATTCAGGGATGCCATGCCACAGGCTCCATTTGAACTGGATGACAAACGAGCATTTAAAATCAGTTATTTTCACCACTCAAAGTGATATGCAAAATAGGGCGGGGGGGTGTCGGGAGGAAGTATCTATCTAAACTGTAACTTCTACAACAGAATTCCGCCCGTGTTTTATTGATATGATTAACATTTAACTTGGGTGTGAAAATGCCAGCATTTTAAAGTACACACTGTGATTTAATTTTCACGATTTTCTCCTCACATTTGCTAAATCCCCAGCATATCATATCTAATTAAAAGCTGGAGAAATGATTACAAACAATTCTGATTCCACACATTTATTTTTTAAAAATGAAAATACTTATCAATTCCACTGTTTAGAAATAGTAAGGCCAGCTAGACTACTATGACATTCATAGATGGTTCAGCCTTTCAGGAGCCTTTGTTAACACCCCAGACATTCTGCTGCCACGTGAAATGATGTGCTAGTCTTGAATCAAGAATCTCCCTTTTTCTTCGGGATGACATATATAATGAACTGAGGCTGACATAAATAATGATCTTTGTTCTTTCAGCTTCATTCTTGGTGTTTGGTACTCTTATGCACCATTTACTCTCATTGGGAGAACCCGTTCTATATAACACATGGAGAAAAATAGGATCAAATCTTGCAGGAGATCTTCAAACCACAGCGAAGAACACATTTTTTTTATTCCTGTTTTCTTTCTTTCTTTGTAAATAACTTTTGTCAATACTGGACTGAGACATAGGAATTATTGAAAAGCAATCTTAAAAAAACATTCTGTTTGCCAAAAGCATATTTACCAAACTGTCACATTTAAGGGAAAACTTGACTGCACTTCCCACCTTCGTTTTAGGGAAATCAACAGAATATTTTAGGATATTATTTTGCTCCTTTTGGCATTCCCTCTGTTTAGAATTACCTCTACCTCTTCCCCATCCCCTCATTTCCTACCTATTCTTCAAGGTGTGACTCAAATTCTACTCTCAGTGAAATTCCTCTAAATCAGTGGTTTTTGGCCAAGGGAGATTTTTGCACACACCCCCCACACACACACCTGGCAATGTCTGGAGATATTCCTGCTTGTCACAACCTGAGGGTGGGGAGAATGCTAATGACATCTAGTATAGGGTTGCTGCTAACTATCCTACACCTCCCCCCCAACAAAGAGCCAGAATATTGAGAAAACTGCTGTAACTGAAGGTGGTCTCTCCTTTCCTTGAACCCCCACAGCACTGTGATTTACTTCTTTTATAGTATTGTGAGATTAACAAAACACCCATCATTCTCAACAACAGTGTACCAAAGCAGCCAACTGTCAATTATTCACACCAATACAGTGGAGCTACGATGTAGTTAATAAAAGCAAAATAGGGCTGCAACAGTGACCTGGGTTTCTATTACACTGCTGCTACGCAGTAAAAGAAGTCCTTCACAGCAGTTGACGGTTGGTATATGAGGCTCCTCAGGTCAGTAGGAAAACTAGCCACGAAAGCAGCACATAAAGAATCTGGCCCTGAATCCAAACTCACACTAAGATTACTGCCAGTGGGAGGGTGAAAGGTGAGGAAACAATCCTGGGAGACATGCAGATAAACAGGTGTTGGACAAGAGACTGGTGACCCAAATTGAAGGGTGGTAAGAAACAAATGTGAGGAATTATCAGAAGCAATTCTTAGAGCATTAAAAAAATTTCCCTTTCAATTAAAAGCAACCAATTTACAACAATCACAGTCTTTCTGACTTACTCTAGTCTTATTTCTAACTCAGACAAGATACTCTTCTAAATTTTAAAGACAAGCATTTCTACTTTACTTGTCAAAGCATCACCTTTACTTGTCAAAGTTTGATCTTCAGTCTAGATCTGGGACTGAAAAAATTCAGAGTTCCATGACTCAAGCTACAGGATTCAGAATCCATCACCTATTTTTTAAAATAAATAGTGAACAGGCACAACCACAAATATTATGGACCTCAGTTACAGATTTCCATACACATCAGTTCAATCTTATTTGATGTCAGAAAACTAAAAAAACTGCATATAATGTGCTTTGTTCTAAAGGACCTCGGTCAGGAAATTCGCTTTAATATTTCAGAAATTCAGCTGATTAGGTTATTTTATTTCAAGGCTTGCACTTTCAATAGTGTATTCTGCTTACAAAAATGAAAACCAAACAAAAAACTATATTATAAAAAATTAGCAATTATTGGTGTTAATATTTTCTGGTTTTTAGTACGTTAGTTAACAAAAAATGTGAACAGAGTTGACTTGAGATATATATATAAAAAAATGAATCATTGCTCTAGGTAACCAAATGGATTAAAAGTAATTTAGATCACAAAAGTTGCAAAATAAAGTCAGAAATAAACCAGAATAAGAAAGATTTTAAAATAGCTTTAGAAATTATGCGTTTGCCAATTTGACTGAGACAGTTGGCCCTCTACATGTATGAGACCAATTTGATTCAGTTTACTTTCTGTAGCTGTCTACAATGATAGGAAATTGGGGACAGACTTCAGAGTTCCATGACAAGCTAAAGCATTTTTTTAGATAAATAGTGAACAAAGCACAACCACAAATGTTACAGACCTCAGATTACAGATTTCCATACATCTCAGTTCCATCTAATTTGATGTCAGAAAAAAAACTGTATATAATGTGCTTTGTTCTAAAAGACCTCAGTCAGGAAATTCCCTTTAATATTTTCAGAAATTCAGCTGGTTAATTTTTTATAAAGATAAAAAACTAAAACATATACATTTCTGTCATTTGCCCAGTTAAATGTGTCAGAGAAATAGAGCATAATGGTGAAAATGCAATCGCTACACAGAACTTGTTCCAACTTGAAGATGGCTTGCAGTTTGAGAGATTATGGAAACAAGAACATGGGACTCAATTACCTATGTACGCCTGTTCCTGCCTCAAAAGGCTACTGTAAGTGCAACACTATTGACAAAACATATGCTGGACTGCAGTCTGAACAGTGACTTCATAAAGGAAGAGATGTAGCTAGGTATAAGAAAATACGTGCGTTTGCATCATATTCTGGTATGCAGTAAAGCTGATGAGTGAAAGCATTTTGAATAAAGCACTGTTGTTATACTTCATTTTCAAAGATGACACTACCTGACAGGAAAGCTTGTCTGAAGAGATAAACAAGGGACCGTTAGTCTTTTCTTCAGGGGCACACATGAAGCCTGACCTTTGATTAGAAATCATCACTGTGATCTGAAATGCCTGTTGCCATTTCCAACACTGCCACCTGGACTTGAGGTCAGTCTTGGCTCAAAACAATCAATTCCATTCCTGATACTGTCAGGCTACTCTGGCATTTGCTGTGGTTTCTCAGTCATCCCGGCTATTGGTTGGTTTATCTCATTATCTAGGTGTTACTGTCTAAGTGAGTCTATCTGCCCAATTACAATCTAGATTTTCAAATCATGATATGGATAAAATCATCTAATTTTTAATGCTCAGCAAGTCTTATATAACTCTTTCAAAAACTCATTCATTTAAAAAACTTTTATTAAGTTACCATTTAACTGAATGAAAAGTTTGAAAGTTTTATAATTGTTTATTAATAATGATTTATTAAATAGAAATGTTTCCTGGCCGTGGGACTGTCCCTTCTAACACACCACAGAAGATTTTGCCAGATTCTCATTTGGACCATATATTTATAATGAAGTCAAGGTACATTGTGGCACTATAATTTGCTATTATCAGAGGTCACTTAAGTCCCTTAAGTACAAGGTACAGATGAAATTGATTAAATAATCATCTTTTTCATCAAGCATTTGCATGATTAGTAAACTGATGATTTCAATTATAGCAGTTCTCTAGCCCGGGACAGAAAAGTGTAGAAAACATAAAGCTAATCATCTTCTGAAATTATTACTGGATGCTCTCCTGTGCATTCTGGAAGATAAATCACCAAAACAGTGAAAAGGTGTATTATCCTTTAACTCACCCCAAAACAAAGGAATGTTATCAATGAAGCGGAGAGAAAACAGTAACGCACTTTAAAAAATAAATCTTGGTGAAGGGAACACAGGCAATTTCTTACCTTTGTTTCAATTATCTGTATTTTTTAGATTTTCTGCATTGAATAAGGGAAATGCTATTTTAAAAATAAATTTAAAGTAGCACAATGTATATTAATATCAACCAGCTTTTTGTTACACTTGATCAAAAACAAAACACTTTCTGCTCATATGATTCCATCAATGACTAACCTGCTCGGTATGGCCATGATTGAGGTTATCTTTTTTTACTGGACAACACAAGTTGTACAACACTGATCTTGCTTCTCGGGCAGGGATGAATAGTTCATTTGCCTGACGATCTCAGCAAAAAGTTCATCCACCATTGATTTACTTTTTGCCGATGTCTCCATGAAAGGACAGCCCCATTCTTGAGCCAGAGCTCTGCCTTCTGAAGACATAACCTCTCTTTCTGGTTCCAGATCCACTTTATTTCCTACTAGGATTAGTGGGACTTTTTCATATCTCTTCACTCTGACAATCTGATCTCTCATTGGCTTGATATCCTATTCAAACAATCACAAAGAGAAAGAAAAAAAATTATGCTGTTTGCATAAGCATGACAGAAGTATTACAATCTCATAAGAAGTCATCCCTCAATTGAGTAGAGAGCTAAACCCAAAACAAAACCACACATTCAAACAGAGAAAATATCATTTTCTCCATTGAAGTGGGAACTAGATTATTTCCACAGGCCCTACTTGCTGGGTTTCTGTCATGAATATAAAATGTGGTTTGCACACTAACCTTAGAATTCATTTAATCATTTCTTTCCCACGGTCTATACTAATTTAAAAAAGCAAGATCCCAAATATGATGAATCCATTCATACATAAGAGTGTTTGGCCATCTCCTTAAGCCTGCCGGCGGCTTGTCATCACTCGTCATAACACCTGTTATCCTAGCAGAGGATTTTAGCATCTATGCATTCCTAGCCATTCAGCAAGAGTGCTTGAGAGTAAGTGTTTAAGGCTGGAACAAAAACACTGTGTCATACCTAGAAGACCAAAGTTAAAAACAGATTCATACACTTATTCATTTTAAATTTAACGGTATGCTATTATCTCAGTAAAATTAAATACCTTAAAACACACTTGAAACTATTGTAATAGTGAGCAGCTCCTGGAAGGAACAAGCAGGTGGGAGTCTGGGTGGGAAGAAGTCCTACTTTTCTCTGCCTACATTCTGGTTTACAACTTGAATTTTCTCCCAAGTGTATTACTTTTTCTAAGTAATTACAATGAATTACAAAAGATGAGAGCTTTAGCAGTTCTCTAGCAGCATCAACTTTGGGGGAAGGAGTATTAATGAAAGACAAGACAATATTACTGACTGTATTCTAACCTTACAATTTTTTTGATTTTTCATAACTTAAAAGGCTTAACTTGAATATAAACATGTGTTTAAATTGAATAATTACAGTAAACAGAATATTCACATGCAGGATGAAAGAAAATGAGGGGACTGTGAAAATTTACAAAAACGTAACAATTATTTGATATTTGCAAAAATTTTGTTTGATCATGTATCAGTTCAGTCTTCTAGGTTATCTTTTTTCCCCAGTGTCTTTATGGGAACCCAAGTTCACCTTAGAAACCGAATTTCTGGCATTTGGGTTTAAAAGCGTTTGAGTCTCTGTTAAAATAATGGCAGTTTTTTTTCATTCCCCATTTATGTCTATGACAGTAGATATGGAGATCTTATGAAACACCCTTCAAAAGACTTCCAGCCTCAAGAGAGTCAGCTAATAGAATGAATATCAAATCTCCCAGGGATGCTTCAGAAATAAAATGCCTGTCAAGTAGCACCTTTAGTACTTTGGTCCTTTTTGGGGAACAATGCTTGTATGATACTATTGCTTTGGAATTTAAGCCTACATAAAATGAACTTGAGTTTGGTCACTATAACTTTGATTCATTTACCCAGAACTTATTATGTTTAAAAGAAAAAAATATCCTGAAGTGCTATATCTGGTAACTGAAAAAGTTCACTATAGTACTTTAATTTAAAATACTAAGAAAAGTGGAATTAGCACATTGGCTTGACTAAAGCACTTAATGTCTCTTAGGTAAACATTAAGTGCACACTTTTAAATGCAGAAAAATATCCATTTCCTAAATCAATGGAAGTCAATATAATGGGTCAATATGAGGTTATTTCCAAGGAATAAATAGCAACATTTATTGCATCTCTTAAAATAATGTTAATCCTTCAGTCTGTCTCCCAATGAAGGTCAGGACAGATTTTCCGAGGAAACTGGACCATCTCCAGTTTGGCCATTCAGCCAGGGTTAGAAATCTGCACTTGTTCAATGTTCCCAGATCCGTGTATTTTCTAAAGTAAGTGTTTTCAGAAACAATTTGGATAACTGCAGAAAAGGAGAGTCATTCTTCATTTTTGTTGGTTATTAATTCCAGGTACTAGTCTTTTCAATTAGTAACTTTTCCTTCACATGCCCCAAGTAAGTAAAATACCTAGAAGGCAGGTCTTGAATTCCTCAACTTGTAGCACCAAGATTCTCGTTGAGAAACTTGGGTGAGAACAGAGAGGGAGTGGGTGGTGGGAAAAGCAGACACAGAGATAGGAAAAGTTGCACAGATGTGGGCTCCAAATAATTTTCCTCTCAAAGTGCTCTATTTAACCGAGTTTATCTATTAATGTTGTTTGGTTGAGTACCTTCATCAATACTTGTTGAACTGCACAAGCAACTTCAGAAGGTTATATTCCAAGCTAAATATACACAAACTGAACTACTTCTTTTTTTCGGACCCTCTTCACTTTTCTTTGACTTAAGAATAACTTGAAAATGTTTGTTGACAGTTGTTACGTTAGTATTCTCTGTAGAAACAACCCAATACTTTTCCGTGCCAGGAGTAACCTCAAAAATGCGCCATGTGTAACTTTCACATAGTCATTAACGCACGGTTCAAGCAAACCAAAAGTAAAGTAGGATTACCACACCCCCTTCTTACAAATTACAAGACTTGGTTTGGTTACCTGAAAAGACTGTTGATTAACCAGACTATAAACCAGGATGAAACCTTGGCCGTTTTTGATGTAGAGATCTCTCATGGAGGCAAACTGCTCAGTTCCTGCGGTGTCCAGAATTTCCAGCACCGACGGGGAAGAGTCCACTTCGATCTCTTTGCGGTAGAAATCTTCAATGGTGGGGTCATATTTCTCAATGAAAGTCCCAGTGACAAACTGCACAGTCAGGGCAGATTTGCCAACCCCTCCGCTCCCTAACACCACTACCTTGTATTCCCTCATGAGTCTCACCTTCACCAACTCCTACCCGAGGGAGGGAAAATAACGCCCCGCTAGCAGCGGCGCGCTCGGGGAGGCGGAAGGTGGGCGGAAATCTGCGAGCTTCGGGGAGGAGAGTGCAGAGAAGCAGAGGGCCCAACGCGGGAAGAAGAGGAAGTTAAAGGCGGGGGAGGGGAGAGAACGAAGTGTCGGGGGTGGGTGGGGATGGGATGGTAATGCCCTTCCTATAGGAACTGAAGCCCAAGTAGGGGGTGTGGGGAGGAGGGCGCCCCTGGAGAAGCCCAACGAGGGTGGGGAGATGAAATGCGCCCCTCGGAGGCCAGGACTGGAGGCTGCTTATCGTGGGGCCCCCGCAGGGAGGCGGGCGTCCGAGGAGCCCACAGCTAGGGGCTGCCCGCACCCCTCCCCCGCCCTGCACACAAAGGGGCCCAGGGACCCCGCTTCCTGGTAGCGCCGCTGAGCCGGCCCAGGCCTTTGGGCTCCGCTCCCGTCACTGCTGCCGGGCGGGTCTCTGGGCCGCGGCTCCCACGGGCGTCGTCCGGCCTGTTATGGGGGAAAGGGGTGCACGTTACCCACCTGACCCCCACCCGCCCCAAACCAGCATCCCCTGCTGACGCCTCCCCCAGCTCCAGTCCCCTACCCCCACCCGGCTGCCTCCACCAACGCCGAAGCCACCCGCTTACCCTGCGGTCTGCACCCGCCCGGCCGCCCGGGAGGCTCTGTCACGCCAAGGCCATGGCCACGGGCCGGCTCCTGTCTCACCGCCGCCCCAGCGCCGCTGTTCGCAGAGGGGAGAGGGGCGGGGGCCGTCCAGCGGCTGCGGCGGCGGCCGCAGGGACTCCAGGCGAACCCACCTCTTTTTTTTTCTCATCCACCCCCCCACCCCCAGTACACACCCGGAAGGGTTTCCCTGACACACTGGCTGAGGTGTCCCGGTTCCCCGAGACTGGACTGGATCACTTCCGGTGGGGAAAGTCCCACCTCTTCAGAGCAAGCAGGGTGGCGCTGGGGCCGCGCCCTGCTGGGCGAGACGGCTGGGGACAGTTTTTGGTCGGGGCTAGGGCCTTGGAAAAAGGCCTCTCTGAGAACCTTCAGCGTCCTTCCTTTCCCCGCCTGCAGCTGCTGCTGCTTCTGCCGACAGTCCCACCCCCAAACTATCGAAGCCCCTCAGGGTCTCAAGCCGCCCCCAGCCCAGAGGACTTGATCCGCTGGTTGGCCTGTGCAGGAGAGCCAGTAATGATCTAAAAACCGGGAGAACGCCAAACATCCCTGGACTAGAAGTGGCAGGGGAAATAAAACAGCCAAGAAAGTTTATTCTCTTTGCTGGTATTTCTTCTACTTGATCTTTTTCTTAGAAACGGCGTGCAAACTACCTTTAGACTTCACTATTGCTCTGATTTCGTATGTGGTGGTGTGTTTCACTTGGCCGTGCCTGACATAATTAAACACGGTGCTTTTATCATCTGGCAAAGCTGCCTTGATTCCATTAGCAAATGCCAAAGTCACTCCTTTTCTTTCTTGTCACCAGGCTTGGAAAACAAAAGGATTGCAAATAGACTTTTCCAGGTACTCCAACTCAGCTTTGCCTCTGATCCCAACCGCTACACAGCAGGAAAGGTAACCAATATCTGGGGAAGAGTTGATTGTAAATTGTTCAGGCTTGCAGACTAACTTAATCTTTTCATCATCTGCATGCACAGCTATTTGTATGGATAGCTCTTCCATGTTAAAGTTTGTTTTAACAGCCATCCTCCATAGTCATTGAAATTCAAAAGCACAGGACTCTAACTTTTAAATATTGACTTTCTATTTTTAGATAAAACTGTTACTTCTTACATCTCTTTCCCTCTGCCAACTTTCTATTTGTAAACTTTGTGTCAGGTCCACAGGCCCAAAAAGCTAGGTTATTTTTTGGACATGTTACTCCCTTTTTGATTTAAGCATGCACCCAGAAACCTGAGAGATTCGATGGCCAGTCAAGTTAAACTGACTCCAAATTTCCTTACCCGCAAGTCCTAGTGGCCAGACTGTATTAAAAGAGATTACCAAGCCCAAATGGTTAGATATTAGAAAACATGTAATTCACAATACTGTGAAGTCCCACTGTGTCTCTCCCTGAGTAGTCCCCAATGTCACTTACAGTATCCAAAGGACAGTTTAGTTCAATTTCTCTTCGGCTTAGGGCTGGTGCAATCTGTTCAGAGAAGTCCCCAGCTCTGGCTTCAGCTGGCTGGAGTCCCGCCTGATATCTGAGGCACTGCCCTCTGCTGGAAGAGGTTTGGTCTATGAGTTATGAGCCTCCCCATAGGTCATTGCTCCTTCCACACGTGCTGTTGCCTGATTTGGAGCTCTGCTGCCCATCTCCCTGTCTAGCTGTCTCCAGACTGTCTGGTGGAATCCACAGCCCTGCACCATCCCTACATGTAACTGAGTCTGGAAATTCCTCTTCTGACCCAGCAATCAGTGTTGAACAGTAGTAGCAAGTCTCTGCTCCGTTACTAAACTGTCAAAACAGGGAGCTCTTCTTTTTGAGGTCGTCCCACCTGTTGGCAACTCTAATAGTCCTGAATATGTTGGCCAAAGTGTTTGGAAGAGAGTTCTTTGTCTCGGCACACAGTGAAACATACTCCTCCCCTCAGTACAGAGTTCTGTTGGGTCACTCTCAGCAGCTACAGCATTGATAAATGTCACACTCGGTCTGAAGCTCCTTCTAAACTTTCTTGGGAAGGGGATTCATTACAGCAGCATTTAGGAAAGCAAACAATCAGAAGTAATTTAAATGTTCTTTAATAGGTGATTAAAAAATTGTGTGTGTGTGTGTGTGTGTGTGTACATTCACAAAATGGGATACTCTGCAGCTATTAAAAAGAGAAAAGTAGATTCAGAAGTGCTGATATGAAAAGACAGCCACGATATATTGTAAGGCTGAAAAAAAAGCAAGATACTGAACAAATACATAGTTGCTCTCATTTATGTGATGTGTGTGCAATACATATTATATAGCCATTAAAATCTGAATCAGTCATTAATTATCAGTGAGGGGTATTATGAAAGGACTTTTATTTCTTCATATCATTTACATTTTTAAACAATCAGTAATTATTGGGGAAAGGGAATAAATATAATTTTATAATATTTTTAAAGGAGAAACAAAAGGAAGTGGTTGATCACTTCCTCAAAAAAACTTCCTCAATATCTGACTGTCTAGGGGTCAGTGCACAGGTTTGCCCAATTTAAACAAACTCCCGCCTCCTCCTCTACTGTCCTCCCCGAATATATCTATACTTAGAAACGTGTTTTCACATACATTATCTTATTAGATTCCAGTTGTTCACCAGTTTACTTCATTAGGCAACGAGAGCATAAAGACCAATTAGAAGAGCACTGCTTGGCAGTTGAAAGCCAAAGGCTCTGAACGCAGGCAGACAGGCATTTAAATGGCAGCTCCTCCACCTCCTAGCTGTTCCTAGCTGTGGAACTTCAAGCAAGTGTTTTCACCAGTCTGAGCCTCTAACTCAGTGGTTCTCAACCTGTGGGTCACGCGACCCCTTTGGGGGTTGAATGACCCTTTCATAGGGGTCGCCTAAGACCATCTGAAAACAAAAAACTATTTACATTACGATTCATAACAGTAGCAAAATTACAGTTATAGAGTAGCACTGAAAATAATTTTATGGTTGGGAGTCACCACAACATGAGGAACTGTATTAAGGGGTCGCGGCATTAGGAAGGTTGAGAACCGCTGCTCTACCTCCTCACCTGTAAAATAGAGCTAATCATTTAATGTGAGAATATAATGAAGTTTTATATGTAAAATATATAAGCACAGTCCCTTGCTCTTTCTGAACCTTTAATAAAGGCTAGCTATTTGATTTTTATATAAAAGAGTTAATAAGGTGTTATTTTAAAAAAATCAGCAGACATAGAGAGAAAAACAAAATGTGAAAAGCCCAAATATCTCCAAATGGCACAAAAATAATAGCACAACTACTCTTTCTAAAGGTATTTATTGTTAAAATTTCTTGTACTTCCTTTCAGAGAAAAAAAAATCTTATTTATATGCTAGTATATCTATCAATCTGTCTTCTATATGTATTTTTTAAAATTACTTTAAAAGTAATCTGACAATACACACCATTCTGCACGTTGCTCTTTTCACTTACTATATCTTGGTGATTTTTCCAGTTGAGAACATATAGATCTATTTCATGTTTTTTTTAACAGCAGAACCATGATTTAGTTAACCAGTTCCCTACTGAAGGACACTGGTTGCTTCTAGTTCCTTACATTGAACATCTTCCACATACATACAGAGGGTGCCAAAAAAATGTATACATATTTTAGGAAAGGAAAAAACTGTATTAAAATTGTAATACAATGAATGACACTAGCATTCATTTGATGAACTCCATCTTTTGAGCGAACGTCATACTACACATTGCTACCGTAATTCAAATTCGAAAAGTAATACATAGATAACATCTCTTAAAACGTGTACATTTTTTTGCACCCCCAGTGTATCTTTGCTAGTTAATTTTTGGGTGAATTTCCAGTAGCTCAATAATCAAACAACTGTTACTTGCATTTAAAATTCTTCTGGTAAATATTGCCAGATTATCCTTCAGAAAGATCACCAATTCACATTCCTACCAACACAGTATGACGGTAACTGTTTCTTTAGAATCTCACCCTGGTATTACTAATTTTAGTATTTTACAGCTATTGTTACTCACTTTAGGGTTATTTTCAGGACTAACAAATGCAGGGTAGTGTTATAAAAGGAATTTGGGCTTCAGAGCCAGATAGGGCTAACATTGCCTTTTGCCAGCTAGCTCTCCATTCCCTCATTTGTAAAGTTGGGCATAATAGTGCATCTAGCTCATAGGACTCCTTTGAAGACTAAAAGAGACACTTTATTCAAAGCACTTAGGCACCCAAACAGTAACTGCTTAATAAATGTAAACTGCTCAAGTAATAACTTTCCACTCCCAAGGCTCAAAGATGAGGGGAGGGTAACTTCTCTAGCGAGTATGACCTTGAGATTCAGAACTTTTGCTTTAATTCTGTATCAACTTCCACTTCACAGTAATTATTATTCAAGCAATCATTCTCAAGAACAGCCGATTTTACCCTAGTGTGAAGAAATCTGAGGGTATAAACTATATGCAAAATACGGAAGTTACAGGTGCATAGTCTTGTTTTATGCAATTAGCTTGGCACAAGTTTAAATTGCTAAACAGTTTGCTTCAGGCATCAGTTGTTCACTTCTCTTATCCCTCCCTTCCAGTTCATGTGTCCTTCAGTTTCGAGCCCTGGAGCCATGAACTGTTCTGCATAACTTTCCCTCACTTCCACCCTCCAAGTGAGCTCTCTCACCTTCCAGGTCCTGGGGGAAAAAACCAAGCCCTGTTCCTCCATGCCCAGTCCTTTCCTTCTCTTTTGCTTGAAGTTGCCTTTGAGTTAGCAGACAGCTGAGTCAGTAGTGTCCTCGGTCTTTGCCTACAGAAATCTTCAGCAGGGCATCTTCTTGTCTTATTTCAGCCCTTTGGGAGGCCCCTTGGTAGCAGATTGTTCTTTCCAGTTCCTTCCAGCCTCCAAATCCTGCCTCAAGCTACCCCAGTTGTTGGCTCTGCCTGTCAGCCTCCCCAGGTACACAGAACCAATGTTACACCTTTATTATCTTTATCTCATTCTAAAAAAAATTGTCCCTTGCCAAAAAAATTTTTTAAAGGTTTAATCCCACTACACAAAGGAGGTCACTATTATATTTTAGTGCCTTTTACAAATTTTGTTCTCTGAAGGTGAAAAAAATATTTTTTAAACTAAAGATGGGGTCCTATACTTTTGCAAGCTACTGCTTTTACTGACTGAAACTTCATGCCTGCATAAAGTATTAAAAATAGTCATGTACCCCTCATAGCCTGAGTACTCCTTCCCTATACCTTTAGCTTTCCTACAAGCCCAATTAGCATTTAAGCACATTCAACCTTGCCCACCTGGAATCTTCGTCCAACCAGTGGAATTTCATGGCAAGGTCTGCTTACCACAAAAGCCACTAACCCAAGCCTGGCCAGGCAAACATTCCTATAGAGACACAAAACTCTTATTTTCCAGATGTGACAGCTGGAAAAGTTAGTTCCTCGGAACTCAGTGGGCTATTAAATAGAGTGTACCTAAAACAGATCTGAACTCCTTAATAGTTTTCCCTCTCCATTTCATCTTTAATTTCAAAGATAGGAAAGCTTTCTGTAATCTATTAAGTACCAAATAAATGTAAGGACTTAGTATTAATACTAACAATAATAATTTTTGTTGTTCATTTTTGCATGTTTATTGGCAATTTTAATCTGTTGTATAACCGTGCTCTTAATTTACATGCTTTTGAATTGCCTGGAGGTGTGAAAATACTGATGGCCAGGCCCTGTCCCCAAAGTTCCCGATTCTGGGGCAGGGCAGATAATTTACATTTCTAAGTTCCCAGATAACACTGCTGCTGCTGCTGGTTTAGGCACCACCTTTTAAGCACCACTGTTATAAGAAGTGGTAGGACTTTATATTTGGTTCTTTCTTGATCAATATTCATTAATTTATGAACTCATTAATTCATTTAACACACATTGATTTAATTTCTACTCTAGGCCAAGCACTTTGCTAGATAGTGGGACTGGACAGATGGATAAGACATAGTGCCTGAAGGAGTTCATGGCCTTTTGAAGAACTCAGACAATTAAATCGATATTTACATTACAGTGTGGAAGTGCCATGATAAAGGTCTGGCCAGCGTTCTCTTGGAGACTCAGGAAGGGCATTTGAGAAAGTTCTTTGGAGGAGATGATTGGGCAATAGGCGAAGAGATGAGAAGGGTTAGTAGGGGCTAGAGCTAGATAAGGAAAAGCCTTGGGTAGTAAGCTGACACACTTGACCTTTCCCCTGAAGGCGGTAGAAAGTCATGGAAGGTGGTTTTACAAAGGTTGGGCAGTACTGCACTGAGCAAAAGTAGGGGATTCGGCATCCAAGCCCAGGTTCAAATATTGGCTGTGTTGCCTATACACGTATGACCTGGGGCAAGTTACTTAACTTTCTCTGAGCCTCCCTTTCTTCATGTGTAAAGGGGGAAATAATATCTAACTTATTTAGGTGTTATGAAGATTAAGTAAGACCAAGTACCTTTCATTTTATATCCCACATATGAGGGATAAAAAACTGAAAGCAACAAAAGAACAAGACAAACAAACCAAGAAGCAAAAACTCAGATACAGACAACAGTTTAGTGGTTACCACAGGGTAAGGGAGGAGGTGGGGGGTGCTAGAAGACAGTAAAGGGGATCAAATACATGGTGATGGAAGGAGAACTGACTCTGGGTGGTGAACACAATGCAATATATAGATGATGTATGATAAAAACGTACACTTGAGGGGCCGGCCGGGTGGCGCAGTTGGTTAAGAGTGCGAGCTCTGAGCATCAGGGTCGCCGGTTCAATTCCCACATAGGCCAGTGAACTGCACCTGAGCTGATTTGCCACTGAGCTGCCAACAGGTGGCCGGATGGCTCAGCTGGTGAGAGCACCTGCTCTTAACAAGGTTTCCAGTTCAACTCTCGCATGGGATGGTGGACTACGCACCCCACCACGCACCCCCTGCAACTACGGTAGTTTGAAAGTGGCGACTGGACTTAGAGCTGAGCTTGCGCCCTCCACAACTCAGATTGAAGGACAACAACTTGACTTGGAGCTGATGGGTCCTGGAAAAACACTATGTTCCCCTTCCCCAATTCCCCAACACTGTTCCCTTCTCCAATTCCCCAATAAAATCTTAAAACAAACAAACAAACAAAAAACGTACACTTGAAACCTATGTAATTTTACTAACTAATAACACCCCAATAAATTTCATAAATAATAAAAAAAGATAAACTACCTAAATGCCTAGCATATGGTAGGTGTTTAACATATGGTGATTATGATCAAGTTTGAACTTTAGATAGTTCGAGACATGGAAGAAATGCTTCTCATATTATTTCAGATTGAAACTATCAGGCTAGTTCAAATACCAAGGCCATATTTGATGTGATGGCAGGTTACAGACTATATGGCAGGCATTGTGCAAAGGGATTTACACTCATCATTTCATTGTATTCTTGCAGAAACCTTAAGAGTTAGTGCTATTATTGTTATTTTCAATTCTACAATGATGAGATTAAAACTCAGAGAAGTTAAGAAACTTGTACAAAGTTGTACAGCCTGTCACTGGCAGAGTTTGAATTCAAACTTAGGTCAGTCTGGACCCAAAGCCTAGATTATATTAACAACCTTGTTTCACAGCAAAGAGTTCTGTTTCTTTGGAGTATAGAACAGTGAATGGGTGGCGAGACAGTGTTAAATAATTTGGGCTTTATTCTCCTGTTTCTATAACCTTGAGCAAGGCTGCTTGTTCCTACTGATTTCATATTCCTCGGAGAACATGCCTCCATGATCCACCAGGAGCCATTGACCAGGAGCCTTTGACCTTGGGTCTTTGGTACGTGTTGCTGATGCTGAGGGTGTCACAATTACCTTCCAAAATGCCCTGGAGCGTTTACAACAAGGAACCTCCTTTTCTTGCTACTAGAACCATATTCAATTCCATGGGAGGAGGTAGGGAGTAAGCTTAATTATTTTTAATACTCTTTTACAAATAGCAGTTATTGTTTATTGGGCACTGGCTATGTGTTGGGAATTCTGTGGAACATGTCAGTCCTCACAGCATCCGTAGCAAGTACTACTGTCATCAACCCTAGTTTAGAGATGAGAAAACAGACTCAGTGAGGTTAAGTAACTTACCTAAGATCATGCAGCTAGCAGAGACAGATTCAAGCAGAGAACCAATACATTCATTTTTTACAAACCTTACATTTTTAATTTTTTGCTTTTCCTCTGTAGCTATAACAGTCCCAAACACAAATGTAATACTCATGAATGCTTCTACTGCCTGTGTGATTCAGTTACCACACAATAGTTCAAACCCTGTTTTTAATGGTATGATGGAAATAATGCCCTTCAAAATTATTACATACCATAAGAAGTCATTCTTTGGCTATTATCAAAAAAACAAGAAATAACTGTTAGTGAGGATGCAGAGAAAAAGGAATCCTCGTTCACTGTTGGAGGGAATGTAAATTGGCACAGCCAATATGGAAAACAGTATGGAGGTTTCTCAAGAAATTAAAAATAAAAACTACCATCTGATACAGGAATCCCACTTCTGGGTATATATATCCAAAGGAAATGAGAAATGAAATCACTATCTTGAAGAGATATTTGCACTCATACCTTCATTGCAGCATTATTCACAATAACCAAGACATGGAAACAACCTAAGTGTCGATAGATGAGTGGATAAAGAATATATATATATATATATATATATATATATATATATATATATATATATATATATATATATATGGTATAGGGTTGTCAGAAAAGTCATGATGCATGTTTATAACAGATGGCACTAGTTCATTTTTGGAAGTACTAGAGTCATTCGCATCTATGTTATTGCTCTGTCATTTGACAGATGACAGTTCTAGCTTCATTCTAAAAAAGTTGAGCGATTTGGTTGAGTTTTGGAGATTTTACAACAAGTTGAAGATGGAAGACCAAACTGTGCATTTTTGCCATACTTTACTGTTTTACTTCCATAAAGGGAAGAATGCACGCCAAACTTATGAAAAGTTGCCTAAAGTTTACGGTGACAATGCCCTGCAAGAACGTCAGTGCCACCAATGGTTCACAAAATTCTGTGCTGGTGATTTTGATCCCAATGACGCTCCGCAGTCAGGGAAGCTTACCGAGGTTGATGACAATAAAATAAAGCCATTGATCAAGTCAAACACATGTTACATGACACGAGAGATTGCAGAAACATTGAACATCCATCATTCAAGCGTTCACGACCACCTGAAGAAGCTGGGATACATAAGCAAGCTCGATATTTGGGTTCCACATGAATGCAAAGAAGTTCATTTGATGGCTCGTATAAACGTGAGGAAAATGATCCTTTTTTGGAGTGACTGATAATTGGTGATGAAAAGTGAATTGTTTACAACAATGTGGTGCACAAACGGTCTTGGTCCCGACGTGATGACTCGCCTCAAACGACATCGAAAACAGACATTCATCAGAGGAAGGTTATGCTCTCAGTGTGGTGGGATTTTAAAGGTGGTGTGATTTTCGAGTTCCTACCATGGAACCAAACAATCAATTCAAATGTGTACTGTTGGCAATTGGACAGTTTGAATGAATCCATCATCCAGAAACATCCAGAGCTTGTTAATTGTAAAGGAGTTGTGTTCCATCGTGACAACGCCAGACCACACACAAGTTTGATCACCTGTCAAAAATTATTGGAGCTTGGATGGGATGTGTTGCCACACCCACCATACTCACCTGACCTTGCACCTTGCACCGTCAGACTTCCACTTGTTTCGCTCTCTTCAAAACTCCTTGCGTGGTATAACGTTCAATTCAGATGAGGCTGTAAATCAGCACCTTGTTCAGTTTTTAGCAAATAAAGACATGTCCTTCTATGAATGAGGAATTCTGAAGCTCAATGAAAGATGGCAAAAGATTACCGAACAAAACGGGCAATATATCATTGATTGATCTTTGTTCTTTATATAAATAAATGACATTTGAAAAACATAGACAAAATATGTCATAACTTTTCTGACAAATATATATATATATATATATATATATATATATATATATATGAATATTATTAATCCATGAGAAAGAAAGTGAAATTCTGATCTACTGGAGCCTTCATATGCTCTCAGGAATTCCCCCAGCAGGTAACCAAAATTGAGACTAGAAAAAAATTGCATTAAAATTGAATTCTTAGTTCATTTAAAAAGACTGGTGTCTGAATGCTTTAAAAGGCAGATATATAAATGTGTGAAATGATGTGAAAAATTAATGTAAAGATTGATATTGTTTGCTACAATCGTTATCTGTTTCAAATTGATGTTAACGTATAATTTTTTTTAAAATTAGGAGCAGCTAGCTGAATATGCAGAGTTCTGGCACTAGGTGTCAGCAAAAGATTAAATTAGAATCACCCACTTTTTTTTCAGTTTGTATAACAATAAAAATAAAATATGCTCAGTGAAATAAGTCAGACTGGAAATGACAAATACCATATCATCTCACTTATATGTGGACTCTAAAGAACAGAATAAACGAGCAAACAAAACAGAAATAGACTCAGAGATACAGAGAAAAAACTGATGATTGCTAGATGGGAGGGGAGGTTGAGAGATGGGGAAGAAGGTGAAGGGATTAGAAAGTACAAATTGGTAGTTACAAAATAGTCACAAGGGTGTGAAATACAGTATGGGGAATATAATCGATAATGTTGCATAGATTATGTAGGGTGCCAGATGGGTACTGGACTTATCGGGGGGATCACTTCATAGACTGCGTAAATGCCACTGTGCTGTACACTTGAAGCTGAAGTAGAATAATATTGAATGTCAACTATAATTATATATATATATATATATATATATATATATACACATATAGTCACGGGATGTTCAAGTACAGCATAGGGAATATAGTCAATGGTATTGTAATAGCTATGTACAGTGTCAGAGGGGTAGTATACTTGGTGGGGTTATCACTTTGTGAGGGGTGTAAATGTCTAATCATTATGTTGTTTTGTATAGCTGACACTAATATCAAAACATACAATTAAATACAAAAATAAAATTTAT
This sequence comes from Hipposideros armiger, assembly GCF_001890085.2. Taxonomy (NCBI): domain Eukaryota; kingdom Metazoa; phylum Chordata; class Mammalia; order Chiroptera; family Hipposideridae; genus Hipposideros; species Hipposideros armiger. Next base: position 30,679 of record NW_017733055.1, on the reverse strand, counting down.
TTCCTGGATTTAAAAAAAGAAGACACAACACACTTCCTTGTTGCTATGACAGTGTTAGTGAGAGAGAGGCTGGGTTACTGCTGCTCAAAGTGGGCACCTTAAGGAGATCACCATGGCTCAAGGAATTGCAAGTCTTAGTTTGACCCTCAGCTTTGAATAGTCTGGAACTCAATTCTTTGTCACCTGGAAAGGTAAGGGGTTAGAAGTTTGGAGGGGAAGGGGAAGGGGTTAGTCCATTCCTGTGAACCAGTTTCTAACAGTCTAAATGTTAAATTATTTTACACAGAGAAATCAAATTTTCAATCTGACCACAGATTTGTGTGAATCAACTCAGTGAATACTCTTCCCACATGGATAAAATGAACAAAATTGACTTAAAGGATCACTTTGAGAGCCAAGGGAATTGGCTGATTCTAATAGCATCTCAAACTTACATTTTTTATATTTAGCATATCATTGTTTCTTCTTTTTATTTTAAGATTTTATTGGGGGAATCGGGGAAGAGGAACAGATAAGTTGCTGTCTATTTGTTCTTCAGTCTAGTTGTGGAGGACGTCGCTTCACTGGCCCATGTTGGTATTATCATTGCGCTCTTCCCGGGTGAGGCAGTCGCTTGCCAGCCATTGGACAGCCACTCACGGCAGCTCATGGCAGCTCAAGAAAGCGCACGCCCACTGCCGGCCAGCCCCACTGCAGCCTATACCATCGCCGGCGACTCACGGCAGCCAGCTCCAGGTCGAGCTGTTGTTCACCGTTTTAGCTGTAGAGGGCGCAGCATCACTGGCCCTCATATGGGATCTGACCCGGGGCTCTACTGCTCAGAGCTGGCGTCCCAAGCCAACTCCTAACCAACGCGCCACTCATCTGGCCCAATTGTTGCTTCTTTTAGTCTTCAGAACTTTACTCCCTCCTTATGTTTCCTATCACAGTAAATGATACCACCATTCACCAGTTATGGAAAATAGAACTTTAGGTATCATCCTTAACTCTTCCTTTATCGTAGCTTCCCATAACCAAACAACTACCAAGTCCTGCCAATTCTACCTCCTTAGTGTTTCTTACATCTGTGCGATCTTACGTCTGCTCTAGTGTGTAGAGAGATTTGAGAAACTTTTGTGTCGCATCTTTCCTAAACTTTGTAATCGCCTCCTAAATGGTTTGTAGGTCTCCAATCCTACTTTCAAACTTCCACCAGTATCATTCAGCAAGTCTGTTTGAAGCAAGTCTGACTACATCTTTCTGCTGACTTCAGTGACTATCAAGATAAAGTGCAAACTCATATGCATAGAATATAAGGTATTCTATAATCTTATCCTTGCTTACCTTCCAAGTACATCTCCCACCTTCACACCCTTTATGTTCAAGTATAGCTAAACTCATCATAGTTTTAGTAAATTTACACCCAGTCTCATGGCTTTAAACACCATCTTATATACTGCAGACTCCCAAATGTACATGTTCAGTCCAGACCACTTCCCTCAGCTCTAGATTAATACTTACTTTATAGTTCTACTTGTATATATTCATACATCTCAGATTTAACATGCCAACACTGAACCTTGCTATCCACCTCTCCTCAAAAAAAAAGAAAAAAAAAGAAAGAAAAGACAAAGAAAAAGAAAAAAAGAAAAGAAACCCATGCTCCTCCTGCACTCTTAAAAATCTCAGTAAATGGCAATTCCAGCTTTCCAGTTTCTCAGGCCAAACTCTTGTATTCATCCTGAACCTTCTGTTTCTCTCATGCTGTATCCAATCCATCTGGAGAAACTGAAGATCTTACTGTCATAATTCAGTTGACCCTTGGGTTTGAACTGCACAGGTCCAATTATACATTTTTTTTTCTTCAGTAAATACCTATACTGTTTTCAATCTGTGGTTAGGAGTCTGTGGATGCAGAGGGCTGACTGTATGCATTGATCTACACTATTTTGATAGGGTAGGTAGAAAGGTAGAAATGAGCAGGAGAAGGAGGAAACTGCCTAGCCCTGGCTAGGAGGCCTCTTGCAGCTGCTCCTATTTGGATTGAGGCCCCCTGCAGCTGTTCTCACTTGAGGCACAAACACCTTGCTTGCTCAGCAAGATAATGAGAGCAAGGTATGTCATTAGAAAAGGAAAAATTCTGGAGAGGGAGAGAAACTGTCCCATTTATCAGAATACACATCCTGCTTCTTAGGACCATTTTTAATGAGCTTCTCAAATCATGGAAAATTAACAGGTTCACATGTATGCCCCAAGAAACAACCTTGAGAACCAGACGGGAGGACAGAACACCTCAGCAGAGAAAGACGAAGATGATAGAGAGGCAGAGGGGGAGACAATTCTACCCATAGAGATAAAAACCCTCACACAGTGTAAGGAGAGGCTGCTTTCTTCTCTTGGGTCAGCCAGCTCCATGTCTCAGAGTGTACTCGCTTTTACTAATAAACTTCTTGTTGTACTATGTTGCACAAACTGTCTCTTGACTGAATTCTTTCCTTCAATAAGACAAGAATTGAAGTACAAACGTCATTTCCAGTAACTATTTTATATAGGGGACTTTAACATGCACAAATTTGAGTATCCGAGGGGTGGTCCTGAAGCCAATCCCCCACAGATACAGAGGGATAACTTAAGTTTTGGGGGAGGCCAAACTTATACTTGATTTTTAACTCGATTAGGGGTTAGGCACTCCCTATCCCCCGCGTTGTTCAAGGATCAACTGTATATCCAAAATTCGATCACTTCTTACCACGTTCACTGCAACGAATGTGGTCCAAACAACCATTTTCACTTTCCTGGTTTATTGCTGTATTCTCCTAACTTCTTGCTGCTGCTACACTTACTCCCTGTTCAGTGTCTTTTTTCAGCACAGTAGCTAGAGTAATCCTGTTATAGCCACAAAACCCTCCAGTGGTTTCCCATGCTCAAAGAAAAGTCAAAGTCCTTACAATTGTCTTGAAGGCCCTACATGAGCTGGCTCCTGCAAGATGATAGGCATACTCTGGCACCAGCCTTTGCACTTGCTGTGCCATCTGTCTGGAAATTTCTTTCCCCAGATGCATACAGTTCCCTTCCTTTTTTTAGGTCTTTTACTCAAAAGCTGCTTCTGCAGTGAGGTTACTCTAGATAAAATTGCAATCCCCCAATACAATGCCTTCACTCCCTCTTGTTTCATTTTTGTTGTCGTTGTTCTCAATGGTACTTATCCTCTTCTAATATACTATATGTTTTAACTAGGCATTTTATTTGGTATATTTCCCTTATTAGAATGTAAGCTCCATGAGGACAGGGGTTTTTGTCAGTTTTGTTCACTGCATATCCCAGTGCCTAAAATGGTGCCTGTAACATAGTGTTAAACAGAGATGAGTTGATTAAACTATTTATACTATCTTGCACATACGGTATTTTTTCCCCATGTGCCTCTCTTTATATTATCACCTTTGCCCAGATAGCACTTTCCTCTCTTCATTTTTTTCCCCTATGGATTTGTCAGCATTCTTTTTTAAAAACAGATTTATTGAGATATAATTTACATACCATATATTTCACCCATGAAAGTATACAATTCAATGGTATTTACTATATTCACAGAGTTGTACAACCATCACCACCATAAATTTTAGAACATTTTCATCACCTGAAAAAGAAACCTGTTAACTACTGCCCCACTGTTCCCCATTTTCCCCAGCTTAAGCAACCACTAATCTACTTTATGTCTCTATAGATTTACCTATTCTGGGCATTTCATATAATATGTGGTATTTTGCCATTGGCTTCTTTCACTTAGCATAATGTTTTCAATGTGGTACCATGTATCAGTACTTCTTTCCTTTTCATGGCCAAATAATATTCTATTATATTGATATACCACATTTGTGTATTTATTTGTAAGTTAATGCACATTTTGATTGTTTCTACCTTTTTGGTATTATATATAATGTGGCTATAAACATTTGTGTTCATGTTTTTGTGTGGACATATGTTTTTATTTCTCTTGAATACATATGTAAGAGTAGAATTGCTGTCATACAGTCACTCTAGGTTTAACTATTTAAGAAACTACTAAAGTGTTTTCCAAGTGGCTGCACCATTTTACCTTCCCACCAGCAGTCTATAAATGTTCTAGTTTTTCCTCATCCTCTCCAACATTTGACATTGTCTGACTTTTTTATTCTAGCCATCCTAGCAGGTGTGACATGGTATTTTATTGTCATTTTGATTTGCATTTCCCTGATTGTTAATGACATTGAGCATCCTTTCTTGTGTTTATTGATCATTTGTATATCTTCTTTAGAGAAATGTCTATTTTCAAATTAGATTACTGGTCTTTTTTTTTTAAAGATTTTTATTGGGGAATTAGGGGAATGGGAACAGCACTGGGGAATTGGGGGAAGGGGAACAGACAAGTTGCTGTCGTTTTGTTCTTCAATCTAGTTGTGGAGGATGTTGCTTCACTGGCCCAAG